>NC_052505.1:14146134-14746134 GCF_014356525.2 Nilaparvata lugens | reverse complement strand
AAATATTCTATAAAATAATGTGCATTCATAATAATTTATTTGAAACCAAACTTAATGATGATGCCTCATCCCCAACAATTTCCCCACGGGGATGACCTTGCATTAATATGCGTTAAACTTTACTAATTCAAGTATTGATAATAACGATATAATTTCAATCCATAAACTTATTAGGGGTATTATTTCCAACATATATTTTTTAGAGTAATCCTAATATTGGTGTACATTTGGAATTTGTATCTATTGATAAGGTTCGTACCAGCTTGGATTAGATTCTTCCAAGTTACTTATCTGTGTCAGTAAGAAATACAGTATTTTAATGTCATTTCATTAGACTCGTAGGCCTATTTAAAATATTTGATAGCGATGCTCATCGACTCGCACTGTTATCAGTGCATCAGCCTGCGCGGGAATAATTTCCCTCAACCAGAGTTCAGGTGTCTATTGATCTCGATTTGTTTGAAGAGTTGAATTGGCGCATGAGTAGACGCCTGTCTATTCCAGCTAGGCTTCCCTTCCCGGGCTTGAGTAGGCAATACCATGTCTTCCTTAATATATTATCATTTTCCTATTGAAAAACGCTGTTTACAGTTTATACTCTGTTGTTGAGCAGTTTTTAAAGTCGTTGTACACTTTTGTTATGATTGTTGACGTTCGTTTTTAAAAGCAAACCACGAAGAATGGCAACCTTATCGGAAAGACAGGTGAGTGCAAAAAGTGCATGTTACTGTGATTCTGTGTCCAGTCAAGATGAGATCAACTATCTCGATATCTCCATTATATCCCCATGAAAAAAAATGATTTTACTGTCTACTGTTGTTTCTTCACTGTAATTACATTAAGGGTGCCGTATTCAGATTTCAGAATATTATTATGAACATCAATATTAGGCTCATGATTAGTAAATTGATATTTGAACTCATCTTAATATAGGAAAAAGCTCATCTCTTATCATGAAAATCAAATAATATGATGAGGAATTTCTGAATTTTTCTCACATTTAAAATAAGTTTGTTGATAGTTGTAATTTGAGATGTGTTATTGCTTTTGGAATATTTCCAATTTCATTTGATTATAAAATTTAGCTCATTTATTCATGGAAATCAATTACAATAATCTCTAGAAAATATTATGAATTGATAAATAGCTTCTCATGTTTCATCTTTATTGATCTGAATACAAGAATTTGTACTCATTCATTCAATGGAATTGATCCATTGAAATAAATAACTTTGAAATGGATTCGACTAAATTAAATCAATTTAAAACCTTATTATTGTCACAAGATGCGAATATCGTCTGTTTTGGATTTAATGTTTGGTCATCCATATTATTTCAATAGCTTATTCTATTCGAGGTATTAAAAACTTATCCTTTATTCGTTTTCCTCTGCTTCGCTGTAGTAGATTAATTTTTTCCCTGATACCACATACTCATTTAAAAAGTGATTTAGACCTGTAAGCACGATATGGACGGCGTATGACCAGGTGACAGACCTATAAATCTCTTGATCACTCTCTATTTTTTTATAATAACTTTTACTAAGTTGAATGCTGTGACTAATTTCTGGATTGTGAGGCTAGTTCCTAATTTCATAAACTTCGTTCATACGTTTTAAGAATCTTATTCCGTTCTCACATTTTAAAAATCTTATTCAATGTTTTTCATTTTATTCTATTGCTTTTATAGGCTACTACACTTTATCATGTAATGGTCAAATACAATAGGTAGGCTACTTCAATCCTTACATTCATAAGGTAGCGTGATCATTGTAGTGATTTGTATTGCAAGATCTTGTTGATAGATTTGATGGTTGTAAATGAGGGTAGCGTGTGGCGTTTCACCGTTCATGACTTTATAATTCATAGATATTCCGTGTTGATATAGTGAAGGCGTGTTTTGTTCGAAATCAAATACGGCTTCAAGTCCTTGATTCAGGCAGAATAAGGTATGCTTCAATTATCGTGTCAGATGGTATCTCATCATCTTGGTGTTTATATGAACTTTTAAAATTAACCAGAAATTCGGAACATCCAAATATCAAGCATAAATCCGGAACCATTCAATACAATGCACTTTGTAATGAAGGTCTACCAAGAATGGGTTACTTGAGGGAATTGGTCTTATATTGGAATTTGTTTTCATTTTTCTACTTATAAAATTGCAGTCATACTTGCATTTTAATCTTTCAATCTACAGCTTAGATTTTATAATTATAAATATTAAAACTCATTATAAGCAATCAATCATCATTATAAACAACAAGAAAACTGTTTTGCAAATAGATAATTATCGCTTTATTTGGTTCTGAGTTTGAATAGTTGAAAGCCAGCACATATCATCTACACTCCTGTAAACGTTGTAAGAAGTCCTCCAAACTCCTGCAGAGCGTTCCACTTGTAACCAAAATATTGTAATTTAACAAAGCAAGTACAGCTGATGCGCTTATTAATAATCATTTTCGTCTAAATAAATTATAGTGGTCCAACGTGAGCCCCCCCCCCCACCAATTTGGAGAGATTGGACAACTTATTGGAATTTATGAGTGAAGAAGGCTGCCATTCATAATCTAGGTTCTAATTTTTTCTGTTGTCTGTATTTGTAATTGCAGCATTTAATCTACAAATAATAAGAATTTTATTATTGTTAAAAATGAAGTCCGACCCCATATTTATCACAGTACCAAAGTATGTGACCATTACATGTAGCTCTGTTGTAGAGTATTTTCCAACATTTTTTCTTTTAAAAGATTTGAAATTAAAATTTTTAAAATATTTACTGAAAATTGCATTTTTTTGAAGAATGACCCGCATACAGTGCTAATCTCATCATGGAATAAAACCTTTCTCAATTATCAAATCTTCAAAAAACATAACTCTGATAATATTATTTTTTATAACTTTGATAGACGAGACTGAGACTAGGTAATCAAATAGATAATATGATAAGAGGTCTTTGGAGTGTCTCAAGACCTTTACATGATAGGACCTTATTTTTTCTTGTGATGAGCATTATAGTTTTGTCAGTTATGTACAATTCTAAGGATTTTCATAGTGTTGCATATCGGTTAGAGACTGTTAGAGATTGCTAGTTAAACTGTCCTAATTAATTTTAAGGAAATTTTAGAAGTCTTATTGATGTTTTAAGAAGTTTTATTGATGAAACTTGAATTTCAAAAACAATGTTGTGTAAATTCCTACAGTCTGATGATGACCAACAGGTCGAAATGATCGTCACTACCAATGTAAGTGCATTTTCACTCCAAAAGTGTTTTTAAAATTCAAGTTTAATTTTAATAGTGAAAAAGTATGGATATACAACAGATTATATTGATGTTTTATTCTTGCTTATTGTCATACTAGTTAGGTTATGACTTACTTTTAGAACTGCGAAGAATATTAAAGGGAACTTGATTGTGAAAAACATTTTTCTTAGAGCTTCAACTATGGAAATGAACGTTTCAATTTTCATTTTCGCATTTCAAACATTGTTCGTCTGAGAATGAAAACAAATTAATGGTTCATCATTGTTTTAGAAAGCCTTCCTTATGTGTTCAACAGCACAAGGGTTCATGGTTTGTGTATTTGTGTGAGCTGACTAAACAGAAACAAAAACGTCTTATCACTTGAGAGGAATTGTTAGGCATTAGGATGCTGAAGCAGTAGTCCTTATCATTAATCTTGCCGGCATGCTCCACATCTGTCAGCTAAAACTAACACACTTCGTTTCTTAATGGTTGATCATCACCTCTCTCCAATGAAAATCCCTTTTGTTTCCCAAATTAATGTTTGTTCTCATCCATTTGCAGCCTCCGTTCTATCATTAATAACGGCCTATTTCTTGGTTTTCATTTAGATTGCTAAACTTTTGACGCAAATTTGAAAGTACTGTACTCTACAGGAATCCAAATATTATGTGGAAAAGTCTATTTCTTGGTTTTCATTTAGATTGCTAAACTTTTGACACAAATTTGAAAGTACTGTACTCTCAAAGAATCCAAATATCATGTGAAACAGTCTATTTCTTGGTTTTCATTTAGATTGCTAAACTTTTGACACAAATTTGAAAGTACTGTACCTACTCTCAAAGAATCCAAATATTATGTGAAACAGTCTATTTCTTAGTTTTCATTTAGATTGATAAACTCGAACAAATTTGAAAGTACTTCATTCTGCAAGAGTCCAAATACGTGTATAATTGATAACATTTCGAAGATGGCAATTTTTTCACACCCCCCCCCCTGAAGGTTTTTGGGCATCTCGATATATTGTATTTCTAGAGAGTAGAGATCAACTGAAAAATTCGCGTTATTGAGGTAAACTTCAACTCCAAATTGAAAGGTATAGTCTACAAAGTGTTGAAAACACTGGAAGTAATTTATCGGACCTTTATTGTTTCAAGGTGGATAATGAAATGTAACATTTGCTAAATATTTATTTTGTAAATTAATTCTTCAGTTATTTACTGTAATGTATTCACCTCTTGTCATTAAATTCCAGGCTTTAAATAATTAGATTAGATTGGAAGTCGTCTTTTGCATTCAATTTTCCTCTCTGATAGTAGTGTTACGCTTCTCATTGAATGAATTCAAGTAGCTTACGTTGCAAAGAAATGGAATAAGCTACCTCCCCTCTCTCTCTCACACACCATTCTCCTTCCCTTTCCCCCTCCACCATTGAATCGTATAACATTAATATGAAAGCTGAGTGTTCATTTACATAACCCCTGTAACCCCTTCTTGATACAGCAACATTGTAATCCAATTTGAGCCATCAGCTTAGACCCTAGATGTTACGTGGCTGTGCTAAAGTTTTTTGCTGCTCTTTTATTAGCGAATTTCCTCCACCATAAGCTCTTATTATCGTAGTTGAGCTCTCTACTTGCAGGTGTGATTACCTGTTCATTAGTTTGCTGCATTTTCAGCGTTAATAATACTTTATAGTCCCTCAAAACTGGTTTCTGTATGCGTATCAAACTCGTCAAATTTAATTAGGGAAGATGGAATGAATTACGCGAATGGAAAAAGTTACCTACTTTTAACGTTAGAGACTGGGCCATGAGATGAAATTCAGTTATGAATGTTGGAAAAACTAGCTACCGTATTTAGTTTAGAATGGTTAAATATAATGAACTATCATTTTGGAGTGATCCTTGGGTAAGTAAAAGAAGTTATACTAACTTTGTTGTAGTTATTTGAAAAAAAAAACACTAAATAAGATGAAATAAATATAATTTTATTGTCATTGTTGATTCTAATTCAACGCACAACAAAATCAAATTCAATATCAAACACACATACGTCTAGATAAAGATATAAAAGTGAAGTCACTTAGTAATGCGTTGAAAAATGACCCTGTCCAAATTTACATAATTAGGCTATAATTAGTTAACATTAATAGGAAAATCTAAAATATTAAGTCCATATCTAATAAAAATCACAAGTTAATTTAATTAATTCAATTAAACAGTCGATAATTCCAATATTCTATTCTTACAAGAGATTCGTAAGACTCTTTGTTAATAATAATTTGTTATGAATGGAAATGTCTCAAATTAATATAAAATGTCACAATCTTTAAAATGCTACTCTTGATGATACAGATCAAATTTCATACACATACATATTTTATACAGTTTAGAGCATAATACTTTGCAATTCTAAAAATTCATTAAGTGAATAAAAAGCACTTACTTTTGTTGGAGTATTGAGGAATGCATTTCACTCCTGAATAGGAGCTTCATCAGCCTCTCGTTATACCACTTGATGATTTTTCAATTGATGTCTTCAGTTGTGCATTCCATCACAACTTGCGACTTGAGATTATACATATTTCATGTGCCAATCTTAGTAGTTGCTCGCAATGGATGAAGTTTGGTGTCATCGGGGAATTTCGTTATTCACTCAACCAGAATCCCTGCGAAGACTATTATGTTGGTGTCACTATGTAGGTCTGATTTTATAATTCTGTCTTTATTCCTTCGAAAGTTGTTTCATTTGTCGAGTAATGTGACATTTAGTTGCATCTTTATTCGCTCGAATGTTAGTAGATTATTTTCCGATTCAGACACCTGTGTGTAGTTAAGTTTGTAGCGTGAATATTGGGAACTGTTCCATAATTGAAGAGACTTTAAATGTTGTAAAAAATCCACTTATTTAAAATGAAGAACACTTTTGAAGAGATATTAACTCAAACATATCATCAATAAGATACAATGAGATAAAAGTTTCGTCAATATTTGTCCATGATACGTCTATATTCAACATTTCACTTCATCGCTAAATAAAGTAGATTTTTGACATTTCAAGTCTCTTGAACCTGTTTGTAGAATATTCTCTGAACGAGAATCCCAGTTTACTAAATATTCTACTTTTCCATGAAACTAGGTCTCTCTAATCCTCTTGGCAGTTTCCTATACTTATTCTGCACATTTGTAGCTCCATATACTTCATACTACTATCAAACTACTTCTGGAATATGATGAGGAGAGTTGTGAACAATCAAATTATCATAGGAATACACACAGTATTTAAGATATTATGATGTAGACTAAACTAAAAATGATTATAAGTTACAGGGTTTATAAGATTCGTGAAAATGATTATACTAGGCCTGTATATTATTGAAGAACTCAATGAAACTTGGCATTATTATTGAACAAAAATCCAAATTAAATGCTGTAAATTATGAAGTATTTATTTTTGTATATTATTTACATAATATTTGTTACTGTCTCATATCTCATTATTATCGGGAATATAATAATTTTCTTATGGTTGTGGTCGTGTTTATGGTTATTCCTATTAAGCGATTTCAGATATTATTAAATTTATAATACTTCTAGATAATTGGTCATCACCGAATTTGAAGGTGTATTTCAAATAAACGAGACAAATTAATAAGATGAAATCTCGGCTACTTAACAATGCTCCAAAGTGAAATAGGATTCAAAACTCACAAGAATATCCATACAATATTTGTTGTGACATTGCTGCTAATAGAGAAATATTCTAGAAAAAGAATATTTTTATAATAGAAAGGAGTATGGCATTGTACAAATGAGTTTTAGTCTGGCAGTTCTCCAGTTGGGCTTGTTTGGATGTTTCCCAGTTGATATTTTACTGCTACTACACAGACACTGAAAATTAGTAACTTCCTTCAAAAATAATGAAAAGAATCATCTAGTGTGACAATAAAACACGTTGTAAAATGCGCCATTTAAACATCAAAGAGATAAAAAACTTATGTTAGTTGAATGAAATTGAGCATAACAGTATTTTATAACTGAATTAATGCGATTGAAATGTAGGCCTATTTCCAACAACTCTATCGAATTGTTTCTGTAAATTTACTTCAAAACTTCAGTAAAGCCAGAGATGAAATATTACTTTTTCTTAATTTTTTCATCTATGGTAAAACGAATATACTGTTTCAATATACTAATTAAAACTATAAATTAGAATTATAATACCCTTTGAAATTAATAAAATAAGAATACAAACTAAAACAATTTATTAATTTCAAAGGGTACCTATATTTTATTCTATCTTATAAATACAGGAAAGTAGCCCTGAATTCATATATTTTAAGAAGATAATTATTGAAACTAATAAGTTTCTTATAGTGTATCCTTATAATATACTAACTACAAATAATTGTAATGTCTCTTCTTGTAACTTATTACTTGTTATGATGTAAAAGTTTTTTCATATCAGTCATGTAATAAACTTTTGCATATCTTTTATGTAGTATCTTTGATGAATCAAATGAATTTATTTATCCAATCGGAATAATCAATAATCTTTATTCTTGTCATCGAACATTACAAATGTTATAAACAAACGTCATGTGAAGATAATACATAGCTTTGCATATACTAACAATATACCGTACCGCTAACACATATATGCATAACATTACATGATAAACTCATTAACATGAGTTTTGTGGATTTGAGTGAAATTTTCAATATTTTTTGCAATTGTGAAGGAAGAGTTTTGTTTGGATTTGTATTTGGAAATTGATCAATCTGATAAATTCAAAAATTGTAGTAGATACATTTTTTGGACTCAAAATTGTGTACGAATTATCATTTAAGTTACGTAAGTAGCATAACCTTTAGACTGTGTATTCCAAATTAGGGTTTGAAGCAGTTTTGGGCAAATGCCTGTTGTTTTCACCTGAATTGTATTTGCATATGAATAAATAAATAAACATGTACACATATATACATATACAAATATAATATAAAACAGTCAGATGCTCATGTTATGACTTGGGTACTCGTCAATTGTATAAAAAGCCTGTTTTTTGAGCCATTGTACTACTGTGGATATAAACTTTTTTTGTGGTAAATTTTTTATTGTTGTCGGTAATTTATTGAATAATAGGTATTGTTGATATACATTTACATATACATTTACAGAATATACATTTCATTCACACGTTACATTATTAAATCATTAACCATATAATAAATTCAAAACTATACGACTTGAACTGGAGAAAAATTAATGCACTGATATGTCAGAAAATGATGTTGGCTTTCGGTTTCCATGAATCATATTCCTCAAAATATTCTCAATGCTCCGCAAGGGTCTAATTAAAAACTTGACTACCTGTAAACTTTACCTATAACCATGCTAGATGGTTAACTGAATGTCAATATGCAAAATTCCAAGTTAATCAGTCCAGTAGTTCAGTCGTGATGATGCGTCATTCGTGAATTTCCTATCCTGTTCGTGTATAAGCCTTTCCTTTATTATATTATAGATTATATATAGATAGATATAGATCAAGGTCTATAAATACAGGTCATGACACTCGTGTTCCTTATGGAGCGGCCATTATGTGGGGTCTTTATGGCGGTACATTTGAAATTCCAATCTGCTCATAACAAAATCATGCATTATACTTTTTTAAAACCAATATTCTAGTTCAGATAATATGTAAATTCAGGTTTTCGATTTTTTAATAATGGAATTTCAATAATAAATGGTTCAATAATTCATTTTTTATTATTGAAAATTGTTCTTATTCTTGTAACTTATTATAATTCATAAGGCATTGGGACAAAAGGCTAATCTCAGAAACAGTTTGAAGTTCCCAATCAATTAAATCTAAATATCAACAATTCAGTTCCTAGTTGGAATCTAAATATTATTATTCTGTGGGAAGAATTTATTTTACAATTCAAAGCCAAGCAATAATCCTTGAACAATATAACAAAATAACACATCATGTTGTTCAATCTATAATGATAACAGCTGATAAATTTGAAAATTGGTGAACTAAAACCCCATAAAATGGTGATTTTTCAATGCATCACGGGATTGTGTCATGACCTGTATTTTATAGACCTTGATATAGATTATAGATTACAGTGCACTCTGTATTAACTTGCACGTTTGGGACCAGGTCTTTAACAAATATAGACGGATGATATGGATTTCATAAATGTACCACTCTGTAAATATGTGCAGTGCAAGGGATAGTGATCAAATAAATAATTTAAAAAAAGAATACATGATGAGAATATTTTTAACTTAGCAGTATTTACTTCATCGGAAATATACTGTGACCAGAAAACAGATTATCATAAAATTCCTCCAGTACGGTAATTGAGTAAATTACAATATTGTCCACATTCCTTTTCTACTCAGGTAGATGGGTGATGTGAACTCGTAACAGGAAAATACTTGGCTTATGCTGAAGCACCTCAACTACAGCAATGAGTGTGGAGCCGGGTGAAAACATTTGAACTTGCCTGAAAAAGGAACCCTGAACTACATCTATAATGATGCAATACATGTAGAGTATGTGAAGAATTTTTGCTTGGTTAAAGTTCACTCTGTGTCAACAGAATACCAGAAGTCTATGGTGAGATCCACGTTGTAGAGGCAGTGGATTAGATTAGATTTGAGCTCTTTATTCATATAGGTCACAATATGTAATGGCTTATAAACTAATATACATCAAATGAAAGTATTGTTAATTATTACAAAGTATGAAAAATAAATTGATGAGAATAAAGATTGAATGCAATTTGAATCCTTTAGTCCTACTATTAAACGAGCAATTTCTGTTTATATGTTTATTGACCGAACGAAGTAAGGTCTAAGATTTAAGTCGACGGTTTGGCATTTCTCTTAATGTTTAAATGTTTATATGTTTATATATTTATATGTTGCGCATTTACGGCGAAACACGGCAATAGCTTTTCATGAAATTCGACAGGTATGTACCTTTTTAAATTGCGCGTCGACGTATATACAAGGTTTTTAGAAATTTTGTATATCAAGGATAATATAAAAGGAAATAGGAGCCTCCTTCATACGCCAATATTAGAGTAAAAATCAGACTATAGAATTATTCATCATAAATCAGCTGACAAGTGATTACACAGATGTGTGGAGAAGCCAGTCCATTACTGTATTTGTATAAGGTCTATAGTTTCAAAGACATTAAAGAGGTATGCATCTTTAAGCTGGGTTTACACCAAAGTTATGAACAAAATGGTCATAACTTAATCCTTATAGATTCTATTAGATTGAACGGAAGTTGACAAACACATATGTTCATCAAGTGTATGATAAGTTATGTTCAATCTAATATAATCTAAAAGGATTGAATTATTAACATTTTTTAATAAATTTGGTTCAATCGCAGCTTTAAGGTATTTGGTTTCAATATTTTGTTTTGCAGTCTTGGTATTATTATGCGTGCCCATCAGTATCAATATTCTCACATTCGAAAAAAACTAATTTAATAGGTGAATAAAAATAAACAAATGAACTAAATAATGCTGAAGAAATTATAATATTTTTGATTCTAAAAAAATAATTTTCTTCAGATAGAAAGATCATCACGGAACTGGATGAATTATATCATATGAAATACAAATTCAAACGTGAACTGAGTTTGTTAACATTTAAAACAGTTGACATTTGGTACTTGTGGATGAGAATACTGCGTGAGGTCGACTGTTCACAGAACTACTAGTATATCTGTATGTGATATACAGAACAAAGTAGGTTTATGATATGAAAATTCGATTGCACTAGGTCTCAACCCTGGGATAACTCGCTGAAGGACATTAAAAGGATAAATACGTCCTTGGAAAAACAGCTGGAATTTTTGTCGTCTGTCGATACCGTAATGGAAGTAGAGCGAGTGTATGTGTGGGTTATTCCTCAACTGATCTCAAGAGAAAAATAATCCTGCAAGAAAAACTTATTTTTGTTTATTTCTCTTTTTTTAGAAAACATGTCTACTTCAGAAAGTCCAAAATAGTAACTATATTCTGTTAGTGTAGAATAGTACATAGTATATTAACAAATATTGTAGCAAACATAGTATATCATTCTAAATCGAATTCATAGTATATCTATTTTTAATTGATGATGTGTTAGTTTTTAAAGTGTAAATGAATTATTTTGTTGAGTGATAGTAGCTTAACCTAGATTTTGATTTGGACTGTAGTATAAATTTGAAAAGGGACAGTTTTGGGCATAAGTCTGTTGTGCCTCCTCATATTACTGTAAAAATAATTGTACGACTGAGAAAATGAATAAGTAAATATATAAACTAGAAAGTCAATCTTTCGTAACAAATGTTCTATGCTTTTACACTCCAGAGCGAAGCTCGGTCCCCCGATATTAACGATAATGTACGATAATATTGTGATAAAAAATTCACTTCATAAATCGGCGGTGTTTCAACAAAAATTGTCGATTCTCATAAAAGGATATAAAATAAAATCCTTCTCATCAACACACAAACGGGAAAGATAAGAGAACAGCGTTGCTGACTCTGCCTTGCCACTGCCTTGTATAGAGGATAGCTGATACCAGCATTATATTGACTGTTCATTCTTGTTGATAATTATAAATTGGATTTCATTCAGCAAAAATATATTATTCAAAGACTAAATAATAATTTTTCTTGATTGAGATAAAATATTTTGGTAATTATATGTCTAAATTGTTAAAAACCAATCTGGCAAATTTGCGGAGCTAGAAAATGATAGCGCGATCTGCTTTGTCGAATGATAAACAAAGACAGCAACACCATTGTTAATCAAATGCCATTATAACGTGGAACTCACTATAGTTATGCAATGAACAATGTTTGTTAATGAAAAGTTTGTAATTTCTCTTTGGATTGAAATGAGTGGTGGTTTAATACAGATTTTTTCATCCAAGGTTCCAAAACATTCACATTAAACATTAATTCAATGTTGTTTAATAGATTGATAAAAATAAAAAGGAGGGAACCTAATCTCGATTCATTTTTATTACATCAACACGATCCAGACAACCGACATGAGATGTTATTTTTCGAACTTATTTCCAATTCAGTTTCCTCTTTTCAACTTGTTTAATACTTTTTTCAATATTGCACCACATATTGTACTATCGTGTTCCATTATCTGATTGCATACTGATCCACTTAGGTAGTGTGGAATTTCAAATAGGTCACAGCATCTCATACGATAGTTCGTTTTATCGTTTAGGGTCAACCATTTTTGCATGTGTGACCCAGTAGCGAACAGCCAATAAGAATTCCAGTGGTCGAGTAGTTCTAGGACACAATTTCCATGGATTGCTTGAACGCTCTGTTGCATGGCTCATCATGGTGAACCAATTCACCATTACGAGTGGGATTGCAGTCAGAAGAATGACCGCTCTCAGAACGTATAACTAGCTTTTAGAGTTTTCCCATTATTAAACTCACATCGGATTGTGAAAGCAGACAATATCGTATCGGATTATAGTCTACCTCTTTCAAATTAATCAATTGCGTGTAGAAGTTATATGTTTTTGTTCGCATTCAAATATGAAGCCATATAATTGTGGTTTACTTGTTGAATATACTTTTGACTATTAACTATACCTCATCCTTTTTTCAATTCAATGTCAGTCACTGAGGCCGTTATTTCTAGCTAATTTACATGCCCTTCTCACCAAAGGTTAGCAGCCCTTCATTTGTAATTTGAAAAGATCATGTCAGTTGAATCAACTTGCTTACTTCATAGACTAGATGAACAGCCATTGAATATTAGACTAATAGATGAGGTATTATTTTTCGTTTGTCTGGTTTATGAGATATTAGTGTTCCCTGTGTGGAAACGTTTTACTAGTTTCCACTTTGTTTTAATGAAACTTTCTTTTTTGTTTTGATGTATCTAACTACTTCGGCTTGAATTTGATGTACTTAAACGTTATTATAACATCGTTTTCAGCAGTGAATATTTTCATATTTTAGAGATATCGAGGAGATAATTGATGTATTTAGCTTCAACACTATAATGACGACTTGCAGACTATAATAATTGTGAGAAATATACAAGTAATGCATGTAATGCAAGTCGTCATTGTAGTGTTAAACTTTCATGAAACATATATAGTGAGGTCCATGTTATAATCGCAGTATTTGATTAACTTTGGTGTTGCTATCTTTGTCTATCAATATCGGGGACCGAGCTTCGCTCCGGAGTACAAAAGTATAAAAAATGTATTACGAAAGAAGAATTATAATATAATTTATAGTTCATACAAAAATGTTCTATCTAATCACAGTAAATTGAGATTAATTCCCAGAGGAATGCAAAAATTTCCCTCACAAAGGCCCGGTTGCACAAAAGCCGGTTAAATTCAATCCTGATTAATTTCTCGTGAACCAAATCAGAGAAGATCATTTAAAAAAGATGGATCTACTAGAATTAATCAGGATTGAGAATAACCCGGCTTTTTTGCAACCGGCACTAACTACCTGATTGAATGATTACAAAAGTTTAACAGCTGTGTCATAATTTTGAGACAGTCCCACACATATGAACTCGCTCACTCACTTCCATCATCAACAGACGACGAAATAATTATTATCAGCTGTTTTTTCAAGGATGAATAATAATTATCCTTTTACTGTCCTTCAGCGAGTTTTCCCAGGGATGAGACCTAGTGCAATCGAATGTTTATAATATTATAAGCCTACTATTTTCTGAATTTCGTGAGAATGGTTAGAGCCGTTTTCGAGATCCGGTGAAATACAAACATATAAACATCCGAACATCTAAACATATAAACAGAAATTGCTCGTTTAATAGTATAGGATTCGATAAAGCAGATATTGTAGCACTATCCTTTTCTCCGCAATGTAGCCAGATCGATTCTCAACAATGTGGAAATATAATTAATTAAAAAATTATTTAATCTCAATTATGAAAATTTATTATTCAATCATAGAAAAATATATTTTCTTGACAAATAAAATTAACGGTAATTGAATATTTTCAACAAGAATGAACAGTTGATATTACATCAGATTTACCGTTATCAGCTACCCTTTATAGAAGGCAGAGAATCAACATCGCTGTTCTGCTATCTTTCTCCGCTGCCATTATAACGTGGACATCATTTTAGTGTTGAAACTTGATGAAACATATTATAGTAGTTCGTTATGAATAGAGAAAGAAATTCAATTAACTGTTGTATTATTGTTTGTTGTAGATATCGACGTTGGTGAGCCACCGCGAGCGGGCGCTATGCTCGGAGCGGTCGGTTCGCGCGGTCGCCCGCGTCGGTCAGGCGGTCAACTTGGCCGTCGAGCGATTCGTCACCGTCGGCGAGACCATTGCCGACGACAACCCAGAGATCAAGACTGAAATGTACATTGCCTGCAAAGAAGCACGGGCTGCAGGTACGCCAATGCAATACATTATACCAATGAAATACAGTTATATTTGTTTGTTTTTTTAACAGCTTCTCAGAGACTTGTCAGAGTTCATAGAATAGAATTTACTGTTTAATAATTATTTCAAGTATCCAATGAAAGCTATACAGGGTGTTTCAGAAGTAGTGTCGAACAGTTTAGGATATTGTTCCTAGATGATAGGAGACTACAAATGTCGTATTTTAAGTGTCCAAAACTCAGCGGTTATCCTTATAGCTGCCATTTTGTTTTTTTCAATTAGGAATTTTTATCTCAAGAACGAAATGATGTACTGATCTGAAATTTGGCATGAATATTTATGCTATAAAGACTCAACTTTAAACAAATTAAAATGAAAAAATGTCTATGTAAATTTTCAAAATGGCGGCCATTTAAAATTTTTGATTGTAAATTTCACGAAAACCGTTCACTTTACAGAAATTTTAAAAGAGATAAAAAAGTTGGAAAATTCTATCAAGATTTCAAGGATACCTCATTTATTAAGATTGGTCAGAGAATAACAAAGAAATTGATTTTTTTCGTAATGCATGCATGACCTCTTTTCACAATTTAAACATCAATATTACATTTTTAGTCTCAATTGTATTTGAAACTCGGTATGGCTCCATATGGCCATCCAGCTGATTTTACAATGTTTTTCAGATGATCTTGTTTGTTCATGATCATGCATGCTGTGAATGGCCGCCATTTTGAAAATCTTCATCGGAATTTTTTTATTTTGTTTTTTAAAGTTGAGTCTTTATAGCATAAATAAATATTCATGCCAAATTTCAGATCAATACATCATTTCGTTCCTGAGATTAAAATTCCTAAGTGAAAAAAAAAACAAAATGATAGCTATAAGGGTTTGGACACTTCAAATACGACATTTGTAGTCTCCTATCATCCAGGAACAATACCCTAAAATGTTTGACACTACTTCTGAAACACTCTGTATAACTAGAAGTAAGAACTTCTGCTACTGCAATAGAATATAATTGTATTACAAGAACCCATTCACAGGTTTCTTTGGCGTAATAATATTTATTTTCCCAAGCACAGACTCACCGCCTATGAGAAGGGAGCCTTATATTCAGGAATAAAAAAAATAAATCTTTGAAAAACGAGTTGAAAACTGAGAGAAATTTGAAAGTATTCAAAAATAAAGTATGTGATATACTATTAAAGAGTTGTCCCTATAGTGTTGATGAGGGAATGAGGTTCTTGTCTGGTAGTTTGGACATATAGGCTTTTAAGAAAATTACTATATTGAAAAATGTATCGAATAAAACCATTCTTGTATGTAACATATTATAATTGACAGGTGGCATGTTGTGTGAGCTTTAATGAAGATCACATATATACAAGCGCCATGAATAACAATATAATAATAATAACTACATAATCAAGCAAGGCTCAGTAGTACCTATGTGACATGTTAAAACAAGTAACAAGTTATAAAATAGTTTCTGTATAATAGAACAGGAGATCAAGTTCATGAACTCAATGCCAAATCACTCATGAAACAACCGGAAATACTCCTTCATTGTGTGGGTGTAGCTGGAGTCGATAACGCCCTCAGTCTCCAACTTAACCGTCTTATGTCATTGATGATTTCGTTCTCAGCTGGTAGAATATTGAAAACTCTTGATCCACCATAGAGCAGCTCTCTCTCTCTTAGCGCTGGGTTCTGTGACCAGAGTATTGCAGTGCTCCTCGATGTGTTGTGTTGTATTCATACTGCAAACGAATCGGAGTGCCTCAGATCAGCAATATTTCTGATCTGTGAGTACTTATTCCGGACAAACTGAAACAAGTGGGACGTTGTCCGTTCAGTTTGTACATTCTCACAGCATCGAGTCTACGTTTGTAGGCTGATACACAGGTAGTTTGTCTAGTCAGCTACACCGTTTCAAATTAGAATGTTTAATTAGGTTTTAAAGGTAAATGGAAAGGTTAGGTTTTGTCTTTTAAATGGTAATATGTTGATATTATTTTAAATGTTTTGTTTAGAATACAGTATCAATCCAGAATATGATACAGTATCATACAAATACAAATATATTGTCTTCTTTCGTTAGGGCCACTCTTAAATAGAAATAAAAATCTAAATACCCTTTTTCAGAATTGTTTACTCAAACATGTTTCGGCTATGATGTCATTATTAACTAATCTAAAAAAGGGTACTTGGATTTTTAAATACAAATACCTTTATTATGATATTGTATCCACAAAGCAACGGGAACCAGACAAATTGAAATTTCGCACATCTTGGATCCTCTCGATTAACAGATTTTCGCACATTTTAGTTATCGCACATACAAATGACACTCAACCGAATATAAGTATAGAAATTGCCAAATTTGAAATGTTTTTGTTAAATTTTACACTTAAAACAGAATTGATTAATAAAGTGCATTCAATATAATATAGTCAACAATTACTTTTCATTAGTACGGCACTGTAGTTCATACTTTAGTACCAATGAACACTGTGTGTAAACAGTACTATACTGTACAAACTTTTTGGTGAGGGCTTTTCTTATTTATCTGAAATCTAAAAACGTACCCATTTTTTTTTAATTTTATTCTCAACATAAATATTAATAATATTCCTTCAACGTTATCTATTTCACTCACTCACTTGAAAATGGCATTAATCTGTCGAAACATGTTGTGAATAAAAGTTTTTAAAAAAGTGAACTTGGATTTATAATTTCCAGATATCTATACTATACTAGACGGTACTGTATACTGTATATGTTTGATAATTTGTGTTGATGTTTGGTGATTTCACTGTAGGTGCTGCAATCGAGAAACTATGCGAGGCGGCCCTGGAGGACTCACTGACCGACCGCAGTTCTGTAGTGAGGGCGGCCCGATGTCTGCTCAGCTCAGTCACGAGGGTCTTGTTGCTCGCTGACATTGTCGTCGTTAAACAGCTCCTACTAGCCAAGGATAAAGTGAGTCACAGTAGCCACAAAGTATTCATTTCAAATATTTTTATATAATAATCAATTTCATATTATAAATTACATTTTTGAACACTTCATACACTAAATTCAAGTTTATGTATTACATCCCTGATTAAGCTGATTTACGACTCACACTGGCGCACAAGGAATTGCTGGTGTTTTTGCCTCACCTACTGTACTTATGCATGTGCGCATAGATTAAATCTTCATTTAATAACTATTATTTGTAATATAATGAATAGGAATATCATCTCGTTATTATATCTAATTAAAGAAATTAACATTTCCTTAATTTTTATGTATGTATCTTAGTTTAATTCTTATATTTTTTGTAAAGCTTTTTTGTATTTTGTTTTTGGCAAATGAATTCTTTCATTCATTCATTTCACCATAGTGTGGTTAACGTTATTAAATCAGTGGTCAAAACTATGTAAAATATTTCACCATAGTGGGCTTAACGTTATTAAATCAGTGGTCAAAACTATTTGAAATATTTCACCATAGTGGGCTTAACGTTATTAAATCAGTGGGCAAAACTATTTTAAATATTTCACCATAGTGGGCTTAACGTTATTAAATCAGTGGTCAAAACTATTTGAAATATTTCACCATAGTGGGCTTAACGTTATTAAATCAGTGGTCAAAACTATTTGAAATATTTCACCATAGTGGGCTTAACGTTATTAAATCAGTGGTCAAAACTATTTGAAATATTTCACCATAGTGGGCTTAACGTTATTAAATCAGTGGTCAAAACTATTTGAAATATTTCACCATAGTGGGCTTAAAGTTATTAAATCAGTGGTCAAAACTATTTGAAATATTTCACCATAGTGGGCTTAACGTTATTAAATCAGTGGTCAAAACTATTTGAAATATTTCACCATAGTGGGCTTAAAGTTATTAAATCAGTGGTCAAAACTATTTGAAATATTACACCATAGTGGGCTTAAAGTTATTAAATCAGTGGTCAAAACTATTTGAAATATTTCACCATATTGGGCTTAACGTTATTAAATCAGTGGTCAAAACTATTTGAAATATTTCACCATAGTGGGCTTAACGTTATTAAATCAGTGGTCAAAACTATTTGAAATATTTCACCATAGTGTGGTAAACGTTATTAAATCAGTGGTCAAAACTATTTGAAATATTCACCATAGTGGGCCTAACGTTATTAAATCAGTGGACGAAACTATTTGAAATATTTCACCATAGTGGGCTTAACGTTATTAAATCAGTGGTCAAAACTATGTAAAATATTTCACCATAGTGTGGTTGAAGTCGGTGGAAATGATACAGTAATGGAAGAGAGTTTCCGATTCTCTCTGTAACCACTTTCTTCTACATTACGAGGATCGTTCCAGAATTAAGTTACACTATTTTTTTATAGACCTGTACATGTCAGAAGACAACGATTTTCAGGGAACTCTCTTTCAGGTTTAATGACAATTCGTCAGTTAGACATGGTTTGTATATTTCTGGACACAGATTTTGATTCAAAGTGAAGCAACATACCCTTCATTTCAGACATTGGCTTACTACTATCAAAATTCGGAAAGGGAACAGTTTTGGGCTAGGCCTGTTGATCCTTTTCTAATCATGTATTTGATGTGTGTATTGTTAAATTTAACAAATTAATAAATAGGTAAATAGAAGCAATCCGATATGGAGCTGTCACTCACTTTTGCCGCCAAATGAAAAATTCGTAGTGTAAACAGTTTTATAACGGGAAAGAATAAAATGGCCACTGAAATTTAGTAGGCCTACGAGTTGTGTAGTGTGTATGGTGACGACGTTATGTCAAGGCCAATTGCTTCTCGTTTGTTACAATTCTCTGTTGTAAGAAAAACAATATTACACAATTATCAACGAAGTGGCCGTCCATTCACGTCACGTGCCCCAAACATTGTCGAAGGTGTCCAAAGACACCAACCCTCATGCTTGACAAAATTCATTAGCAACTCTTTACAAATGTTGGGACTCACTTCTACCGCCAAATGAAAAATACGTAGTGTCATCCGTTCTTTAACAGGAAATAATTGACCGAAGCGAAGCTGAGGTCTTAGTTTCGACTCGATCGGCTTTTGTCTGTTTGTTTGTACCGCAGTCACAGTCGCAGTTATTGTCCTATTTGGATAAAATTTAGTTTACAAGTACTTTAAAACATGTTAAAATTTGGTATACAAGTACTTTAAAACATGTTTTTTTTAAATTTTGCATTTTAAGGATAATACATAAGGAAAAGGAGTCTCCTTCGAACGCCAATATTACCGTAAAAATCAGACTATAGAATTATTCATTATAAATCAGCTGTCGAGTGGATTATTAATTTCATACAATGACGCATGCAATTAATTATCTCAATTGAACTTAGTAAAAACCAGCTGTTGTGTGGACTATTAGTTGTATGCAATGACGCATGCGATTAATAACTGAAAGTAACATAGTAATTTCTTAATTTCTCTCGACCTTTCTCTGCTTTCAACTCGGTCTGACCTGTTGCTAGTATATCTTGAAGAAGATAAGCTTTTGATGTTAGCATATTTGATACAACAACCCCAACAGCCATTAGTCGTTCTCACACCGACACGACAGGACAGGACAGAATTTAATCTGATCAGTATGGACAGAGGAGGCTTTGGTTTATAACTGCACGAGGTCTATTGTTCACAAAACTACTAGTAAAAATGCGACTGAAATTCACCGCAAGTTTCACTTTTTGTGTAGTTGAGAAGTTGATATTGTGGTAATTATTCATATTGGATGAAAAAGACTGCCATTGGCCTAGCCAGACAGTCTCCTCCCCCTCAACGGTGTGACAAAATGGCGGCTGAAGCAACAGAATCACCATGATAATAAAATTTACTTTTAGTACAAAATAAGAACCAAGAAAACAAGTGTGAAAGATAATAAAACAAATATGTAAATGGAAGAACTATTGACTAATGTATGCTTACAATTTTATGATAAAACTAAATTCGTAGTGTTGTATTGGTTGAAATGAATCTGGTCATTTAAACTATACTGGGAATTTTCCTTAATTACTCTTGTTATTTCTAAAGCCTCTAGAATATTCAAAGATCTGTCTTTGTTATTAACGTGCAGAAACTCAACATTCTCCTTAACTGTGAACTTGTGATTATTTGTTATCAAATGTTCTGCAAAGTTGTGTAGTTTGTATGGCTGATTCCAACATAAATAAATTACAAATAATTAATAAAGTCCAAACTTTGAAGAAACAGTTTGAGAATAAAATGACAAACATTCTGTTTAGAACTTATTATTGATTTATGTGTTGTAGGTAGCGCGGAGCCTGGGCCGTTTGGAGAGCGTTACTAACTTCACGGAGTTTGTGAAGGCGTTCAGTCAGTTTGGGGGGGAGATGGTGGAGTTGGCACACCTGACCGGCGACCGCCACAACGACATGAAGGACGAGCGACGCCGGGCGCAAATGGCTGCCGCGCGACAAGTGCTCGAGCGGTCCACAATGTTGCTGCTCACCTCTTCCAAGGTCAGTAATGGTATATCTCGCTATACTGCACAGAAAACGTGCTCTTAAGTTGGGGTTTCCTTTGTGCGTAAATGCCGTCGTCGACCACGACAGGGTGAGGATCTCAGATTGGGGAGATTTCAATTTGTCTTTATAACCTATAAGACAATGTTCAATTTTGTTTTAATGGGGGAGGTCAAGTTCATACTTTTAAATGGCAATATGTTGATATTATTTTAAATGTTTTGATTCTTAGATAATAAACACAAATAACGAAAAGTTATTGGATCAGCTGTTTTAGCACTCTTGAAATTTGGACAATATGAATGCCTGTTGTCGTCGACTGCGAAAGTTTACGCACAAACGAAAACCCACCTTAATCTGAAGCGTGGGCGGTCGTGAACTGTCACCACGCCTGGTGACGTCAGAGGCAAACTATGGCCCGGTTGCACAAAAACCGGTTGAATTTTAATCATGATTAATTCCACGAGAACCGATCAAAGAAGGCTTTTTTGAAAAGATGGCTCCCTTGATTGGTCCTCGTGAAATTAATCACAGTTAAATTTTAACCGGCTTCTGTGCAACCGGGCCTATGTGTTGTATGTGTACTTCCACATGGAGCGTATTCCATGAATGCGTTTTCCACGCCTTTGATTCACGTCTCGTGGGAACGCGCTTTAATGGTGGCATATCATTCAGCCGCTCTCCTTGACTTTGAAACTCCTGAGAGACCAAAATATGATCCGACTACTTTTGATAGTTAGGAAAAAAATTTCGATTATTTCTGGGAGAATTTCTCGCTTCCACCACCTACTTATCTTTTGAAACTATAAAGTTTTGATAATATCAAAAAATAGGTATTAATACTATAAAACTATTATTAATATTAATACTAGAAAACAACAACATAGGTCGGATAATAATGATGCAGACGCCAATAGAAAGGGAACATTCTTTCCGCTACTTTGATGTGAAATTCTTACTTATTACAACAACCCCGTATTACTGAGAGAAGTTCATATGCAAAAGAAGAACACATATTTTCGCAATTTTTTCAATTCCATTAAAAATCATTTTCTCTTAATCCTTTTAACCCTGGAACTTTTTCAACCCAATTGGAATATCAGGGATGATATTCTACATACAATTCTGTGGTTAAATTAGAAATTTGAGAGAGTTTCGATTTCCACAATTTGGCAACGTTGTCGAATCAATTCGAAGCTTTATTTGTCCCAAAACATAATATTACAATGACAATGGCTGTAAAAGGAAAAAGTTTGTAATTTCTTCGGATGGAGGGCTAAGATAACTTATTTTATACAAACTATAGAAAGTTTATTGGTTGTTGGTTTGTGTTGTAGGCTTGTCTGAGGCACCCGGACAGCACTTCGTCACGCGAGAACCGCGACACGGTGTTCTGTCAGATGCGCCGCGCCATGGACCTCATTCACTTTGTGGTGAAGGACGGCGTGTGCGACGGTGGAGGCGGAGGTGGCGGTGGAGGCGGCGTGGTGGAGGACTGGGACGCTGGCCGTACAGTGGGTGCGGCGGTTCGACACCTGGAGAGCCTCGTGGACATGACGCGGATGACCCTGCTGACCCCCACCACCAAGGAGAGCCTGAGCGCCGCACTGGACACCATCGTGGAGCGCACGCAGGACTTCACCGACTCTGCCTACACCAGTCACGAGCACCGTGAGAACATACTCATGCTCTGCGACCGTGTCAAGCTGCAGCTCAACCAGCTGTTGCGGGTCGGAGTCAGTTTGGTTAGTCTCAATCATTCATTCATATGAGCCCCCCTCCCAAGGGTTGTTTATTGACATAAAAGAAGAATCAAATCAAAATCTTTATTTCGCCAAAATACAAAAATACAAAATACATAATCACTAGTAATATTTCCAATCAATAATACAACAATAATTGAAATATACAGTACATACATAATCATAGAAATGAATAATACATTGCAGTTTTTCAGTTATTATAGGATTGATAGTTTGACACCTTGTGGGACCGGACTCCCCAATTTTATTGCATCTTAACAAAATCAATTCATGTATTTATTTGTACAAAACACTATAATCATAATATAATTATAACCATGGAGGAAAAACTAGGACGAGCTCTGAGCCTGTATCATTTCTCTCCCAAATTTTGATGACAAGTTAATGTTGTATGTTACTAGGATTATTGTATGAAATCACACAATATCACAATTGCAATAGGCGTTATCAAAAAATATATATTCATCCTTCAAATACCTAAGTATACAACATACAATACAATAACACATACAAAATCAGACAAATTAGATTATTACATGTTAATCAGTTGAAATCAGTTGGCTGATGAAATGTTTGAGCGTGTGGTTTTATAAAATTGATAATTCTTGGATTCATTTATATTTGCTTCCAGATATTAATTTATGATGTAAGTTTGGTTCTTCAGTTCACGTTTGATTGTTGGTAGTCACTCTTTTTAAATCTTTTTCCTGTAGATTCCATATTTTTAATGGGAGTTTATTAAACATCAAACGACTTTCAAAGAGATGGCTCTTGTGGGTTTTTGACAACCTTACTCGAGGAATTTATTGCCAATTTAGAATATTCAAGACATATTACAAACTCTTTATAATATGACATATCATTAAAAATATAAATAAATAAACACAATTATTCATACATATACTTAAATAAAATACTTCATTCATTCATAAAATAAAATATATAATCTATGCATCACCAGCAAAAAGTAACTGTTTAGGAATGGCAAGATCAGACCTGTTTCTTGTGTTCTATGAGTTGTCAATGGTAAATAATAAATATATTTTTCTATTCCGTGAATCAAACCTCAATTTACGACCTTCCAGAAATAGGTTTGAAAATATAAGAATGGATCTTAATGTTTGCCGGAGACAATACCTTTACCTAGCTAATAAATTAATCAACAAAATTCCAGATTACCTTATGGAGCATATTAATCTAAATTCTGTCACATTGCTTAAAAAAAGAACCATTGAATAGATAATTACCAGTAAAATCGAGGACATACTTTTTGAGTGACTCTTATCTTTGTTTCAATAGTACCGTATGTTTGCCATCTCTCTTTCTTTCTCTTTTCATTTTTTCTCTTCTCCTTCTTTCTTTCACCTTTATTCCACTTATTCATCATCTTCTTTTATTAAATATTATATTATATAAATTCTTATTTCATCTTTTGTAAGTTCTTAATGACTCTATTGAATTTGTATTAGCAACTCTCACCTGCGCACAGGATGTTCCTTGCAGGTGATTGGTTTCTTTTATTTTTGCTGAAAGTTTTTTTTGTATATTTATTGTTGTTGAAGAACCAATAAAGAATTTTTGAATTTTTTTTATTTTTTTGAAATATGACTAAAGACCGTGGGATACATTTTTGTATGTGAACACCTGTAATGCCCCATCTTCATATTGGCTCAACGAAAGCTAGTGAAGGCCAGCGCTGACAAACCACCCATTGATCAGTTGAAGCAAAAGATGAATTGAAATGTTGGTGTTTGCTTGTTACAGGAAACATCGGACGAATACTCGCCGACACACGAGATGGAGTCGGCGGTGGTGAGCTGTCTGAAGGCGACACGCGACCTGCGCGCGCAGCTGCAGGCGACCGCCACGGAGCAGACGCGCGACCTGGCTGCTGTGCTGCGCGGCGGCCACGACTTGGTTGCACAGATGCGCAACACGGCGCTGGCCGCCGTAGACCAGGACCGGCTCGAACAGACCGCCGACCGATTTCACGAGTTTGTCGACCATTTGCTCGAAGTGAGTGGTTGCCTGCATCTTCAATTCAAATCTCTTTATTCATATAATATACGTTTTACATTGAATAGTGTCAATAGAGATAACAGTGAGCAATCACTGTAGATCACAAGTACACAAATAAATCTAATAATTCAACCTCAACTGAAAGTAAATCAAATGATCAATTAACATAAAACAAACCAATAACATAATAATAATAATAATAATAATAATAATAATTTCTCTGATTGCCAATGAATTGCAACCAGAGGAGTTTATTGACAAAACATATACATAATTATTTTATTATACATACAAAAGTTGCTAATACTAAACTTAGTTCTAATTATGATACCCCACTATAATGATATGTGTCGGGGTGATCATAATATTCTTTTTTTAAAACAAAACATAACCTAAAACTAATTTAATATAAAATCGTCAGATGGGTAAATAATATTAAAATAATCTTGAGCGGGCCATTCACTATCCGTTATGTTTCCAACTTGAGATCCTTTAATTCAATCTATTTCAATTCGACGTCAGAACATGAATGGGGTTGTTGTGGGAGGGGCTAATGCTCTCGGAATTCTGGTGAACTGCTCAACTGATTTGGCCGAACATGCAAGATCAGCCACTTATTCACGATTTGGAACGTGAGTGGGGATGTTCGACTAACTAGCCGGAGCGTGAGTGGTGAAAGATTCAAAGTTGTTGTCACAAACTGTGGGATAGTGAATGGACCGTTTAACAAGCTTGTGAATGAATAAGTTAAATAATACTAATTGGATCCATCGGGGAGTCCAATATGAAGTCGGGCTTGAATTACAATCACAAGTTTTCAATTTTTCGAAAAATGTTCATACTTGTTTATGCTTTTATTACTTCTTTTTAGCAACACAAAAAGCAATGCACAGCACGTCAAATATATGATTTGAAGTCATATATTTGATAGATAGATTTATAAGCATCCACTGCTCACCTGAACAGGGGGATCTGGAACTTGTCAAAAATTAATTGTTTCAAATTTTGTAAGATGAGAAGTCATCCTTGATTAGTTTACATTATCCAATAAGTGGATGTTCAATTAGACACTAGAAAGTATATCTCTTAGTTTGCCCTAGAAAGTCTACTTCAACTTTCAGAAATACTCAACGTATTTGAGTTTATTTTGTTCAATTTTAAAAATTCGGCAAACTGTTATATTGTTTGGTTTAGTAAAAAGGTATTCAATGTTTGGTTTAGATTTGTAAGCTGATGCGTCACGTGGCCAGCTCGGAAACACTACAGGTGTCGGCCAGGTATGCCGAAATCAATTTGCGGATATACGGACCTCAGGTGGTCACTGCGGCTCACACACTAAACCAGCATCCTACCTCAAAAATCGCCAAAGAAAATTTAGAAGGTAAGCTATTTAGAATTAGCTTGAAATTTTCATTTTCATTTTCAATTTACTATAATAGTTTCACTTGCAGTACAATCAACATATTGTATGGAAAAAATAGTTTCTTTCAATGCATTGATTAAGCTATAAATATATGTATTGAAAGTATTGCTTTCCGAAAAAAATTAAGGTACCCCAATTTCTAAATTTCTATACATTTCAAGGTCCCCTGAGACCAAAACAGCTATTTATGTATTAAGAGCGTAATGCGCGACTTTATCGCTCGCGCAAAACAGTTAATTTTGCAAGAGCGATAACGAAGCATTACGCGCGAATTACATACAATTTTTTTTCCACAACTGCCCAAACCTGTTAAATTACTTATATCGGCGGAGTTACAATTACCGACTTTTTAGGTTAAGATCTGACCTTTTGGCGAGCTGCTAACCATCAGCTGATCAGCGAGCGTAAAGAAACTCTTCTGCGCATGCACGAATGATTCCCGAGCGTAAAGAATATCTACTGCGCATGCGCGGATGGTTAGCGAGCGAAAAAGTAGATTCTCCTCAGAAATAAGCTGTTTTACGAGGAAAATTGACTATGTAAATTCTTTTTTTACGCGCAGTTGTAGAAAAAAAGTGGTTTTTGGGTATTGGTCTGTATGTGTGTGTGTGTGTGTGTGTGTGTGTGTGTGTGTGTGTGTATAGCTGCGTACACATATTCGTGCTTCCAACCCGCACCGAGCACGCTCCTCCCTCGTACCGCCCTCGTACCACCATCGAACCACAGTCGCACCGCCCACGCACCCATCATGAACGTTACGGAAGATGTTAGATCTTCTCGCGTTCCCCGGTCGAACCACTGTTGCTCGCCGGTCGATCATCAATCGCTCTGCTGGAGTGACGTTCGGTTGCGGAGCAGAGCGACAGTCTCTACGCACCTTATGAGAGTATGTGCGTCTGTGTACACGATATCTCATCTCCCAATTAACGGAATGAACTTAAGGTCCTTACAATATAAGGATCCGTCACGAACAGCTTCGATCAAATGCAATTCAAGATGGCGGCTAAAGTTGAGAAAATGTTGTCAGAAACAGGGTTTTTCGCGATTTTCTCGTAAACGGCTCCAACGATTTTGATAAAATTTATACCTAAAATAATAGTCATTGATAAGCTCTATCAACTGCCACAAGTCCGATATCTGTAAAAATTTCAGGAGCTCCGCCCCATCTATGCAAAGTTGGATTTTAGATTCCCAATTATCAGGCTTCAGATACAATTTAAACAAAAAAATTCGAGTGGAAAAGATTGAGCATGAAAATCTCTACAATTAATGTTTAGTAACATTTTCACCTAAAATTGAAAATAAGCTCGAAATTCGAGAAAATGGGATTATTCTATTGCAAACTGTTGGCAATACCGTTGATTCTATTAAATGATTCACTATGAAGAGATAGCAGACTTCATATGTCTCCAGCGTTATTGTCCTGTCACCAGCTGGCTCAGATCTTCTTTGTTTATAAGTAGACTTGAGATGCGCGTGAACACTAGCGTCAGGTGATTAACTCTCATAACGGCAAGGAAAGTTATGTGAGTGCGCCACACCAGATTTTTTTTAAACACTTCACTTGAATGGGCTACTTTTATAAATTAATAAAACAATAATAAAATTTGAAGTACCCTTTATTATTTAAAATATTACAATGACTAGTTTCGACCATAAGCCATTTTAAAGCTAATTTTATAAGATAATAACAAGATATGTTATTGTATGTAATATATCTATTTCCGTACTAAGGTTTTGACAAAGTCAGTTTTGATCTATTCAATAAAAATAAGATTGAAATGGACAGCAAACAGGCTTTCGGACCTGAAATTCAATTTCACCATTGAAAAATTTTAAAGGCAAACTAGATCATTTGTTGGTTACTCATTATTTAGGAATTTAAGAGCATTTACTGGATGATAATAGTTCGGCATTGTTCTTGAATTGATGTATCCAATATCATTTTATTTTTCTATTGTGTTATGAATAACAATAACTTAATTGCATCTTATGTTAACAACTTTTAAATCTCTGTTGTCCATAAATAATTTGTAACTTTTCCTTTTCAGTGTTTGCGGATATGTGGCAAGCATTAATCAGTGATGTTAGTACAATATGTAAAGATGTGATTGAGGGAGATAGGCAACCCGAAAAACAAACATACATGTCTCTGCCTAGGCCGGGGGTAAGTCAATCAAAGCATCGTTATTCATAAAGCTGGGTCTTCGTTTTCGCGTAAATGTCGTCGTCGACCACGACAGGGAGAGAATCTCAGATTGGGTAGATTTCAATTTGTCTAAATAACCTAGAAGATTATGTTAAATTATGATTTAATGGGGCAGTTTGAACTTATACTCTTAAATGGCAATATGTTAATATTATTAGAAATGATTCATCTTCAATAATAAAGACAAATAATGAAAAGTTATATGATCAGCTGTTTTAGCACACTTGAAATTTGGACAATATGAATGTCAACAATGCTTGTCGTCGTCGACTGCGAAAATTTACGTATAAACGAAAATGCACCTTAACAGCTATCACGTGGCATCAGAGATTAAGCTCACTCATTCCTAAATATATTCTAATCTCTATATCTCTATTCAAAACCAAGAAACATGTTGCACATAAATAAAACTGGGAAACTTGGTGATATTTGAAATAAGAAATCATAGGTTTTATTTTAATAAATGTTTGACATGTATAAAACGTGAGTAAATCTATCTTGCTTTACAAGTTAATGAGTACAGTAATCACTTTATTAAGTGTATTGAATCAGAATTGTCTATAATGGTGGCTGTGAGACTTTTACAACGATCTATTCGAACATTGTTTGCTAACTATTTATTGCTATTCCGAACAATTTTTAACATAATGGTAAAATATCTCCAATTTTATTAATACTCAATTGCCCATATGAATAAAACCAGAGCAAATGCTTATGAGCAAGAGCATGGAGCATAAGGTTTTGCTCATGAGCAAAAGGTAGAAGCAAAAGCATTTGCTCATTTTTAAATGAATAAGCTTTACCTTATGCTCCTGAACTCTGGAGCAAATGCTCGCGTATTTTAAAGATTTTTCATCAGCTGATTTGCTTTTGTAGCCTTAATTTGTTTTTATAGCTCACGGAAGCGCTAAATATGCAAGTAAGGTGCACCGCTTGTGTTTGCGTCGTCTGCTCTGTTTTCTATTTATGAATAGAGTTTTAGGTTAGTTGAGTTTAGAATTTTGAAATAATAGCGTGAAAAAATGTCATCTCTATAATAATCTTCAGCATATTCTTATAATTTTTTATTCAATTTATTCATTCTTTGCACATTTTACATAGTTTAAATACACAAAAATACAAAATAAATAAAGAGTACAAAAGAATGTGTAGCTCGCAAGACTTTCGTCTGTTCGCGAGCATGAGTAAGAGAATATAAAGAATGAGAAACGTAGAAAAGAAAAAATATTTATAATATAGAATATAATAACTGACTAAGAATAGCCTAATGGTAAAATAAATTTGAAATACAGAGTGAAATGAAGAACAGTTTTTTTTACAATATAAGAGGGAAAACCTGAGAAAGAGAAGAAGCACAGTGAATGCACAAGTCAACTGGTGATGAGAAGAGGTGAGTGGAGAAACGTAAATTTAGAATTTGTTATAAGCTACTGCCTTTGATTACTGAAAACGTCAGGTGATGTTTTGATCCATGATAAGATTTCTTTTCTCTTATAGCAATTTTGATTGTCTGATATGAAGTCAATAACCTTATAATATCAATAACCTTCTTATAATCCTCTTCACTCTCATCTTCTTAAATGCCTATTTCCTATTTTGTGATGGCTATCTTTATATTTTGGGTAACTATATTTTGTAGGGATAATGGTGATATATATCATGGTTGAATCTAAAAAGAGTTTTATAGTTTTCAACTATTGGTTGTGATTGTATCTGGTATCGTTTCCTCTTCCTCATACGAATTAGTTGAGCCATTTTACTATGAGCAAAAGGTGATAAGCTGCTCTAGACTAGACTCACCTTTTTTGAAGCATTTGCTTCAAAAGTAAGAGCAAATGCTCTAGTTTATTCATACAATTTTGAGCAAAAGCTTTTACTTTTGAGCAAATGCTCAAACTATTTTTTTGATGATCATGAGCAAAAGGTTTTGCTCACGTTTATTCATAGAAAATGAAGCAAATACTCCATATTTTAGAAGTATAAACAAATGCTCAACTTTATTCATATGGGCCATTGTTCGGCTCTATCCTATTTTATTCCTGAATCACCCTCAGGAGCCCACATGAGCTGTTAGCTTGTGCTTGGGTAATGAGGTGGATGAGAATGAGAGATGAGTGGATCTACAGTCTTAGATGGGTTCCGAACCACCGGGATCGATTTTTCAACTCATGAATCATATTCAGAGAAGTGAGCTCTAGTGGTCACTCTTTCAACGGAAGTAGCAGGTGCATGATTATTCAAAATTGAAAATCAAAAATAAGATAATCAACTTATTATCTTATAGTAAATAAGATTATCAACTTATTTAAGCGATAGGTTGTCAACAAGACCATCAAGTCAAACTGCTTCGAGCTTTGAATAAATGTTATGCGTTAGGTTACGCTTTCTCAGCCTAATGTTTCTATTGAATTAGCTAATAGCCTACGATAATTGATGTATTTGAAATTACTTATTTAATGACATTTATTTGATTGTGAATTGACTTTGAATTGTTTTGTTTTTTAGAAACATGGTACCACCAGCAAACCCCTGAAAGCTGTGAGATTGGACTTGGAGGTAAGAAAGGGGACTAATCCATTGTATTTTTTGAAAATATTTCAATTAATATTATCCTTATTATTACAACAAATAAATTTTCTGTATCAGATCCCAATCTATAATTTTCATTTCATTTTTATTTTCAAGATCTTACTGCTGTTATTTAGCAGGAGATTGGATCTATTCTCTACCAAAAAATGAAATTCTTATCTGAAGCACGGTATCTATTATATCTTGATTTCCAAGGGATTAGATAACAACTCCTAAACAACCTAACGAAATGAAACTTGTGCTGGTCAACCATATTTATACATTATTGTACCATTATCGTACCTTATTGTACATTATTTTACCATAATACTAAGAGACTAATAAAGAGTTGCATTTGGAGTATAGCTCTCTATGGGTCTGAAACGTGGACTATTGGTAAGGCTGAGGAAAAGACTCTAAATGCTTTTGAAGTGTGGTGTTGGAGGCGTATGCTCAAAATAAAATGGACTGACAGAGTTACGAATAAGGAGGTATTCCAGAGGGCGGTGGAAAAGAGATCTCTTCTGAATTTTCTCAGGGACAGACGACATTCTTGGATTGGACACATAATAAGACACGACGCATTCACGTCAACTATTCTAGAAGGTACAGTTGATGGACAAAGGGGTCGTGGCAGACCCCGGCTACAGTATCTAAGACAAATGACGAAGGATCTGGGTGCTATAAACTATATACAATGGAAGAGAGTAGCAATGGACAGATTTAGATGGAAGGCTGCCAACCAATCAAATGATTGAGCTGTAAGAAGAAGAATGCTAAGTTAAGGAAGGCTGTTACACCTTTCGTGGGACACCCTGTATACAAAAACTTGGAGGCTCATGCACTATCAAGTATTTCATTAAAGATCTTTGATCAACGATTTTCATTCATTTATTTGTAGACATTTATTTGAATACTTATTTCCTTAAGCAAACAGTATTCTATTTATTTAATGATCTGTAGTATAATTTGTTTAACGGAATTTTTATGAAAATGTTATCATTGAATAAAACTTTATTTGATTTGTATTAATGTATGAATCAGGAGCAAGAGAAGATAGCGAAAGCCGGCCTGGAAATGAAGCTGGCAACGTCGGAGATGGACGCGGAGACAGAGCGGTGGCAGGAGGGTGCGGGTAGCGGGGGCGGAGGCGGTGGTGGAGGCGGAGCCAATATGGCCGCCGACGAGAACAACGACATAGTGAAGCGCGCACGCAACATGTCGCGAATGGCGTTCAGTATGTACCAGTTCACGCGCGGCGAGGGGCCACTCAAGACCACGCAGGACCTGTTCACACAGGCCGAGTACTTTGCCGAGGAGGCCAACCGGCTCTACAAGGTGGTGCGCCAGTTCTCCTATCAGGTAACAACCTCCTTCCACTTGTCTCTACCTCCACACTTTCACACTTTGCACGAGTTTGCCATCTAAAAGATTACGGGCTCCCTGTTAATGTCCTCTCATAACTGTAAATATAAAACCCATCACAAGAGTTTCCATTTCAAAGATTATGGGCTCCGTATTAATCGCCTCTCATAACTGTGAATTAAATAATGACATATACAAGATTCAAGGAATTGGTGGTTTGAAATAGAGAGTTTAAATAATTAAATATTCAACGTATAATAAATAATCGTAATAAACTGTTAATATTTAATAGTAAATTAAGTAACACTCTTCCTTACAGGCCCCCACTGTATTCTCATACTTAGGCCCGGTCGCACAAAAGCCGGTTAAATTTCAACCGTGATTAACTTTACGAGAACCTATCAGAGAAGCCGTCTTTTCAAAAACGCCTTCCCTGATTGGTTCTCGTGGAATTAATCACGGTTAAAATTTAACCGGCTTTCGTGCAATCGGGCCTTAGTCAATAACATTTTGAATAGTTTCTTAGTCGAATAGTTTCTTCAAAATTATATCACCTGTGTATGAAAAGTCCGAATTTTCTACTTCGAAATAGGATATAGGAGTTGATTTTCCAATAATTTAACTGTATTCTTTTCAATATGTTTGGATAACATGATAAATTATTATGTACTTTTTAGACATTTCAATAAACATCACCTTTAAAGTGTATTAGTATCAGAACTATTACCAATTTCATAGATAGATTAATCTCCCTGATTGATGATTCTTTATCTACAATATGCTTGTTAATTCTTCTTCTACAGCTCCTGTGTTTGAAGTATGCCGTAAATTATTATAGAACAAAAATGGTCAACATAGCATGTTTTTATAAATTAAATATCAAATGAAATCATCTTGTTTCTTCGAAGTTGGGAGTATCAAATTTTCTTAAGAATTATGGCATTAGTTCTCTGTTTTTTGTTGCATTATTCTGTACTTTTTCATAAATAAAAACTAAAAGTAATGTATTATTCAAAACTATTAACCTATGTGATTGCTCTGAATTCTACTAGTATTCAACTGTTTTATTCAACTAAGATGAAATGAAGCTTTTCCTGTAATACACAATTTATTAATGACCAACAAATATAAGGTTAATTTTTCGAATCTTATGAAATTCTTTCAAAAATAATTATTGTTATGATCAATATCAATTTGGTTTCAAGTCTTTTCAGTTTTCATTTTTTCAGTTCCAAAAAATGGTTGATTTTCGTGTTTTTTTTATTTCTATGTAAAACAAACAATAATACTTTCTATTATAATCTTTCTACTTTTGAAACTCTTATTGATAATTACTAAGAGTACTTTAATATAAAATTTTAAATGATAACTTGTTGACCCCGTCGTATGAGACAAAATATAAAATTATGCTAAAAAATATAGTATTGATATTAGAAAGTATTGATATTGAATTTCCATTCTTGGGATAGTATACTCTATGATCTTCTAAATTATTAGCTTATTCAACTTGAGAATGAAATTCTTCTATATTCTACCATATTGATCTTTGCATTGCAACATGCACTAGTGCTGTTAATATAAGTATTGATTCAATATCTTCTCTCTTCTACTTGGCATGTTCTTCAGAAAATGAATTCTAGTTTAGCGAAAACGATAATCTTTAATGGCACAAAACATTCAAATAGTGACATTCAATCTTTCCACTTTAAATTTTTGTAGACATACAGTTAGTTGTAATATACTATTTCTAGTTATAATCTAGAAGTTCATGGCATTTTTCAAGTTTTTTCTCGAGAAATTTTCCAATATCGATGTAGTTTCAAGTAGTGATTAATCTTTTGTAGTGAAGATTTTGATGTTTCAGGTCCATCATCTGTAATCTTCCTAGTAGAGGGTTTGAGATTATCTGTAAAAATTCAAAACAGACAGTTTTGAGTTTGACACGAATTTAGTGTGTACTTTTTCTTAGTGCCGTGTATCAATTTACACCTTACACGAACTGCTTACTTTTCACACTCTAAGCTTAATATTTTTCACCTGCTTATAAATTGCACAGAAATTATAATTATGTTTAGCAAGTTATACCTTTATTTATCAGCATAAAATAATAACATCCTATCTATGTTGCTTGAAACTTTATTTGTTTCAATAATAAATATGTATTATTAAACTATCCAAAAACATGTTCTAGCTAAAGTAGGCTCAGTTAGTGCCATTCTTTCAGATTTAATTTCTGCTTTCCGGTAGTCCATTGATCCTATTCTATTATAATATTTTCCTTTTTTCATTCTAATCAAATTTATTTCCAATGAATATTTTAGAATGAGCTTGTAGCAAACAACATAATGAAGTCAGGCTATCGCAGTTAATGTTTCAGGATCTCAACGCATAGGAAAATTTCCTATGTCCATAATGAAGCTTGTTGTTTCTAATCCACTTAACATTTCCTTCACTATTGATTAATGCGGTTTAAGAGATGATAATAAATCCATTACTTTCTATTTTTGTGTAGTTGAGAAGTTGATATTGTGGTAATTATTCATATTAAATGAAAAAGACTAAGGGCCGCTTTCCGAGCTCGGGATTTAGTTAAGTCCAAGACTTTAAACAGCTGGAGTCAGAAAATTGGTTTTCCAAAACGGAGCGTACTCGCAGTCATTGTCATAGTCACGTTTGAATTAAATTTCGAAAAACTAGAAAATTTAACACAAAATAAAATAAAGAGAAAATAGTGTAAAGTTATAGCTATTTAGGAATGTCTAATTTCGTCAAGGGAAATGTTTTCAATAATTATAGAAATGAGAAAATAAAAACTAAGACTACTGTTATAAAAGCTGCGACTACGCCCCGTTTTGGAAAGCCAATAATTTTCTCACTCCAGCTGTTTGAAGTCTAGGACTTAGCTAAATCCCGATCTCGGAAACCGGCCCTAAGAAATTGTCAAAAACACAGATTTATTGATACTTATAAAGACCGGTATAATAACCGAAACCGGTATTTCTAAGTATCAATAAATCTGTTGTTTTTTGACAATTTCTTAGTCTTTCATTTAATACCATTACTTTCCATTGTTCTTTTTCCAATTAAGGTTACTCAAACTTCTTGATACAATTAAATACTACGACCAGTCAAATAAATTTAAAATTAATTTATATGAAACTGAATAAATTCGCCTTAATAATTTTATCTGAATAACTCTATTTTAATATCAAGCTGTAAATCTGTTAAACCGGGTCCAAATAAATACAGTATTCGATTTTTTTATTAGATTCCATCATTTACTGAGTTTTGTTTTAGAAACTTGTCTGTTCCTGCATACTAGTCTTGATAAGAGAAAACATCAGCATACCTATTTTTCATGTAGTATTTGTATGAAACACGTTGAAGTACCTAATGAGTAGATTATATTTTGCTTGGAATAGGTTGATGTATTCTTGTGTGTAGAAGTCAAAGGTAATAAAATTAGCGAAAACTAGTTGGTGGTTAGTGGATGAGTAATTGACATGAGGCATTTCAAATTCATTATTCCCTACTATCCAGGTGTTGTTTTTCAGGAAAACAAGTCTGAGAACTAATGAACTGATCAACTTGCAATTTTATATAAAGATTCTGTATTTACCGAAGATGGTTATAGGCTTATTCTCATTGCTATTAATCAAATAACTTTAATTTAATAATTGAAACAAACTATCCAATTTCAGAATAAATGTGGTACAAAGTTTACACAACAATAAAAGTTCAACAAAACCGAGCTTTCTCCAAGAGACTCCGTAGCTTAATTGGTAGTACGCGCGGTTCATGAGGTTGCGGGTTCCACACCAATCAAACTTTTTTTGCTGAGAATTTCCAACTCTGATGAAGGTTATCCACGTAATTTGACAAAATAATAATCATATTTGTTGATGTTTCCTGGACATTAGGACATTTTACAGTTGTTACAAATGTTTCCCCAATGCAAAGCACGGGCTACCTGCCTGTTTAATATCAAGTAATATCCTTTCAAGAATTGAAGAATATTGAAAGTAAAGTATTGTCTTACTCATCCATTCTCCATGTGATTTTTAAATTATTGTTATAATATTTCTATGCACTTCAGTAGATTTGCATGATAGGAGAGATACGTTGTTCATTATTCTGATTGAATGCGTTAATATTTTACACGGAATAATAAATTATGTCATCCTTCACAATGTTAAACAACCAATTTGCTTGTTCTTAATTCATGAATTCTCAACGAATCCATCCTAATGTGGCTGATGCTTTGAACTTTTTTTCTAGAAGTAGATTGTTGATAACATTGCATAGTTGGGTCAATATTCCACGTAACTTGAAAAAATTGATAATTTTGGATTATTTACAATTTTTGGAATCTCCTGTTTTCCCCCGATAATATTTCTTAGAACGATCTAAAGGTACGAACAATTCAAAACTATAAAACCATTCCTAATGAAAATAAATAAATTTTACATGCTAATGTCACTTATGCAATCATAATAAATCGATTCACTGGTACTACTGTTGATTAATGTAATACTAATTTCAGTACTAGACTCCTACATCTGTATTACAATTATTCCATCCTTTACTTGGAATGCCTTATTCCTTTTCAGAACTCATATTGTACAAACCCTAATAATATATAAACATATATACTGTTATAATATCCTAATCCACACATAATAAAGATTACAACCTTCTTATCGAATATTAATTTAAGATCCTAATAAGCTTTCCCTACTTGAAAAAAACGATGATAAATTGCATTTCTTGAAAGTATTTAATTCAATTTTCAATCTTTTCTTCCTTCTATCTGCATTTTACTTCTTCCACTTCTGTATAAAATTTCATCATCCTAAATTAAAACAACTAAATGTCGTATCTTTCTTCTATACATTCGGTTGCACAAAATCCTATTGAATTTAAACGTGATTCAATGCCACGAAAGCCAATCAGAGAATCTTCCCTTCAAAAACCTTCTCTGATTGGTTCTCGTGGCACTTAATTATTAGCCTATTAAAATTTGACGAGTTTTGTACAACCGCGCCTCAGAATTCATGTTTCTATCATTCTATCTATTGTATTATACTATCAAAAATATTTGAATACTACCTACCGTTAAACTTGTTTCTCTATTGAAACACAATAAAATTTATCACGAACCCTTTTATTTTCTCACAACACAACTAATTTCAGCCTATTTTCAAATCTAAAGATGTTCTTGTTTCTTTATTCTCATTGTGATGTGTTATTTAATGGGACATAAACAATCTCCAAATTATTCTTCCTTATGAAGTTCAGTTAGATGGCAATTTTGTAGTGTTGATGTGATACACTTTGATGAGTTAAATCTAATTGGCGTCAATTTTGTATGACAGGTGCCGAGCAGTTCGCATAAGAAAGAGTTACTAGAACAGTTGGATCGAGTTCCTACCTACGTGCAACAGTTGCAGTTCACCGTCAAGAATCCAACTGTAGGCAAAGCAGCCACCTTCACCAAAGTAGATAGCGTTATACACGAAACTAAAAACTTGATGAGTGTCATATCTAAAGTAGTTACTACGTGCTTCACTTGCGCCACTAAGGTCAGTCATCTATTATACTGCTCGTACTCTAATTTATTTCGTTTTAAATCCTTATTCACCTTATTTATTCATTCATTGGCAATAAATTACATTGTTCATCGGGATGAACCGGCAGGCATTCGTCTGAAACTGTTTCTATCCCTAATTTACTGTTTAAGTTCATGATGTTAATAATAAAAGTGATTTTCACACTTGACATCCATAATTACAGACATTCATGATTTATATTCTAAATAAGAATCAGAATACATAAGAAGAACGTTCTTAGTGCCGGTTGCACAAAAGCCTGTTAAATGTTAATCGTGATTCAAAAAGACCGTCTTATCAGAAAGACCTTCTCTGATTGTTTCTCGTGAAATTAATCACGGTTAAAATTTAACCGGCTTTTGTGCAACCGGGCCTTTGAAAGAGGATTCAGCTATTAGCTCAAATTGAATTTTTATTTATTCATGGAGACAACAGGTAAAACCCATTTTGCCTCCTTCACACTACAATAATTTCCAACATAATACAATTTTCAATAAAAAGAAAATAGAAAATATGAGAAAATAATAAATTATAAAATAGCCAATTATAAAATTATGAAAATTAAATAAGATGAAAAATAGAAGAAATATACAGTCGTATATAGAATAATAAAAATACAGTAACTTAATTCAATATGAAAAACGCACACATACCTTAGTAAACTATAATCATTACTAGTATCTAGACAAAAGGAAAAAAATGTGTCTGTTTAATGTACTACCACTAGCCTCTATGAGGATAATTGAATAAAAGAAATGCAAGCGCAAATCACGAAATGATTGACCACATACTACTAGACTAAATCATATGAAATCCTTCGGAATTTTTATTTTATCCCTCTTTTCATTCCAATTTATTTTTGGCAAAAACTTTATCCAACTACACTACACAACCAATTAAAAGTAATCAACTGTTAACAATCTTTTGCTGCAAATTTGGTTTCAAATGAGGAGTATTTTGAGATAAATTTTATCGTCTTCAGAAATAATCGAAGTATCGATTATTATTATTATTATTATTTAAATCGAAAATAATAGATTATTTCTTAGTCATCCACTGTATGAAGTCTTTAATCTGCTCCTCAAGTTTAGCATTTTTAAGTAAATATATTTTTCAAAGCATTAGTTATTTTAATATTTTTGTATTTGTTTTGATTTTTTTGTTTGTATATTATCTAGTTCAACTTGTTGATGCCCGCAAGAGTTTCATATAGTTTGGACTACCAAGCAGTCGCTTCACCCTTCTCGTTCGGCTCAAGATCGCAAACACTTCCTAGATAATTTTTTCCATGGTATTTCATCATAATTTTTTCCGCTTGCGTTGCGTGAACTACCATTAACATCGCTTTTGAATCTTTTGTGATACTGATTTCGCTCAACTAACTTTTTGGCAAAAATGCTTTGTGCAAGATATTTTTGAAATTCTGATTAGTGGCCTGTTCTATAAAAATGTAATTCCTGTCGAACAGAAACAGCTATGATATTCACGGCATTTGACACATTATTATTATTTTATTTTTCTTATAAGTACTATTTTTTAATCATTGAACACTCGGCCTTTGCGATCAGGCTTTTTCGGACCGTGCAGGAACTTTCTCATTGTAATTATGTTTTTTGGGACAAATAAAGATTTTATTTCATTTAAACAGGACCTCTAATTTTCATCAAAAAGGCCTAACATTTTGATTCAGATGATAACTTAGAATGAAAAAATAAGTTCATGATTGGTCTTTGAAAATTACTAATTTGAAATATAGTTCTTAGATCGGCTCACGATTTACATTCGATTGAAAACACACATCTATGCTGGAGAGTTTTGATAAACTTCATACACTTTCTTGTTATATTTTAATAAACAGATCAATCTAACCATATTTTTCAGAATTTAATGCTGAATTGTGTTGATGATATTGCTTCCTTGTTTAATTCTAGTGCATCATTTTGATGGCGAATGAGTCTTACATGTTTTACTTATAGGTCTATTCTGCAATAATAATTAGATACTTGAAAAATTCCATTAAAATTAGGTAACTTCCAAAACTTTTTGTTATTCTCAGATGCTTCTAAGCATTTCTTTGGAAGAACGTTCTAGAAACGCAAACGCTACTGGAGAATCGTTCATTATTTAATCAGAATATCACTATTCTGAGTTGAATGACAAATCAGAGTCTGAACTATGAAAATATCATGAATATTTGAATTAATATTAATAGAAAACACATTAAACAAATTTGATTTTCTTAAAAGAAGAAAATACTTAAGGCTGTGCAAAGGCTAAAAATAAACTTTCTACTGGTGATATTTTTCAAAGTTTTTCGATTTTATATCATCAAGCTATCAAAATGAAAAAGTTTTCACAAGAAAACATTTTTCCCGATCATTACTTTTTGAGATATGAGCGCCTAAAGTTTTAATTTTTGGGACAGAACATTTCAAATTCGGTGAGAGATAAATCCATGAGATTTAGAGGATAGATTCTTCATGGTATTGTTGATCTAGTAGAACAAAAATTTTCTTGAAATATAAATTCTTGAAAAAGCTATTCAATTTACCAAAAATAACTTTTAGTTGAGTTATTTTTGGTCATTTGACAACTTTCTCAAAAATTGATATTCTAAGAAAATTTTTGTTTTACTAAATATCAATTTTTGAAAAAGCTATTCAATTTACCAAAAATAACTTTTAGTTGAGTTATTTTTGATCATTTGACAACTTTCTCAAAAATTGATATTTTAAGAAAATTTTTGATTCACTAAATCAACAATAACATGAAGAATTTATCCTTCAAATCTCATGGATTTATCTTTTACCGAATTTGAAATGTTCTGTCCCGAAAATTTAAACTTTAGCCGCTCATATTTAAAAAATTAATGATCGGAAAAAAATGTTTTCCCAAGAAAACTTTTTCATTTTGATAGCTTGATGATATAAAAATCGAAAAACACTGAAAAATATCACCAGTAGGAAGTTTTTTTTTTAGCCTTTGCATAGCTTTAAATTATCAAGTTTGATCAGTCATGATGGTTCCATAACTAATGAATTATCTACTTTAAAGTTAATTTGGGAAAATATCGACAAAAAACCGTGATTACATTTTTGTTTTCACGAATATCGCAACCAAATGTTTTTCATTTTGAATAAATAATACTGTTTTAGTGAAACCTTTTGTATGACATGTGGACTTTGTTGCGTTGCAGTACAATCTGGACTTCCGAGGCCTGTCGTCCCGTGGCTCGTCCGGAGGCGGTCTCCGAGAGGACGAGGGTTCGGGCGGCGCCGGGGGCGGCGAAGGCGGCAAGCTGGGCGGCGGCGCCGGCACGGACCCGTCCATATGACAGTTCGGGATGGCTCGGAGAGCCAAGGGAGATGCTCGTCGCACCCGGGTCTCTTTCCTGCTCTTCTGAGTCATCCACCAATCAAAACCAGACAGGGTCGGCAGCCTCTCTGACTCACTCTCTCACTCTCACTCTCTCTTGTCACCTCCCCCCCCCACCCCCACTCAGCATTGCATTCCTTTGTTATACTATTATTTACAACGCTGTATAAAGTTGTTACCATTCGCTGTTGTTGATCTCTTGGGCAGCCAGCTTTAATTATTGTTGTTGCTGTTTTTGTTTGACTCGTTTTATTGGGTGACCGGAACTTTGGGACCATCTATTTTTCCTCCTAAAGAGGTAATTGAATACCAAGTCTGTGGCCTCTTTAGCAAACAATAGTCGGTTCATTCGACAGGTTCACATACTACTGTCACTTAATCCAAACTAGAAACTCTTTATTTTCTGATTGAATTAGCGGAAATAATAATTTTTATTTGATATGTGAATAAATGAATATAAGAAGTATATTGAATACATATTAATATATAGGTGAATAGGCCTGCAACTGAATTGCAATCACCTGTTGGAGACACCTGATTTCACCTGCGAAGAGCTGGAGCCATCCCTTCTTATGTCGGAACTCTTCAGTCCCAAAAACGTGTCCGTGTTTCGGCTGCCTAAAAAGCAGTCGTTAGATCATGTCAGAGGCCCTGAAATTGATCAGTTGCGACCTGAAAACTCTGACACCAGATCTGAGCCAGCCAGGTCACACGATATTATTATTATAGTCCCAAAAAGTGTTGGTCCCAAAGTTCGTAGCACCATTTTATTTATTTTATGCTATACCATGAAGCTGTTTTTCCTCTCTAGTCAGTATATTTATGCTTACATAATTTCAAAGGATATTAATTTTGTAATAGGCTCATTTGAAAATAATTGAGCAATTACTATTAATTGTAGTGCAACATTGTTAATTTGTTTTAAAGTATAATGCCTAACAACTAAATCTTAGCTTCAATTTCACTTCAGAGTGGTGACAAATACTATTATGTAAAAACATTGATTAAATTTGTGTCACAATAATATTTTTTCGGCGTTCCTATAATCAAGTATTTTAAGATCACTGCATTATTTGATGTTTTCGATATAATCTATGTGTCATTTAATGAACTATTGTGTACAGGGACTTGTTAAATAATAGATTTGACACATAGTGAGATAACTACTTATCAATTGAAAAGTACAAATACTAGTAAGTTTGTTACTAGTTGTATTATCATCTTCTGTAATGCAGCATGCTTATCCTTCCTTGGATTTGAACTACTGATTGTATATATTTTGAAAGTAAGTTTGCTATTTTCATTCAAGCGAATAATACATTAATGTAAATATTTATGAATCTTGAAAGCATGAGTTTAGATTGCAAAATGAATGTTAGTGTTATTGTAATCGGATCGTATTTAAATGTAAGAGTTGTGTAGGTTTCAAAGTACAGTGTATGCCTAGGTGTCTTACGTGTATAGTTAATTTAAATTATTGATGTGCTTCCTTCACATGTTACTCGACGTGAATATATTATCATACTTGTATGATGCTTACTCATGTGCATTCGTTGTAAATTTAACTAGATGTTTGTATATTATTGCTGTGTCGGATTGTTATTACGCTAAGAAATTGGATTTGGAGATAATGGCTTGGTTTGTTTTATTAGGATATTGAAAACTATTGTAATTGACAAGAGATGGTTGTAGTGAAGAGATGGCCTCGGAAGACCAGATTGAATACTCAGTGCAAGCGAATGATTCCTTCAATTTATTTGTTTTAGTATTACATCCTGTATTATTTATCAGGTAGAGGATCAAATTGTAAAGCTCTGTTTTCCTCCCTGTCAGACTATTTCAATATTTTATCGAAACGTCTGTCTAGTACTTGTTAAAATAGGCTCATTTGATCCAATAAGCTCTAGCTAAATTTATGTTTCACTCTTAGAATTAAATTTTCAATGATTTGTGATTTATTTTTTGTGAAATGAATTTATATCCTATTAGTATTCAGGGCTTCCTTGAATGAGCAGATCTTTCTCGTTTTTAAAAAATTATTATTAAACAAAGATCCCAATTAAATTCTGTAAATCACCCCCAAGACTTCTGCTTATTTCCATTTGTTTCTCGTTTTTTATAGCAGTTATGAGGTTTATGATAAATCTTGTTTGAAATACCACGTCTGCTGATCCAGTAAATGTAATCTGAATCAATAGATGTTACAGCATACAGATTCCTTTTACAGCATACAAGCTTATAGTAATAGTAGGTATTGATACAAGTCGTATGTTATGAAATAGCGTTTATAGGTTCCCGATTAAATTGTTAGTTTGTCTTTTAACCAAAACTAATTTGGTTCATGATTGAATTAATTTAATCGCTTTCGAATTTCAATATATATTGCTTCATTCAAGCCTTGCATACTGGTATAGATATGATTCATGAAGTTATTTGTCTATCTGATATTATTCTATATTTTTACAGTATGTAATCTAGTTATTATTTGATTGAATATAATTTTTGGTTCATAGCTTTTGCTATATTCTAAACTAGGGGTAATTCAGGGATGTCAATAACATTTTTTTGTGTAGAATAGTAGGAATGTTACCAAAATATTACATGATTTATGTACAACATTTTCGTTTGTGAATGTAATAGGTGGGTGGTATTGTTCTATAAAACCATTCAACCAATCTGACATAAATTAGCGTGCAGTACTTTATATGGTCGATTGTTGTTGAGAATCAGAAATTAGATGCTATATTTGTTCCAATCGATTAATTAGAGATAGCGTTGTTTATAATGCTTATTTAGTTACCTATTTTGTTTATGAACGGACAGTTTTGTGTTATTGTTGTTTTTTACCTTTTTAGCTAGTACCCAAAGAATTCCAATATTTTTTTGTATATGCATCACCAAAGTAAATTGTAGGCATAGATATTTTTCCAAAAATTATTTTTAATATTCCTGTAGTATTTAGATTTTTAGTGTACGTGCTTTATCCATATTTTCGGATAAAAATTAGTTGTAATGCTTTCTTGACAATTTCGAATATGTTTTTACCTTAACAATCACCATGTCAATTTCATATTATCCATAGCACAAGTTATTTGTAAGCACAGTCGTTATTTTTTGTTTGTTTCAAAGGGTTGAATTCGAAGGTGAATGTTTACCACTATTATATCCTTTTAGCATTGAACAGTTTTGAACATAGTTGTGATCATTCTTGATACTCTTTCTCAATACTTATTCTCTGGCACGGTGACTTTACTATAGAATCATTGAAATTAAAATATTGAGATAGTGTTTTTCCAATTACTGAAATTGTTAATCAGTTAACTCACATCATTAATAGTATTAGTATTCTCTATCCTATAATCAACACAAGAATACTCATTTTTTATATGGTCAACAACCACATTCAAATTCAGATCAGTTACCTAAGATCAGACAAAAATGAGCATGTAGTCAAAAAACATATTTAAAACTGTAGATATTTTGTGATTCAACTTGGCTTTCTTGGCCCTCTGTTATCTTTCATAAATTAGATAATTATAAGACTTATCTCTTGATTTAGAAGTGGTGAGATGTGAATCTGTCTGAAAATAGATGTTACAGTGCACTCAAGAATTCAATCCTTTGAATATTATTGTTGGGATTACCTTTTGGTAGCAAATGAATTAGACATTTTATAATGTGCCAATTAGACATAGCAGAAAACGGTTTAGATTTTGGTACAAATTGTTGATGAGTTCCTCTGTTGAATATATTATATAATAACATGTTATTCTAGATATTCTAATTTCCATAAAAAATATGTTTTTCTATCTGAACCCATTGTACACATTTTTAGATGTATCTTGAGGAGAAAATGTACGTTTTTGATTGTTATTTTATGAATTTTTTGAATCTCTGGCGTATCGTTCATTCAAAATATATCCTACCTAAATTACAATGCACAATCAAAATAAACACCTTCATAAATGCAGACCACCATGACTGCTCTAAATTATCTAGAATTAGTTCTTAAGGTGTGCTACAATCATTTCTAAATCTTGAATAATTAATCTACCTTAATTATCCAACAATCAAATTTATATAGTATCTTAATCTGTATTTCTTCCAACTAAATTCCTGTATGGCTCAATTTTATTTTTGTAAACTTTTTGTTACAATGAATTAGTCATCTGAGTAGACGTGTATTAATCATTGTAATTAGTGTATTGAACTCCTCATTAATATTTCCAGACTTTGATAGATTATATTGAAGATACAATCAATTGCATTTTATTATCCTTCTAGTTTGATACCTCGAAATTACAAAGTTAATGAGCTGACTGAATTTTATTATTTATAACCTATATTGTTACAAATGTTTATAATCTAGTGTTAATCAAAATAATATTGTTATGGTGCCGAATCATGTTAGAAGGTGAAGCGGAGTTGTTTTTTATTTTTGTGAAGTCTTAGGGTTGGAATAAGAGAATGCCCTTGTAAGAAGTAGAATGAAGCATAGTTTTTGTATATTTGTGATTCTAAAGCAGGGTGTGAATTATAGATATTTTAATAATAATAATAATTGTAATAGTATTACAGTAATCTAGTTGTGTGGTTATATTAATGTGACGGCATCCCTTGTCCTTATCTTATTCCCCCTACCTGTTAAACATAGAACTTTTCTATATTGGAAACGTGTTGCCTAATATTGTCAATCCATCTTTTTTGAGAAGTATTATTGTAGTTTACGTAAATGTAAGTTTGAGATGTGTGTGTATATTCGTTTGTGATTTGTCCTTTGCGCTCTTTGAATGTAATTTTCTCAGATCTAATTTTGTGCAATGTGTTACATATTTATCGATGTATGAACAACACTCATAATTCACACAAATTATTGTGATTGTGTAGTATGTGAAACAGGTATTATCATGACGGTATCAGTTGAGAAAGTTATAGCCAAACTAAAATTAAGAATATTTAAGACATTAATTATAAAACACCAACTAGATTTCTCTCTAGTTGTAATCAGAATTTGATTAGAGGCTTATTACAGTACGTATTTTCAATATTTTTCAACTCCCAATAGTATTCTGCTGATGCACTCAAGAATCATGGAACTCTCCTTGGTTTAGAGCTCTGTAGAATTTCAAATCTATGGTCCGGTCGCGCAAAAGTATCAAATTTCAACAGGGATTAAATGCCTCGAGAGCCAATCAGAGAAGGCTTTTTTGAAAATAAGGCTACTCTGATTGGTTCTCGTGTTCACCTGGTTTCTGGTTCTGGTTTGACCGCCATTAAAATTTAACACTTTTGTGCAACCGGGCCTATATGATATTATTATTATGGTTCTTTAAAACATAATCTACATTTTTTTATCCTAATCGAATGATCATTTTCAATCTCCAATTGAATTATAGAAACCTCTAATATGAATATTCAAGTAATAGAAATATTTTTCTGCTTTATATATCTTTTTTCCTTTCAAGTTATAAAACTTTTATTCTATAAATATTAAATAATTCACTTTGTAAATTCATGCTTTGTGAAAAATGTTAACCTTATGAGAAATATGTATTTTTAATATGAAAATTAATATGGCTGTGACCGTTTGTGTAACAATCTGTTTACTGTACTCCTCTAATCAGATTCTGCCTTAGTTATGGTTACAAAACACTATTATACCGCATGCTAACATAACCGTTTAATACTCTGGCAATTCGTTCCTTTGGTCAAGTTATTACAAACAGGTACTAATAGTTGTTTATGACGACGATGATAATAATAGAATTGATTCCTCATTTGACAAATAATTAGCCTGTCTATTGAACTACTGCAATCGAACATCGTACTGAATGTGTATTGAACTTTACTAAATCGTTTTATATGTACTCCAAGATAAATAGATTAGGAATTCGTATTACATTGATTCAATGTTATAAAAGTAAAACTCAATGTATATCGTTGTCTTGGAATTAGTTGCCCAACCTGAAGTCAATGCTCCGTTTGCCCAACCTTGAATACCGTACTGTTATTGTAAAGCTCTTTAACTTAATATAAATTATACCAGAGGATTTTGGTAAAAAGTGGCTACTTTGTTTTACATATTAGGGCTCTCCAGCCCTTGATTAGCTGTCAGAGTGAGTGTGATTCCAAAGTTTATTGGTCACCTTCATTCTACAGCTTTCTTCAATTATTTTTATCTCTTATCAAGAAAAGATGACTTCACTAATTCAAAGTGATCAGCTATATTTGATTTGCTAGCAACAATTTAAAATTTTGGAGCAATGAATTAAAGTTTTGATGATTACCGAAATTTTACAAAAAAATGTATTCTAAAAATCTGTTGCTAGCATATATTTATTTAAATACTGTTCAAAGTGTTGGAAATAAAATTGACATTGGGTAACTAATTCTCAATAGCGCTGTATAAGTTAATAGAACAATATGATTTAAATAAATATTTATTATGTATCTATAAATATTATTCTCATTCTTCCAACATATCATTTGGTAAATCATACCAAATACTATGTTTAGTATAATTATCAGTATATTCCCTCTGATAATTTATTTAATGATATGTACTCTTGTGAATGTGAATTAGATCATTGAAATTTGAAACTATATAATTGACTGTCATTGAAGTATTGATGGTAAAATAAATTATGTATGTTTTCTGGATAGTTTTTCGATTGCTAATTCATTTCGATTCTTATAAATTATACTGTCATGAATTGAAAGTTCTGCAATAAAAGAGATATTTTGATTAAATAGATTTTGTTTTAATAATGGCTCCTTCTCTATGGATCAAAGCAAGTGAATCAGAGAGAAATCTGAGAGTTTTGAAGTAATGCATGTATCTAAATAATGTATATTTGCTTACTTCCAATTTCTACAGTACGGTGCCCTAACTTCGCCACTACATTAGGTCCTCACACATTTGAATAGATGCATTACTGTCAACACTCTCCTCCAACAGCTCCACTATGTTTTGACTCTAACCATTTTAGTTGTAATGTTTTCAGTTATCCTCCTCCATTGATTTAAATATTATATGGGCGATTTCTTGTGAAACTATATTACTCTAAGTCCAAGTACGCTTCGTAATAAATGTTACATTTTCCTGTACAGTACTAATAAGGCATTGATAATGTGCAGATGTGGTCTGAGAAGTTGATCCCTAGTTTTTCGATGTGGGGGGAAGGGGGTTTGAAGGAAGCCAAGCGTGCATGTCTGACTCCTGTACTGTATTCCCAATTATTATACATGATGACATCCTCTCATTGACTCAAATAGCCGGCAAAAACTCTGGCGTGACAAGTGAAATACTGTTCATTGAATTGTAATTTAAAAAATTAAAATCCTGATCAATATGGGATAAAGTAATATAGGTATTATTATATGCATGTCCCATATGACCAGGTGACACTATGCATTGTAGTAGTCTTGATGCTGTGGAAGTGGTAAATCGGTTCAGAAATCAACTCGAGACCGTGACTATACTAACTTTAAATAAGTTATACATCTTAACGCCAATGATTTTTTTATACTTTACATCATAAATACTTTATGAGAAACATAATTATTGATACTACCACGTTATAATGGCAGTGTTCGATTAGCAATGGTTTTGCTATCCTTGTCTATCATTCAACATAGCGGAGAGCACTATCTCTTTCTCGCTTTGTTCTGTTAATTTAGAATTAATAATTAACAAAATATTTCATCTTAATTATAAAATTATTGAATAATATTGTTCCTTGCTTAATAAAATATAATTGATTATTTCAAACTGGAATGAACAGATATTACATCGATAAACCTGTATCAGCTACCATCAATAGAAGGCATTGACTAGACAGTGAGGATCGGCAACGTTGGTCTCATATCTTCCTCCACTGCCATTATAACGTGGACCTCACTATAGGCTAATCAGATTGATGATGATGATCAACATCATAATAATAAACAGAATAGAATAAATTGTGTGCTTCAGTAGTCTACTTCAAATATTGATCTCTGGTTTCAGAACATGTAAGGTGCTAAATGTGTTATAACAAACTCCCTGCACACAAATACTATAGTGGCATCCACTATAGTGAGGTCCACGTTATAATGACAGTGGATAGAGATAGAAGAATGGCGATGCCGATTCTCTGCATTAATTAATTATATTTCTACACTGTCAAAAACATAATTGGCATCATTGTGGACCTAGAATAGGATAGTACCCCCGGCTTTGTCGAATGATAGACAAGGATAGCAGAGCCAAAGTTGATCAAATACTGTCATTATAACGTGGACCTCACTATAGTGGCTGCTATTTGTGACAAAACGCCATCACACGTTCACTTTGGGACAGCAGTGTGCGAACCTCTTTTCACAGGGACAATAGATAGATGGAATTTTAGTAGCTGACACTAGTGGACGCCACTATTGTAATGCCCCAGATGCAAAGAAGCTTGTTAAATTCCAGGGCTTAGGATCACATGAGCGTATCTACAAAATGGCAATTTTTCAGTACAGCCAAAAAACTGATTTGAGATTTAATTTTTCATTCATCCTGCAATTTTTAGAATTTCCATGGCTAAAATATTTATACAGTATTTAAATATGGTTCTTACTGCTTCATTATCATACAACTCATACAAAGAATAAACAAAATTTCATCAAACAAATTTAAATTGAAAAATATACTCCTGATTTACGCTTTTGTGACTAATATATTTCATGAATGGCTTTGATAGGATGTTTTCTTGCTCATTGTTACATGCTATTCCTAAGGTAATATTACTTGAAAAAACAATAATTAATATTAAATATAAAAAAAAATCAAACAAATGGAAATAATATTTTAGTCAAGTTGAAAGATATTACTATAATTTTATTTGTATCACTAAAATAATCGACCCACAGTGTTTATTCAATAATTTTATCATTTAAGTACAGCATACTACTAAACAAACAGACAAAATGAAAATGAGATAGTAAAAACTAACTGAATCATGATAATGATGTAACGAATCTTCAATGAATTATTCTTTAAACATCTAAAATCTTGATGATTTTTTTTTCAATGAATTATTTTAATGCTAAATAAAATTCTGTAAGCAATATAGCTTATTTCAAGCTTCTTCATCACTGAAATCATTTAATTGCTCTCCAGGTGATGTAGGAACCCAACTTCTGTAAAAGTTTTTGTATTGCTCACGAATAACCCCTTTGTTGCACAAGTCCATTAAATCTTTCATTTTCTCGGCGTTAATTTTATTTGCTGCATTGTAAGCTAGTTTTAGAGGAATATCCCATATAGACAATCGTCTTATGCTCTTCCTGACAATCTCAATGCTGTGGAAAGCCTCTTCACTCTTTGTATATTTGAAAAATATATAATTTGGCTCAGATTTCCTATATTGAAACCAGCTTATCTTAAGCCAGTTTACATTATTTCCAGCTGTGTCGGTTTTTTGTTCTTGATTAGCTCCTTTGCTAATAACTTGAAATCTAAAAATTCAGACTGATTCATCTCATGTACTAGTAGGTACTTGCCTTTCTTTGACGACATCCTAACTGCCGTATACCACCCTGAGGGGTCATAAATTTCAACATTTTTTGATGAAGTTTCAATGTGGGCATGCACACTGTCGCATTCCATTTGTGAGTGGCCTGGCTCAAAATAGAAATGGTTAATCTCATTTATATTCAAAGTCTTCACTGCATACAAAAACATGGCACTTATGTTCACATTTCTATTTTGCCCCCCATATGTATCTGAGGCTAAGACAAAATTCTTACCATTTTGCTCATTTTTTAAATACAAATAAACACTTGAGGCAACCTCAATTGATCCTCTTCCAGCTAGCCCTTCATGCCACATGTAACACATTGGATTTCTGTTTGCGGTATTGTAAACTGCAAGTCTTCTCTTATAAAAGATTGCCATTGCATTAATTGATGGGCAATACTGCACTGCTTCCATGTCGAATTCCACAAAATTTATTTCATCGTTCACTGCTTTCTCCTTCATTCTTGTTTTCATTTCTTTTGGTTCACGGTTTCTATTTTCATGAGCTTCCTGAGCTTCATTATTTTTTCCTTTTCTTCATTCGACATATGCAAGTCTTCTCCTATAAAAGATTGCCATTGCATTAATTGATGGGCAGTACTGCACTGCTTTCATGTCGAATTCCACAAAATTTATTTCATCATTCACTGCTTGCTCCTTCATTCTTGTTTTAATTTCTTTTGCTTCACGGTTTCTATTTTCATGAGCTTCCTGAGCTTTTATATTAAATTCTGTGACGAAAATATTTCTGTAAAACCAAAATTTTTCTGGAACTACACCATCTGTTTCACATTTAGTTTTATACAAATCATACATTTTATTTATGTTGAGATCACAAGCCAAATATTCATAAAGTGTATCTTTTCGACAGTAGTGGGAAGGCACTCTTGGGAACGATTCAATATGCTCTTTTATAATATATTCTCTACATGCCTCTGGTCGTTTCAAACCGGGCTGGTGTCTTCTCCTCTTATCAATTTGGACTATATTGTTATCATCTGATTTCTTAATGACATTCCTTATAAACATTTCTGATATGTGAAATGTAGCTCTAAAAAAACTTTTGAAGACTTGAATCTTCTCTGAATCTCTTACTAAAAAAAATTTCAAAGTATTTTGTCTCCTAGATTCAGGCTCAGTGGTTCTAACAACTGCTTTTTTTGTTTGTTCCACTAAACCTCTTATGTATTGCCGTTGTTTTTCAAGATTACCAATGTTCCAATAACTTTCATGTAGCTTCACTCATTCACTTTCATCAAAGTGAGAGTTACACTTACGTGGACACTTTGAACAGTCCTTTGCTCTCACCTTTCTTCCATTAACAGGTTTTCCCCTCATGGATGTATATGCTACCCCTTTCTGACGATTCACTTTACGAATATTTTTGTTCCAGGAAAGTTTGTTTGCAACTTTACTCCTTTTCCTGAGTTTCTTTCTCTTGAAGAATGTTGTTCTCAGTCACCATGTTTCCACCTTCTTCATCAGCCAATGTCTGTTGACGTCTGTTTGGTTCCATATTTTCTGTAAAATAAAATAGTTCATCTTTAGAGTGTGATATACAGAGCATAATAATGTAACTGTTGAGTTACCTGACATTCTTAATAATGATCCTCATAATATTGAAGATTATATTGAATGTGGTATGTCTTTTTGCAAACTGTTAGTATGATGAAGGTGCAAGTACTCTCAACTTATAAGGAGCCTACAATTTTGCCTAAATTGGAAGCAATAAGAAGTAGTTCATACTATTTGATATTCAATAAAATCTGGTATGTGTGTAAATAGCCTACTGGATTATCTCACACTGGGAGGCAGTGAATCTTTTACTCATGGAATCACCATTCTCAACTACTGCAATACTTGCTCTATTAAAAAGAAGATAGGAAAGAAGATAAAAAGAATACTAGTGTACTGTATCTTTATAGAGGTAGAAATTCACTGGTCATAACTTATTCATTCATAAGAAAACATAAATCTAAATATAACATATTCACTACCTTAACTTCATCAGAAGATACAGAATCTGAGTCTGATGGTTCAAATAATGGGTCTGCATCACTGTCATAGGTGTCGATATCACAGTCATCTTCAGCTATAGATTCAAAAGCTGCCTGTTCAGTTGAAACGCTTGATAAATTAATACGTAGCTGGGCTGGGGTCTTCATTTCTTATGTGTCCTGGGAACGAAAGGTATTTTTAGGGCTGATATAAGTGAAGATATTACCGGAAAACACTATCTACAACAGACTAGTATTCAAAAAGTAATGCTCATTTCATGAACAAAGGCGTCGTCCCAGGGGGGGGGGGGCAATTGCCACACCCCCTTCTAACATATTGTAAGAAAACGTTTATGAGGTCTGCTATATTGGAAAAGAAACTATACGCACAAAAAAGTAGGTCTGAACTCACCAGTCTTTGTTTTCAAAAATAAGGAGCTGTGTGCCTCATTATCAGAGTTTACAACAATCTCATCCGAATCTGATTCCTGTAATAGAGAATATTGATTCATTAGTACAATGCTAGTTTCGAGTAAATTATATCATTGGAGATAAAACATCAATCAGGCAACCAAATCAAAATTAATATTGAAAAATCATGCAACAATGCATTCAACATTACAGTACATAGTAAAAGGCAAAATGTGTGTACAGTACCAAGTAAATAGTTTAAGCTATAATCAAAATGATAATTTCCAAAACATCTAACAACATTGTTGTTGAGTATTATTTTCCAGTAATATAGGTCATGAGACAAAAAAGGGAAGTTTTTGTGAGTAATAATATTTTTTTATTAGTCCAATCAATTTAATAGCAGTCCTATACAATATGCAGCAGTTAAAAGCATTTCATTGTGTTTTGCCTCCATGCAGACAATATTATGTGTTCACTGCCGGAAATGTATTGTAGGCCAACTATACTAACAACAGTATACATTAATTAAACATACAGTGATACATTTAAATCAAATAATTTAAGTGAATTTGAAATAATTGTTATAAGATCCTTACCTCAAATAGGGTATTGTTGTCTTTGCCTTGATCTAATCCATCCTTTTGATCCAATGGAACAGCAGTACAGCAGTATTGCTAATTTTCTTTTTTGACAACTCAACTAAAAATTCTCCTCTACCACAGCCTACTATAGATAGAAAGTAAGCCATGCCTCTACTCATAAAACTCATTTTGAAAAACTCTATCACATTGAAAAAGTGTAGAACTCGAAAATCAGATGCAAACTTGCCACGTGGAACAGAGGATGTAATACTATGGGAGTATGGCTTGCTGCTATTTATGTTGTATGTCTAAAAGCTGTAATTACTTATGCTTTAGAGCGGGTCGCATGAATTGGGAATATCTGGTACTCAAAATATCTTGCAGTTAGCCGGAATTGGAAATATATGGAACTCCAAATAAATATGTTGACAGGTGGAACTCCGAATATCGTGCAGGCCGGCGGAACTCAAAATATTTTGTCAGCACAAACCACTCTTGGTCTCAGACAGCACCGTATCGCGCATGCGTTAATAACTGCTTTTTCCCGTTCCATTAAGTCAGATCTTTCAATGTAACGTTCTTTGTGATGATGGTTACCGAGCACTGTAACTGAAGCCGTCATTCCATTTTGATGATGATATTATTATCCAATGATGATTTATCATTAAATTCGATATAATAATCAATATATTATCATCATTTCATTCAATAAAAGTGAGATTACCTTTCAATAATATAATTAATAGAATATAACGGTTGTTATTTAACCAATGTTGAAAAACACTATAGCTAAGTCAGCATATTGTCATTTCAAAGCAAAAACCTAACCCCCTAACCTCCCCTTCAATATTTAAAACATTAATAAATATAAATCTTTGTAAAAACCTGTAACTCCTTCCAGCATATTGCAATTTCAAAGCAAAATCCTAACCCCCTAACCTATCTTTTCACCTTTGAAATATCGAAAACCATAATTCTACCTGTACCATAGCCCTTTCTAGCATATTGCAATTTTAAAGCAAAAACCTAACCTAGCCTTATGAAACAATTTTAAATATAACTTGAAATAACCTAACCCCTAACCTTTTTACATTCAATACTTTGGATTTCAAAGCAAAATCCTAACCCCCTAACCTATCCTTTCACCTTTGAAACAACAAAAACATAACTCCACCTGGACCTTAGCCCCTTCTAGCATATTGCAATTTCAAATCAAAAACCTAACCTATCCTTATGAAACATTATTAAATATAATCTTAATAAAACCTAATCCTTAACCCTATGTAAAATGTGACACGGTATGATTGGAACGGTTCCACTTCGATACTCGTTCCGTTACTACGTAGACGTCATGTCGTCATTTTGTCCGTCTGCGCTGTCCGGTGACGTCACAGTCACGGTTCCACGTCACTGTCATAATCAAGTTTGTTTTCTGATATTATTCGTCGTATTATTCGTCGTTTCAATTTTAAGATTTGTATTATTCAATTTTTTGGAATTTATTTCGTCTTTTAGGCATCTTACTTTCTAGATATTTGCTACTTTTTCATCAAACGTTTGAAAACATTTTACTTACGTATTGAACATTTCCGGCTTGTCCTTTTTCAGTCGAGCCTTAGCTTTTTGCCTTGTCTTTGATCACGTCTAGTCGGGAGTGCACTTTCGCTCCCAGTCTAAACTTTTTCATCCAAATTCATCTAGTTTACAGAACGTTTTTAAAAGTGAATTATTCCTTCAAATTGATTCGTTAAATCTATTCTTCAATTGTGATTCAATTATTCATCAATTTCTTCATATATTTATGCTGATAAACTTTGTCAAGATCTCACAATCTTGTGTTGGCGTCTATTGCCATTTTTCTAACAATTGGCTTCACCTCTTGAAACTCAAACTTTCAATTTCATCATCTCTACCGTTTGGAAATCAATCTAAAAATTCCACAACTTGAAATTTGGATTATTTGTTTGGAATTCTACATGCTCCTGCTCACATTCCCACTGGGGGAATTGTCTACTGTGTTGGACGCTTCCATTCTCGTCATCGCATGGCCATCATATCGTCGCTTGCTGATGTCCTGTTCCTTGGGGTACCGTGGATTCCTTGCCTGTCTGCCTGGCTGCATCTCTTCTTCAAAATTTTATTCAGGTTACGTAAATCGTTCTAATCAACTTTTATTTACGCATGTATTGCATAACTGTTCATAAAAATACTACAGCGTGTCAATACTGGACCACATTGTTCTCTATTTCTAATTCAAACATTTTAATGTGCATTCATATGATTTTTGTAGCTATCATTCAACTTTTTCGGCAATTAAAAACATTTAATTGTCCATACTTTCGGAAATCGAGCCTATGTACATGAATTCAATATGTTACAGTGTATGTCTCATTGAGAGCACTGTCCTACGTTATGTCAAGGTTATAATATGTATTTCAATTTTGATAGCTACCCTTGGCTTTACAAGTATATTAATGTCGACCAAGACATTCAATTTTGTTGATAGATATCCTTGGCTTGCAAGTGATATTTTAAGGCCATCGACGCCTATTAATTGTTCTATTGATGTCTAACTTGACATTCAATTCATTGAAGGCCTATGTCGCCTATATTCAACATTAACAACTATTTCATTGTATTTGATAGCTACCCTTGGCTTGCAAGCGTAATCCCATATCTGAGTTGTTCAATTGATGTCTAACTTGACATTCAATTCATTGAAGGCCTATGTCGCCTGTATTCAACATTGTCAATTATTTCATTGTATTTAATAGCTACCCTTGGCTTGCAAGCGTAATCCCATATCTGAGTTGTTCAATTGATGTCTAACTTGACATTCAATTCATTGAAGGCTTATGTCACCTATATTAATGTACTTAATATTAACAATCATTTCATTGTATTTGACAGCTACCCTTAGCTCATAAGTGATATTTTAAGGCCACCGACGCCTATTTCAATGTGTATGACATTGATTTTGGAACTTATTCATGTTAATGTCGACCAAGGCATTTTCATTTCTGAACTTATTTATGTTAATGTCGACCAAGGCATTTTCATTTCTGAACTTACTTACTTGTGTTAATGTCGACCAAGGCATCTTCATTTCTGAACTTATTTACTTGTGTTAATGTCGACCGAGACATTCAATTATTCTAAGATTATTTGTATTAGTGTCAATCAACATTTAACCATTTCTACATATAGAGCATTATCTACATTTCATTGTCATTTGTTATTATTCCTTTTTAAAATCATTAAGATTGAATTTTTCAGCAGTAACTTTATTATGGTATCACTTTAATTTTCTATTCTCAATTCAGGTATCATTGACAGTACCTTATCAATTATTGTTAGGCTTCAATGGTCATTAGTGTCATTGACCTAAATTTATTTAAATTTTGTATTTTCTAACGGTTTTATTACATGTTGTAATAAAATTCTTATAAAGTTTTTTTATTCAATTTAATCTACTTACTCTTGTTTTTGTATGTGGCCATCTGCCTATTATTTTATTAATATTAAATCTCATCTTGTTGACTCATTTTGTCTTTTATTGGTGTACTTACCACACTTCAAGCTATCAGTATTTTTATTCACAGAATTCAGAGATTTATTTGTAGGTATTAATACCAACTATCATTCACAGTCCACTGCCCTGACTTTGGATTCTGTCACCCTATTTTGTCAATTAGTTGAATTTCTACATTGTTGATAAACAATGTGGCAACCTTGCAATGTGTGAAAGAGATAGCGCCATCTGCTTTGTTGAATGATACACAAGGATAGCAACATCATTGCAAATCACACCTTCCATTATAACGTGGACCTCACTATAGATACTCAAAGAATACTTTTGAATAACTATGTGATAACTGTGACCGTTGCTGGCCGTTACTCTGTATCTGAGACAAAGAGAAGCCGCCAAAGACCTTAAAGATCTCTTTAAGGTCTTTGGAAGCCGCTATCTTGTCAGATGGTGGAATTGGAAATATATCGAACTCACATTATCGATCTGATCACCTGTCATGTGCTTTTGACTGTGTGTCTCATGAGCTTCTCCTTGGAAAGTTGAGTCAGTATGGTATAACGGACATTGTTGCTGACACTTTCAAGTCCTATCTTTCTGACAGAAGGCAGATAGTGAATGTTCGGGGAGCATCATCTGGCGAACTGCATGTACGGCATGGGGTACCGCAGGGCTCTGTCCTGGGGCCAGTCCTGTTCATCCTGCATATGAACGATTTGAGAGTCGGCGGAAGTGAGCTGCTGTTTGCGGATGACACAACCCTTGTTGGGAGAGGATCCTCGCCTGCAGCTGCCACCCTTGAGTTGGAGGAGTCCTTTGCTGGTGCAGAACGCTGGTTTCAACAAGCTGTTGCTTAACGTCGGCAAGACACAGAATATCATGTGCACTCTGAGAAACCACTTCAATCATTCATTGAATGAACCGGTGAAGCTTCTGGGATTTAACATTGATCCAAAGTTAACATGGAGTGCTCATGTGGATGCTGTATGCAGAAGACTGTCTCGTGTGATCTACCTGTTGAGAAGACTGAGGTGCTTGCTGACTGAGGAACATTTGATTATGGCCTATTATTCACTGTTCCATAGTCACATTATCTATGGAATACTGCTGTGGGGACATTCTTCACACTGTGAGAGTATTCTTATGCTGCAGAAGAAGGCAGTTCGGATATTGTCATCCAGTGGTCATCTGGAGCACTGTAGGCCACTCTTCGCCAGACTTGGGATTCTCACAGTTTTTAGCCAGTTCATCTTTGCTTCCCTGGTTGGTATTAGGAATACCAATCTGACAGTGAATTTGAGGGGGTTGCAGAGTGCCTACTCACTTCAAAATCCTCTTGAAGTCAATGTTCCTCGATGTAGGCTAAGTAAGGCTCAGAACTGTTATCCCATTATCGCTATTAAAATGTTTAATATGCTACCTCCATCTGTGCTTCATTTGAGTGACAGTGAGTTTAAGAGGAGACTCAAGTCCTGGCTGCGTGCCAGACCATACTACTCCTTGAGTGAATTTTTTCAGGAGTCTACAGTTGACATTTAGTGGCCATCACCGTGTTTAGCCATCCATGCCATTATGTTTTATTTTTTTGATGTGACAGTGTTGTCAAAAACTTTTGTGTGATATTGTATTTTTGACATGATGACCAACCCAGCTCATCTGGCTGGTTAATGGTCCTACAAATGAAGATTGAAGATCGTTATTAGCGAGACTGGGTAGATGTGGGATGAAACAAATTTATTGCAAAACAAATGAAGGGTTCTATAGTTAACCTAAAATAAATTCATCAACAATCATCAGTCTTGTTTGAAACAGATAACAGAGTTTTGAAAACTTGCATAATATGTACATGACTATTATTTTATAAACCAATATAATTTTAATATATAATGAGCTATGAATTACACTAAGTGGGATAATTAGTCCATATCATTCCAGAAAATAAGTCAGACTTGAACCATTTCTCAATCACAAACACATTACCAGTACTCCCACTTTGGAACCGATATTCTGAGTTCCAGATATTTCCAATTCCACCATCTGACAAACAAATAATTTGGGTGGGTACCCACTCGGACGACAAACCACTCGGACGACATTGTAAGCAAAGGTATTATACGTCATCACTAGGCACTCGGTCGACTTAGAACGTCATCATTTTATATATAGCATATACACTAGATCCGTGACGTTTTGAAGATTGATACTAGCGCTGCCTATAACATTCTTACCAGCTTAGTCTCTCTACATTTTTCTACTTGTTTCTATATAAACTAAATATTTTTTTCATAAACAAAGCAATGGTTTCTTTTCGTCCAAAGCTTCAATGCGATATTTTATTAAAATTTCAAGTTGAAAATTAGCTTTCATAGTTTAGTAACGTGTATAGTAAAACAAGATTTATATTACAATAATTTTTGCTATTTATGTGGTTAACATAACAACACAGTGAGGTTAACAACAACAACACAGGTAACTCAGTGTTAGGCTAGAATTTTTTCATAATCTGTAAGATTAATTTATTTATAATATAATTGTACAAAAGCTGAGACATGAATTATGAAATCTTCTAAGTAGAAAGAAAGAATAGAAAACACTAAATTGATCAAGATGGCCTCACTTTTATATATTTTTGTTAACTATTTTTGGACTAGCCCACTTTTAGGGATCCTACTGTTCATATTATAGCCAATGGGTTTTAAAAATTTTACTAATAAAAATATTCCTTTGCTCGTGAAGCGAGCCTGACGGTTAGTAAATAATATATCAGTTGAAGAATTTTACAGTCTATGATCACTTAGAATGAGATGAAAAATTGCTTTGGTTAATGAGTTATTTTGTAGGTATTGAATTACTTATATAATTTTTTTAAACTACGGTATATTATATCATGGTCAATCTTATTGTAAACACAAGATGTATCTGTCATAGGCTACATAAAATTAAATAGGGATTGAAAATTTTGTGTGTTTGTGTCATTATTGAAATGTAAGGCCTATTAAAACAGTAAGAATTGTCTAGAAGCTGTAAATCAAAATGTTTTTTTTTCAGGTCTATCTTGATGTGACTATCTTATTCAATGTTTCTGGTTTTGAGGAAAGCATTTTCCCATCATTTCAAACGTAAGTAATATTTGAGGAGACATTATGCTTCTTTAACAATTATTATCAACAGCTACTATTAACTATTGAGTTAGTTATAGTTATCAATAGTAACAGTTACTATTAACCATTTATGGCCTATCAAGCAGCATACTAAAACTAATATAATAGAACGGAAAAATTAGTACATAAAAATTTTAAAAGTACCGTATTCATAATTTGATTATATTTTTTTTTAATAATATAAAATTCAATCCATTAAATAATATTTGCGAACCTATTTATAAAAATGTGATTACTGAGACTTTAGTTACGGTAATTCTGAAAATCCACGCGTGAGCTAAAGAAAATGATTCCTACCATTTTTCAGTAAGCTGCAAGTTGTATTCATTATTTGTTCAGTGTTTCACCTTGTGATCCTTTGAGGATCACATGATCAAGAGATCATAAGTTTTGGTTCGCCTAATTTTTCAGTTTACTGCAATTCCCGTGTCCAATAAAACTGGTGGACAGATAAAATTATTCCTGTCCCATCCATTGAATTTCAAAGAGAGAAAGAAATCTGTTGAATTCATCTCCATAAATTTAAAACTTTCAAGAGTAATAAGTTATCATTTTTTACAAGAGTGTTACATTTTCGGAAACCTGAATTAAGATATTTTTTCAGGTCTACCTTGTATGATGTGACTACCTTCTTATTCAATATTTCTGGTTTCGAGAAAAGCATTTGCCCGTCATATCAAACATAAGTACTATTTGAGGTGACTTTAAAATGCTTCTCTTACAATTATTATCAACTGTTACTACTAACTGTCAACTCAATTGTAACAGTATTAACTATTAATTTATGGCCTATCAAGCAGTATACTAAAACTAATTGAATGAATGAATATTATTTGCCAAAAACAAAATACAAAAAAGCTTTACAAAAAATAAATATAAGTATATGCTACTACACTTAATCTAAGATACATACATAAAAATTAATTAACATCTGATGTCAATTTATTTAATTAGAATTATAACGAAATTATTCATGATATCATAAATAATATTTATATGAAGATTCAATTTATGCTCACATGCATACGTAGTAAGGAGGTAAGCAAAAGTCCCCACCCCTACCCACTGTGCTAAGGGGGTGTGAGTGGTTCAAATGTACCATTTTTTGGTTTCTCGCATATAAACGAAAACTATGTATCTTACGTACATAATTGTTATTTACAAAATTGAAACTTACATAATTTCCTACAATATTCATCTCACAACTTTTTCTATACGGTATCTTCTCTAGTTTTCGAGATATCCGCTCTTGAAGGTGTAAAATGTTTTGAATATTGTAGGAAATTATGTAAGCTTCAATTTTGTAAATAACAATTATGTACGTAAGATACATAGTTTTTGATTTATATGCGAGAAATCAAAAAAATGTATCTTTGAACCACCCATACCACCTTAGCACAGGGGGTAGGAGTGGGGACTTTTGATATGTTTACCTCCTTAATACCCTAAACAGAACTGCGGGGTCAAATCGAATCAAATCAAATAGTTCTTTATTTATCATTGCATTTTTACAATATAAATAGTGTCATAAAATAATAAAATAGTTAACAATAATTCACAATAATCAGTTGAGAAAGCTTTGTGTGGTATGAGGACTAATAGAAATTGAATATCTTTTCAATTCATTTTTGAAAATCGCACCATCCTTCTCTCTGATATTAATTGGTAGCTGGTTGAAGAACTTAGCTCCCATGTAGGAAGGACGTTTCTCAAAGAATTGTCTTCTATGTTGTTGAAGTGCATACGTTCTTCTTGAGCGTGTATTATATTGATGATTGACATATCCTTCATTTTTAAATTTTAGAGTCAGAATGCATTCTGATGCTTTCAGGGGGTGAAATTTCCATTGCTGAAACAAGTGTCAACTCAGCGGTTCCACACCTTCAGCAGAGGGGATGATAAAGATGCGCACTTTCGGTATGTTCACTCACTAACTGGTCCTGCAGTTTAAGCTGCAAAATCCAAAATTGTTCCACAGACACTTCAAATGACATTTTCAAACGATCAATTTTACAGCAATGAAAATTTCACCCCCTACATTAAAGCTGCTAAGACAATGAAAGAAAAAGTTGGAATAGTGAAATAATACATTATTTCAAAGAGAATTCAATGCTCTACAAACCTGCAATAAGCATCAGTTTTTACGATGCATTGTTGGAGAGTTATAAGCCCTTGTATAATTCGTGATATACTGCTCTTGGAATACAATTTTGATACAATTGGAATAGTGAAATAATACATCATTTCAAAGAGAATTCAATGCTCTACAAACCTGCGATAATCATCAGTTTTTACGATGCATTGTTGGAGAGCTATAAGCCCTTGTATAAGTCGTGATATACTGCTCTTGGAATACAATTTTGATACAATTAATGGCACAAATGTTGGTGGCTGCCGAGATAGAAGAAAATCATATTAAATTTCTGGTACTGATATCAATTTATTTTTTCAGATCAAGTTACTGAGGACAGTGGATAGAATTGATATGGTGTTTTGTTACAATGCTATGGAGGGTAATGGTGGATGAGTGAGGGATGACACTAACAGGACAATAAGAATCGCGTTCGAGAGAACTGAAATGCATTCTAAGCTAGTATTTCATCTTAGCCAAGTATTCAAGTTTATGAAACTACTGTCTGTAAGACAGGCATTACGATGTAAGGAAATACAGTTGTAGCAAATAATATTATATCTTTGATAAATAAAATTAATTTGAATTTATTCGAATTTGTTATTGATTATTATTATCCTATTCCATTCTAGCACCTCCTGTGTGAATTTATAATTTACAAAAGTAATATATTCTGATTTTTGTAAAGAATACCTTGACAGAAATGAAAATACATTTGAAAGCTTAAAAAATATATTGGAAATTTGAATTTTCAAAATGTGTTCTGAGTTTTCTAAAAGAAAGTTTAAAAGTTAATTATACTCTGAATCTCTCTTTTTGTATCTCTCATATTTCTATGATGAGACAGAAATTTTTTTGTTGCAATAAGACGTTTCATAAAAATTTAGAAGTCTTGTAATACAGGAACAGCTGATTTTATCGGCTATATTGAACATGTAATTGGAATGGTGACTCTCCTGTATTACAGGACTTGTAAGTCACTGTCCCCTGTTTCATAAAAACTTGGAAGTCCTGTAATACAGGAACGGCTGATTTTATCAGCTGTATAGAGCATGTAATTGGAATGGTGATCCTCCTGTATTTCGTGACTTATAAGTTTTATGAAACAGGGCCCAGGTTTCACTGAGTAGTAAAATAAATAAACAATTGCAATGATTTATTGAACGAGCGTTAGCGAGTTCTCACCTTTGACTTACTGAAGGCCAAAGTTGTTGTCCATCTGTTTGTATGTTCTACAATAACATTAGAGAGAATTGATCAATCAGCTTCAAATGTTGAACACGTATTCTTTGAACCTTATTACAGGTCAAGTTCGTTGGACAGCAGAGTTCAATAAGGCCCGCCGCAAAGTAGACCACAATTAATTATTAGTATTATCTTTAATGTTGAGATCATTGTAACGTTTTCAGATATACCTATGTGCAGGTTTTGTCATTAATTTTCTTTTTAAATTCTGTATCGAAATCATGTATCATATGACCACGTTCCTATTTGAAAAAAGAAGTTGTATTAAAAATGAAGTTGGATCCAAGATGGCGGAGTATAGTTTTGAAGCGATAGAAAGTAGTTTTTTTTTCAATTGGAATAGGATCCCCATGGAACCTAATGTCATCATACTACTTGTAAAAGAGATATTTAACTGTTTCCATAATAATTCTCATTAACTCAGGGTATAATTACAAGTTGCGGATTTCAGAGATCAATACAACAGTTCATGAGCGAGTTCTATAACCCAGGGGTCACTAGTTATTCTATTAAAAAACAAATCAACTGTCAGCTGGATTATAAATTACATTCAATATTTTTTATATAAATACGAGTAGCCCTTACAAAGAAAGCAAGTAGGTAATATTGGAGTATGGAGAAAATTCCTCTACTCTCATAATATTATTATCCTGAAGAAAACACAAATTGAGTCAGCTGTATTTCGTCTATTTTTGCAAATTGGTTTTTAATGCCTAAGGGCATTAAGGACCGGTTTCCGAGCTCGGGATTTAGTTGAGTTCTATACTTTAAACAGCTGGAGTTGGAAAATTTGCTTGTCAAAATGGGACATAGTCCACGTTCAAATTAAATTTTCCAAAAACTTAGAAAGCCGGTCAAGTTTTAATTGTGATTAATTCCACGAGAACCAATCAGAGAAGCCGTCTCATCAAAAAGGTCTTCTCTGATTGGTTCTCGTGAAATTAATCACGGTTAAAATTTAACCGGATTTTGTGCAACCAGGCTGTAAATACAGTGTTTCGCTGTAAATGCGGAACACACATCAAGAGAAAAGCAAAACAGTCAACTTGAATCTTGGACCTCGCTTTGCTCGGTCAATGAATAATATTTTATAGTCTCATTATTTCTTTGATCAGAAGTAGATGATGTATATAGCGATATTGGAGTATGAAGGGTTTCACTAAAATTACTATTGCCCAGGTCAGTAAAATAATTGAAAACGTGAATATTTTGCTTTGATTGTTTCCTATTATTGTAAGCTATTATATAATTATGGCAACAGGAATTTATTTTGGTTGTTCCTCCATAAAAGTTTTTTATTGATACTACTAGTCTATATATCAATAATAATTTTTATTGATTTAAATACTATTTATATATCATTAAATATTATTTATTACCCCGTCACATTATATTATGATGAAGTGGGGTATCATTTTTTTAAGATTGTGCAAAAACAGTACGGTAGGCCTAAAACTTTTTTCTGATTATTACTTTTGTGAGATAATGGAATAAGTAGGTAATCAATAATATTAAATATAAATAAAAATACTGAAATTGAGTTTTTTTAAACGAATAAGTTTTTCAAAAATTAATATTCTTTTGAGAAAAATTCTCTATTCGAAAATACCATGAAGAAAATATCCATGTACATTTACTGAATCAAAGCTCGTACTGTATATGTCCAACTACATTTTCTATTTCACTTGTGGCTTCAGTTCCATTGTGCATTATGATCACTTGACCTAAGTTTGCAGGTTAAATAATGAAAAAATGAATTCTTTATTTGACATTGCAATTGGATTATAATAATGTTGTTTATCCAAGTTGATAAACATTTGGGAAATATTTTGGGACTGTGACATGATACACACCACACCCCTGAAAATAAACTATTCATTTTTTGAATTTTCTAAATATTATTATTACTGTATTTTTGTTTTGTTGTTTTTATTCATTTTTATAATGAAACTTCTTCTGAATGTTTCTTTCAAATTTTGATGATTGTAATTTCACAGTACTTTACAAGAATTCATTAGAAGTAAAATGATGACATGCTGAACTTCTGAAAGCAAACTATTTCTTTATTTTAATTCTTTATATCATTATTGTATACAATTTTCGTTTTGTCGTTTATATTATGAGAATCTCACTACATGTTTCTTACAAATTTTGATGATTGTAATTTTACATACTGCATTGACTTATTGATTTAATAAAAAAATATGAACATCTGAAAACAAACTACCGTATTTCCTTCTTTGAATTTTTATATTATTGCATATCATTTTTTTTCTGTCGTTTCTATTATGAGACTCTTCATAAATTTGTTTCTTACAAATGTTGATGATTGTAATTTTATGCCTTGGTATTTGAATATTACTCAAGAGAATATACAAAATCTATCTGATTGTTTTTTCATACTACATTTTTACTTATTTTTGGAGGAAAAAATAAATATCTATTATTCTGATTTTAATTTTATATATCATTGACTTATTCCTGAAAATAAAATAAAAATGTATTAAGTTTTGCTGAATTTATATTTTCCAGCTCAAGATCTTGGTACCTGATTTGATTTCTCAATAGTAAACCGTTCCTAAACTCGTTATGTCCAAATTTCAGTTCCAAAATCCATCAATCCAAACTATTTTTCTATTTTCTCACAAAACTCGTGTCACTTGATTTTCTATAGAAATGTGGAAATTTATTTCATGAATAAACTCCTATGGATGTCTTGCCCAACGTTCAGAGAAATTATAATTCAGAGGACAAGTATAAACTATATCCATAGATTCATATCATTTCACATCTTTTCCGAAAAATAAAATTATTACGCATCTGAAACAAACAGAAATTATAATTCAGAGGACAAGTATAAACTATATCCATAAATTCATATCATTTCACATCTTTTACGAAAAATAAAATTATTACTCATCTGAAACAAACTTTTAAAATTCGTAATCTCAAAATCTTTAAATTCGTATTTGCGCGCCTTTTTTGGAGAACGAAGCTTGGAACAAGGGATTAATAGAGCTACATATTTTGAAAGCAAATTATTCCACCTGGAGCGCTGAGAGCTGCCTACGTCATGGATTAGCTATATATAGTTTGTTTACAATGTCGACAGAGTGGTAAATGGCTTGTTTACAAAGTCGTCCGAGCGCTCTGTCGTCCGAGTGGCTGTCTCCCAATAATTTGAGGTCCAGATACTCCCAATTCCGCCTAGCAACATATTTCGAGTTCCGGATATTTCCAATTCCGCTGTTTGACAAATATTCGGAGTTCCACCCAGCAACAGTTTTCAAGCATAGGACATTTCCGCGGCCTCTTTAGAGCCACAGAAGCTCAACTGTACTTATGCTGGAAATGCCATCAACTAGATTAGTCACAGTAACCCAACTCATCATAATTATGCTTTTGTGATCCTAAACATTTTTTCACAATGTAGATAGGCTCATAACCCAACTCGTAAACCAATAGGGTGTTGAGATAAGCTCATGTGTCACTAAATAGAGCACAAAAAATTATAAAGATATGCTGAAAAAGCCAAAAATAACCATTTTTGTAGTTACGCTCCTGTGATCCTAAGCCCTCGCATTTCAATCATGATTGAATACTACACTATAAAAATCAGAATAGCCAGAAAGTGAAAAGGATTCTATCCTGCTCTGTGGAGAAGACTATAATATTATTGCAGCATATATAATAATATTACTGCAATATTATTGCAGCTGAGCCTAGAATTATCATTATAAATGATATGTTTTATTGTATAGTGAGGTCCACGTTATAATGGCAGTGGAGAAAGATAGGAGAGCAAAGTTGCCGATCCTGTCATGTCAATGCTTTTATTGACGGCACAGAGAAGGAAGAATTCCTTCTACTTTGTGTAGACGGTAGCTGATACAGGTTTATTGATGTAATATTTACGGTTAATTCTCGTTTAAAATAATCAATTATATTTTTCAGTGATTTCATAATTAAGATAAAATATTTTGTCAATCAACTATTAATTCTACATTGTTAAAAGACGATCTGCCATTGAACACTGCCAAAACCCTGCCATTATAACGTAAACCTCGCTATAGTTAAAAAAACACCCACCTGAAGCGCTGAAGGCTGCTTTATGGTAAGTTGCGGCAGATAGAAGCTCTTTTGTCTTGTTGTTTATTGTGATCAATGTGATGATGAAAATGAATCGAGGTTAGGTTCTCTGATTTTCCTTCCGTCGATTTCTGAATTGTTTTTGAACAGTATTCATATAAATTACTGCTTTTTTTGTTGTACTGTTCACTCTCTTAGTTTTAGTGCAATTTTCATTAGGTCAAAAGTGAAGCTGTGAATAAGCAACATTCTTCTAAAGGTTGGTTACTTTAATCATATTTAAAGGCCTAAATAAGTCTGCACACAAGTCTGTAAATTATTGCACTTCTCATTTATTCATATTAATAATATTACTTGCTTTATATTGAAAAATATCCTTTAATAAAATTTGAAGTATACCATAATCATTTCTGAAGTTAGGTGTAGGTACAGTTTTATTACTTTGTGGTACGTTACTTTACTGGTCTTATAGTATGACTAGTAATTCAGTCCATGACCGGTAGTCGCCAGACAGACTTCGTGAAAGTATAAAACAATACACAAATAACTAGAGATGGCTGCAGATAGGTCGTTTCATGTGGCTCTGTAGATGGACTGCAATACTAAATCATGAAACAATCTCAAACTTATTGATTCACGTAATTACCTTGTTAAACTTGACACTGGTAGAACTATCAAACGTCACATCAACCAACTCCGAAGTTCTCTGGTAAAAAAAAACTGTTACCATTGGTCAACCTCAGTTATTTAATGTACCAAGAGTACCTGAGCCAGTTTTGCCCGCTTTGCATCATCAGTCACCAGTTAGACAACATCAGTTTCCAGCACCAGAAGAATTTTACGCCGATTTAGAACAATCTCCATAGCCAGTGGAATCACCGCCCTTCCTCAATTCAATTAAAGTATTTTACCATATCCCATCTAAAAAAAGAATATTGCTATCCGCTATATGCTTTGTTGTATGACAGACAAGGTTAGCAACACCAATGCTAATAAATAATAATAATAAACTTTCTGTCCATAAAGTGACCATGCAGGGCATGCTCACAAGAGACAAGTCAGGAGAAAAACATAAAAGGCAAAACCAGCAGCGGACATCACAGCGCCAAAATTAGTCAAAAATATCTACTCACCAGTTCACTGGTGACCAGTTCACCCACCTCACATGGGTGGTACTGCCCCAAAGCGTGATACCATAAGCCATCACACTCTGGAAGAAAGCAAAATAGCACATTCGTGCTATTATAACGCCATTATAGTATAAAAACTGCCATTATAACGTGGAATCCACTACAGTAGTCTATGTTAATCAAAAGTAGAACTAATTAAGCTCATTCTCATTAATATACTTAGATTATCTATAATATATATTATTATTGTTACTATTATTTGGCTACACAATTACCAGCGAGTTTTTATATTATTTCTGAGTTCTGGCTGGCTGAAATTCTATTTTTCTCATTGTTGACACTGCCGCCTGCCTCAGCGATGAAATGTTTTATCAAGATAGTGTGAAACAATCCTTATTTCTATTTTTCTTCTTCTTTTTCATACTTTTCAGTTGATTTTTCTTATTCAACAAACTTTGTAAAGTTATTTTTTAGTTTATACTTTCTTGTTTTTATTACATTACATATTGTCTTTTTCTTTATTTATTTCGAACTTCGAATGTCATAAAAATTCCTAGTAAACTTACCTAATTATGTTCTTAATATTGTTTTTGTGATTGGGCACCCGCCGAAAAACCTACAGGTTTGGCAGGACCCTAAATTGTTTTTTTTTTGAAATTGTGAATAAAATTTGATTTGATTTGATTTGATTTATACTTACTAGTGAGAAACTTATCAACTACCCTCTGTATGATTTTTGTTCAGAGAGGATTGACTGATTACAATCATTGGTCTTGTGGAACAGTTTCAGTCTGTTCATAGTTGAAGTGGCGGTTCATCTGAAGAGCCTCATGAAACAAAGTATCTTTATACCTACCTACCTATACCTAAATCTGCATTCTTTACCCATAATATGGGATCGATGGCGTCAAAACATATAATACACAAAACATACATAAGGCATGTTTAGCAAGACAGCATTTCTGACAAATCATCACTCATATATTCACCAACACTGTATGCCTTGCTTTTCAAGTGCTTGGATACAAGCAAGTGATACAAGGATTTTCACTCCTGTAGGCAGCCTAAATTATCGCAATGCTGAACTCCTGAAGCACACCTGTGATATCTGATGGCGTTCTCTGGGAATATCAATCAGCTCTCGATGTCTGGTGTTATGTTCATGCTCATCAGACCGAGTCAACATGTACTGCTGGTTCTTCTTGACATACATCAGACAGGGAAATAGGAAGTGGCAGATCACTGTTAGAATACCACGTCTAACAAAAAGGGGCTTGCAATGTGCACGATATTCGCTTGCGGTGATGATTTGGGCAGCCCGTTTTTGCAGCTTCAGTATTTCTACAACCTTTGCTGAATGACCCCACATGAGTAGGCAATAGGAAACGTGACAGTGGAAGAGCGCGTGATACACCATGACTAAATAGGCCTCAGTCACATAACCCCTCAGCTTCAGCAGCAGAAAAATAATTCTGTATAGTCTTGTGGTCACATGCTGAATATGGCTGACCCAGTTGAGTTGACTGTCCAGAACAAACCCCAGTAGCTTGACAGGGTCTTGATCACCAGGAAGGTTTCTTGACAGTCCGCAGATGATATGCTGAGTCTTGTTTGCATTCAACTGGAATCGATTTGCCAGGAACCATGAGGTTGAAGACCGCAAATGTTCAGCTGACATCTCTAACACCCGATGAAGGTCACGGCCAGATGACATCAATGATGTATCATCTGCAAACAAGAGCGTTGAACCATCACTGTCGAGGTCTTTTATCATAATTATAAATAGGATCGGACCCAGGATTGATCCCTGAGGTACACCGTGGCTCACTGGGAGTGGACAGGAAGAAGCTCCACCCAGAGACACCACCTGCTGCCTCCCAGCCAGATAGGACTCCAGAATGGATAGCGCAGAGTTCACCACACCGTAGTAGCGCAGTTTCTCAATCAGGATGCAATGGTCAACACAATCAAAGGCTCTGCTCAGGTCGCACAGGGTCAGCTCCAGAGACTCTCCATCCTCAAACACCAGACCAATACGTTCAGCCACTTTATTTACTGCATCCACAGTAGACTTCCCTCTTCAAAAACCGAATTGCATACTCGAAAGAGGGTTTTGTCTTTCAAAGAACTTCTCAAGTTGGTGACTGCTTCAACCACCTTTCCAAACACTGGAGTCACTGAAATTGGCTGTTAAGGCTCTTGTGGTCCCCCTTCTTGTAGACGGGAACGGTTCTGAGGTCTTCAGGAAATCTGGAAAAACACCAGTTCTCAGGCAGTCGTTGACATCTGCAGTCATCTCAAGTTATATGTGTTTTGATTCAAACTTTGACGAAATCTCTCTGGCGACTGCCAATCATGGATGAAATATACTGAATTATTGAATACTTATCAGAATAAAATTTCAGATTGAATATCCTGTAAATCAGTTATATTTCTACATTGTTGAAAACAATCTCAAACAATCGTTCAAGTATGTAAAATATAAATAAAAATAGAAATCCAAGTACTCTTTTTAAAATTGTTTAGTCACAACATGTTTCGGCTAAAATTATGATGATTATCATTTTCTCTTCTTATTTATATTCAAGAGTAGCCCTAAAGGTAAAAAGACAAGTCTGTAAAAGTACGTACTCGAAGTTTTATTTCCAGGTAGGTTAACTAGATTTGCTTCAATAAAAGTTTGTTCTAATGTGTGTGTAATGGGTGATTGCAGGAGCTTTGAGCTTGGAAAATGGCGGACAAAGATGGGGCTGGTGGAGAGGGGGGCATTTCGGATCAGGAGCGTGATTGGGCGCAGACTGCGCTGGCCGACTTCGGCCGAGGCCACTACTCGACCTGCCTACAGCTGCTGGCTCGGCTCGAGGCGGCTCGACCTCACGACATCAAGGTTCTGCACAATCGCGCCGTCGTCGAGTACTACAAGACTGATCTGCGCAAGACCGACCTCTTCAAGAAGAACATGAACGCTGTCTGTGCGCAGGTCTGTATAAAAGTATATAGCTTGTATAAAATAAGTCCCTCCATTTAAAGAAATTAGTATGTTGAAATATGTTGTGAATAAAAATGTTAATGGTACGTAGATTTTCAATTTCCAAATATACACTTTAATGATATATCACTGAGAAAAAATATTGTTTTGCCAAGTATATTATCTAAATGAGTTCTTGACTTGTGCGTTAATGCTAGGAGGGATGACAGTTGATTGGTTGATTTACTTTTGCTGGTGGTAATTTTCATTGAAAAATAATCATAAAATCATAGTCTGTATAAAATAAGGTTGTATAAAATAAGTCCCTCCATTTAAAGAAATTAGTATGTTGAAATATGTTGTGAATAAAAATGTTAATGGTACGTAGATTTTCAATTTCCAAATATACACTTTAATGATATATCACTGAGAAAAAATATTGTTTTGCCAAGTATATTATCTAAATGAGTTCTTGACTTGTGCGTTAATGCTAGGAGGGATGACAGTTGATTGGTTGATTTACTTTTGCTGGTGGTAATTTTCATTGGAAAATAATCATAAAATCATAGTCTGTATAAAATAAGTTGAGACTTGTCTCTCCATCCAAATAAGTTACAGCGTTGCCAAGCTGTGTAGAATTGCAACTTTCTCAAATGTTCAATTTAATCACAGAATTGCATGTAGAATATCATCTCCGATATTTCAATAGTGCTGGAAAGTTTCAGGATTGAAAGGTTTTTCATGAAATTGAAAACATCGCGAAAATATGCACCTCTTTTGAATATCACTTCTCTAGAAAAATATTTTGTCGTTATAAGTGAGAATCTTATATTAGAATAACAGAAAGAATGTTTCCTTTCTATTGGTGTCTGGATCGTTTTAATTCAACCTATAGCCTAGTTACTCGTATTTCCTATCAATGATTATTTTCGTCAATGTCCAGACATTTTGAGCAGAAAACATAGAATTCTCGACATGCCAGAAACGTTTCTGTTTCAAAAGATAATAAAAGCGAGAAAGTAGTTTAAATTATTTTTCTGCTTGCAGTTAAAATCTTGTAAATTGCCAGCCTTTAGCTTATAATTTAGTACACAGTGCATACCATGCAGCCGTTCTAACTTTGAAATTCCCTAAGAGACCAAAATACGACCTTCCGACTACTTTTTACAGTTCAAAAATTAATTTCAATAATATCTGAAAACCTTTCTCGCTTTCACCACCCACTTATCTTTTGAAACAGAAACGTTTATAACATGTCGGGAATTTCATGTTTTCTGCTCTAAATGTCTGGACTTTGGCGAAAATAATGATTAATTGAGAAATAAAACAGGTTGGATTAAAGTAGTGTCTCCAGACACCTATGGAGAATGAGAACAGATCATTTGCTTTTCAAATTCAAAATTCAAAATGTCTTTACTGCCGTGAACAAATGCATGTTATTGACAAAAGTCATCAGGTAAACATTATACATACATTTTGCATGTACTCAAAATTGTGCATGCTTTCAGGCACATGTGAACATTGACGATCTGGACTCATTGGAAGATGTGGAGCATTGTGTCATATATTACAACCAAGCAGTGGTGCTGTACCACCTCAAACAATACAGCTCGGCTTTGAAGATCATGAATAAGGTGTTCTCTTTTATTGCGCCCATGGGTAAGTTGACAAATTTTCATGAAAAGAATAATTTTCATTCATTATTGTAGAGAAAAATAACGTGCTCAGTAATTTAAAATGAACCGATCTGAATTCGTAAAATTACAAAATGGAGGAAGACATTGATTGGAACAATGTACCTAGAATACAATGTATTCGGAAGGTTGGCTAAGCCAAAACTTTTGTGTTTATTTATCTATTTATTTATTTATTCATAGACAATAGATACAATGAAGGTAAAAACAACAGGCATTCGTCCAAAACTGCTTCAAACCTTAAATTTGGAATACACAGCAGTCTAGAGGTTATGTAAATGACAATTCAATTCACACACTATTTTGAGTCCAAAAAATGTATGATCTCTTGATCTCTTTTCTTAAAAACTCTACTTGAATAAGACTTTTAGGAGAGAACACATGCATAGAATAATTGCAAGAAGTGTTGAAGAATTCTAATGGATATGGTACAGTGGAAATATCATTTCTATGAATTCTAATAAGAATATTCATTGTAGCTTGACTGGACTGAGTGGGAATGGTCCCATTAGAACTCATAGGAATGATACGTGTATTTCCACTACACTGCACAGATAACATTCAATTCCTGGACAATTTTTAGGTTGGAAAAACAAAGTTTTACGAACAGTGTAAATAATAACAGATGATCTCAATTTGAGCCCGGAAAAATCAAGGTCAGTCGCGATATCCGGCCGGAAAGTTTTTTGCAGGCCGGACACAGCAATGTCTCCCGGTTACATAGGCCAAACAAGTTATTCATATTCACTCTTTCAATGTTTTTAATGTTTGTATTGGCCTATGAGTGCATATGCATATAATAATAATATTGGCCTATGAGTGCATATGCATATAATAATAATACTGTACTATACACGCTCACTGATACTGATATTTGGGATTCCAGCTCTAAGAACACTATTCTAGCTGATGTGTACTGTATACTGTACTATGACAGTACATATGTACATACTGTACTATGTACATACTGACTATGCAATGTGTTTCAGAGGAGAGCCTGGCCCACCGCGTGTGCCTGCTGCTGGTTGAGCTGCACCTGTGCACGCAGCAGCCGGACAAGGCGCTAGCGCTGATCGCCTACATCGAGAACCAATTCGTGTCCACCGAGAACGCAGCCCAGGGCAAGATGATTGCCGCCGCTGCAGCAGCCGACAACCAGAAGGTCACACAAACACTTGATTATTACAAAGGTCATATTTTTAAATGGCCATAAATAAAAGACGAATCTGTAAGAGAGAATAATTATTTCACTGAATGTTACTTATTATTCTTTAACAAAATAATGTCGTGAAGGTTGAGGCATTTGTAATACTAGTAAACCAGCCTACCAAAACAATCCTCATAAATGCTGCCGTCAAATAAAATAGTCATTTCAAAATTCTTAGTTTCTGTTGTTTTTGAGTGAAAAAGGACTAAATTTCAGAAAAGTGGAATCATATCCTCATTTCTGACTTTCAAATAATTTTATCTAAATTTGGGAGAGAAATAGTACAAGGAGTATCCTTAGTTTTCCTCTCCCATTCAGTACTTTCTTGTAAAAATTAGAATAATAAATAAATGAATAAAATAAATGAGTTCAAGTGGGCTATGACGTTGTTTTAGAGCTCCTCGTCAGTTTGGAAGCACTGCCCTCAGATTCGTGTCTTGAGTTTTGGGTGCTGATATAAGTTATAACCAATGACTAAGTGAAGATGGAAGATCGAAATTATACCATTTGATTTGCTGGAGAAGCCTTTTGGTTGCACCAGCACTGTGAGGCGACTTGTCATAAGTTTAGGAACTGGAATAACCAACCGGCTTTTTAAAAAGAATTATTTATTTCAACATACTAGTACATCTAATACATGGTTATAAGCGATGTACGCTCTACAAGCTGTGGCAACAGACTGACTTTAAACAGCAACTAAACTAATGGCTAGTAAATAATCAGACTGACTCGAAACAGCAACTAAAATAATGGCTAGTAAATAACAATGCATAGCATCAGCATTGACCAAATGCATATTTAGCAATGTAACTATAGATTCCGGAAGTCATTTCAACTGACGTCTTCAATTTTCCGATACCATTCACGCACAATATCATCATTCATCATGTTTCCTGCGTAAACTTGAATGATTCTTCAGTACATTTATGCTGAACTATCGCCTTTTGCTTGCAAAACCGAATAACGCTATGCAACCAGCTTTTGGCTGGAGACACAAGTTAGGCGGCCATGTGTCTGGGTCTATAACTGGACATCAATATTGACGATATCACCGCACCGATTACAGGGCGTTTGGTAGGGTTGGTAAGTTGTTCAGCTCTGTAAAATTCACCCCTTTACCGTTTTTCTGTGTCTTAAGATATGTGATCGGAGGTTGAAAAAAAGTCCTCTTACATTAAATAACGAACTACAGTGCGTTCATTATGTCAAGCTCATCAACATAAACATGTCTGTAAAAAGTGGGGTTTCCATATTCGGTAGCCACCGCATGGAAGCATAACTATTTATGTATAAAAAACACATGTAAAATCATTTAGTTCGTACAGTTTGCAACAGGTCTGCAGTATTGTTTTGTGTATGATAATTTAAGCATGTCGTTTTGTCAAGACTTTTCCAAGATTAGTGTCGTTTTCAATGAGTTTTCCTTCTTGAACAGAATTTAACAGCATTCAACGCCTCTAGATTTTTCCCTATGTGAATATCCCGAAGGGTTTCATAAATAGGCCTTATACTCTGAATAAACTGAACATTACAACGAAGATTGAAAATATTAGTTTAGGGATACTTCAAAACAAAAGTGTTAACAATTGTAACATGGCTGCCAATTACGCTACATTTTCATTTGGATTGGATAAAGCTCTGACTGGTTGGGTTTTTATAGTTACTTAAACTGTGAATTTTTAAATTGTCCATTTTTTAAATTGTCCATTTTTTAAATTAATAAATTAGAATTAATTGATTAGTAGCAATAAAATGAGTCAATATCCATCCTCGGCAGATTCAGAATATTTATGCAAAATTACAAGTTCATCAGTTCAGTAGTTTAGATGTGATGATATGTCAAACATGTATTGCTAACAAGTAAAGTATTCCGTATTCATTTATTTCATATATTTTATTCAACTGAACGTATACTTATTCAATTTGATCACACCTCAATGAAGCACAACTTCTTGTTCAGGAGGAGCCGCCCCTGCCGGTGACGTTGGCAGCCGTGGACGCAGCGACCGACGCATTCCGCGTGAAGCTGCTGCAATGCCGCGCTCGCTGCCTGCTCGCAACGTGCGCGCTGACTGCGTGCAAGCGCGACTTACAGTTGCTCGCCACGTGCACGCTGCCTGCCTCCACCACCTCGGCGCCACTCTTCCTCAACGCCAACCTGCACTATCTGCGCGGCCAATTTGACAAGGCCATTGCTACGCTGCAGAGTGTGCCGATTGACAACGCCTTACAGGTACTTACAACGCCTCACTTGAAATATTTCTATAGTTTTGTATAATCACTTTTTTGTAGTTGAGAAGTTGATATTGTGGTAATTATTCTTATTGAATAAAAAAGACTAAGAAATTGTCAAAAACTACAGATTTATTGATACTTAGAAAGATAATCTGATAGTTTATCAGAGATTGACAATGGTGTAATAACCGAAACCGGTCTTTCTAAGTATCAATAAATCTGTGGTTTTTGACAATTTCTTAGTCTTTTACATTCAATTTTGTTCAATCTATATGTATATTGTACAAAGTGGGGCCAGCCAAACTGTTTTATTTTAGATATTAAAAAAAATTCACGGAAAATATTCTCAAGTCATGTATTCCAAGAAATCATAAGAGCATAAATGGAAATTTAGGGTTTTTAAAGAAAATTTGTTATATTTTGAATATTAGTCCTTTAAGGTGGCTTTATTCTGCTCACATTGTTTAAATCTCACACAAAAATCGTAGATAGACAACATTTTTGTATTTTCCTGTTCAAAATCCTCAAGAACTTGATGCTGGGCCACTCCATTCAGCCAACGTGAATGTCTAATGTGCGATGCCTACGAATGGAATCATTGGTCCATATTTTATTGAGGACACCGGCCACGCTGTTACAGTAACATCAGCTCGCTAAGTTCAAATGCTGAACAACTTCCTCATTCCTGAACTCCGATGATTTCATGTGAATGAGAACACTCATTATCAACAAGACGTAGCAACAAGCTACTACAGTACAATGCTGTAGGTGTGTTTCCTATCTGATGTCAGTGACGCAACATATTTGCTGAAAACGTGCTTATCGAGACATAAGCCACTTCAAAACATTATAACTCACACCTATATGAAGTTTCAGGATAATAGGGCGGAGTTTTAAATAACTGGAACAAAAAAATACCAAGAGTGAGCGCAGCGCTCACTCGTCGACCAACGTAGTAGGATTTTATCATCAAATATCACGAAAACCAAGAGAAGGCTTTTTGAAACAAACTCTCGTGGCATTTCATCATGGTACAAGCCATGGTATGAACCATTGTATTGAATTTTATGTACTGCCGAATTGATAAGAATGTATGAATTATAAATAAATAATTGTTTATTTTCCAAAAAAAACTAAAACTACTACATCAATTACAGAAAATATTAAATAGTTTACAATTACATACAATGGTTAGTTTCAGAAATTTCTTATAATGTGTCTTCTACATGTCTAGTGTTTTATGTGTGGAAATCGACCTTACTCCACAAATTATATTAAGATCATTGTAATGGAATGAATGAATATGAAAAACAATATTAGCACCCGGTTGAACAAAAGTATGTTAATCTTTAATCCCGATTAAATGCCACGAGAACCAATTAGAGAAGCCTTATTTTAAAAAACCTTTTCTGATTGGTTGTAGTGGAATTCAATTATGATTAAAATTCAACAGACGTTTATGCAACCGAGCCATTGTATTGAATTTTATGTATTTTGTGGATTTTTGTCAGGTATTCAAAGAGACAGGCGAATCGCCGTCAGTGGCCTATTACAACGACATGGGCTGTCTGCACCACTACCTGGCCAAACCCAACCTGGCCAACTTCTACCTAAGCAAGGCGGTGGCCGAGAACAAGGCGGCCATGGCGCTGGGGGCGGGGACAGGAGCCACAGGGGCGGGGCCAGGGGCGGACCCCCTGTCGGGACGGCCCCTGCACACGGTTGGCGGCAGCCGCGCCCCCCAGCTCATGTACAACCTGGGCGTCAGTCTGCTGCATGCTGGCAAGCCGCTGATGGCCTTCGATTGTCTCACCGAGGCTGTTCAGGTACACTAAACACTAGAATATTGTCACGGATTTATTGAAAAGTTAATTAAAACCAGTATCAGAAGGTACACAATATTAATGAAGCACTAGAATATTGTCTAATAATATCATGAAGTTATTGAAAAGTTCATAAAAAACAGTATCATAGTATCAGAAGGTACATACACAATTACTCACTTCTATTTTCAGGGCTTCTGACAGTATTGAAATACAATATAATATATCAAGTACCCTTCTATTTTATTCACACTTGAAAATGGCTCTTGAAACTACTTGTGAGAAAATAAGAGTGTACTTGATATATTATTTTGTGTCTCAGCATAGAGAAGAGTTCGCATAAAAAGATATCCTATGGTATCGGGCGTTTAAGGGGGTTCAAGACGAGGTGTGTACAAGTCGCTTTTACTAAACACTTGTACAAGTCACTTTTTGACTTACCAGCTCCTACTTACCTCGGAGACGCTTGTGTCACTTGTAAATGTCGGCTTCAAGGTAAGAAGGTTTCAAAACTTGACACTAAGAGCGCTGTAGACTGACAAGAAGTAACGTGACTCTGTAACAAGAAGTGACTTGTAACTTGCCCGTGCGGCATTTACACCGGGGCAGTAACAGTCACTTGTGATCATGTGACCTCCTGCAAGCTGGTAAGTTGACAAGTCGTTGCTAGCTGTCCCGGAGCTTGTTACTTACCTGAGGCTTTCTATAAGGGACTAAGCTATAAGGTATATATGACTTGTTGTCCTATAACCTGGCTTGTTGGTGTTTAAACGAGACGTGTAGCTAGCTACCAGTAACAAGCGGCTAGCTACATGATTCGTCTAAAACCCCCTTTATGTTCAAAATTTCACTTTTTAATCAAGCTGATAGTCTTAGTAGTCCTTTTTGGTGTAGCTATGTGACGCTGGTAGTCTCTCATACTGTCCCGTTCTTTCACTCTCATCGGGCCGAAACGGTAATAATCGACAGTAATCGGCTTGAGTTGACAAAAATCGGCTTGAAATTTGGAACGTATACCATGGGAGATGGAATATCTTCTTATGCTAACTTTTCTCTATGATATTATCCAATGTCAAATGAAGAAATATTTTGAAGTCGACAAAATTTGTTGTTTAATTTTCAGACTGGTATAGGAAAAAAAGATCAGAACATCATCAGAATTGTTTCAATTACGTTAATAATACTTGTATTTTGTTTTTGGCAAATGAATTAATTCGTCCATTTATTTATTGAATTGTAGGTGTATCACATGAATCCGCGGCTGTGGCTGCGTCTGGCCGAGTGCTGCATAATGGCGCAGAGACCCGACAACTCGGTCGACTTTGACTTCCAGGTGAAACGCAAACAGCTGATTCAGGGCGTCGTCGGCTCCGGCCCGCATCGCAAGGTCATCCTCAATCCGCTGGTATTCAGCAACAGTCATTACAGGTACAACACACAATTGTACAAAGTGCGCCAGAGAAACTTACTTATTTGAAAACATCCCCGTGCGGTGAATTGGTCGTGTAGATTGGCAGGAGGGGGCGCATCTGGAGGGGGAAGATCCCAAACTTATCCTCCCTCAAGTAAGTAGCCATAATGCTCTGGTCTAGAGAGCAGCGGGCCTTTGCAGTTGAGAGCTTCTTTTCTAATGGTCGGTCACTTGTTGCTACGCAACGTGCCTTCCGCGCTCGATTTGAAATTCCTCCTCACAGACTCGTTTCTGGCCGTAATTCAATTCTGTCGTCGGTTAAATCATTCCGGGAGTGTGGAAGTGTCGCTAAACCCAGAAATTGACTTCAACGAACCAGCGAGGCAGTCAGTTGTGCGTTCTCCCCGGCGTTCGGCTGCACGCAGCTACTATGGCAATTCCTGATTCCACCGTTCGACGAATTTTCCATGAAGGCCTTCCATTTCATCCCTATGAATTGGCTAAGAATTGACTGAACACGATTTTGTTGCCCGTCAAAATGCATGTGATATGCTGATTGACAACCTGCCTGAAGACGCGGTCATTTTTTCAGTGACGAGACTCATTCCCACATGCGTTTCTTCAATGTGATTTTTTACATGGTTATTTAAAATCCCTGGTTTATGTCGATCGACCACGGACCATAGCACACCTCAAGAACAACATTCACGACGCCATTGCCAACATACCGATTGATGTACTGCAACGATTGTATACAAATTTCAAAAATCGAGGTCATCATTGTATGCGCAATGGGGGTCGCCATTGATCTGATCTCATTTTCAAGACTACATGAAAAAATATTGGGAAATTATATTCTCGTATAAAAAAAAGAATAAAACTATAACTAAAGTACGTTTGTTTTATTGACTTTTCAAATAAGTAATTTTCTCTGGCGCACTTTGTATCAATCTTATGTTTGAAGCTGTTTCTTGTTTGAAGCCTTCTGCTGATGACACACAACATGCATGACGAGCATGTGTGTACACACATATTCAACATACTTGTCCTGTCGTTAGTGGCCACCCTCACTTTTTCGTGTCCGAGCAATAAGGCATTAATTGTCGTGTCCAGTATTATGTCAGAGGCATTTCCCTGCCACAGATCTTCGATGATAGTGGCCATCCTAAGGCATTCCTTCACAATGTGCTTCACTAAATTCAGACAACATACAAAAATGTCAGAAATATGATTAAGGAAACAAATACCAGAAATATGATTAAGGAAACAAATACCATCTTTTAGTTTGAAAATAGCTTTTTGGTGGTTTGGAACCCCCCACCTAGAGCTGTAGGTTCACTCATCCACCTCATTACCCACGTACAAGCCTAGAGCAATAATTGAAATGTGAATTCAATTTTAATGTTTCAGAAAAGAAATACAGATTTACAAAAATAAATTGGATATGGTTCCTCATCAATAATCAATGATTGTGTGATTCACTCAAAAATGAATTAAAATGGTTGACAAGAAAGGTTTCAATATGGATTCAAACTGGCTGCATCAGCCCAACGGAATTCCACGGACAATACTAGGTCAAATTATTCATTCAATATCTATCTACATGACGATCTCTCAAATAATTTAGACTCGAAAGTAGTTTTATTTGCAGACGATACTACAATACTTGTTGAGGGAACAGAAAAAAAGTAGACTCAAAGGGCAAATTTTGAGTAGGATCTATTTGAATTATTCACTGGTCAAATTAAAACACTGACACCAGACCTGGATAAAAGTGTATCATCAACTTCGCTCGAATCTAAAGTTTTTCAGATTTTCCTGGAATAATTGGGAAAATAAAAATAATTTTACTGAGGTGAGCTCGTTATTCGATCCAAGTGCATTCAAATGATAAATGAGAACTAATTTGTTATTTTGTATTAATTAATTGATTAATTTATGTGGTTTGTAGTTTGTGATTTTCCGCTTTGTCTTCTATTGTAATTTGTATGACACTTTCAGCGTTGTGAAGTGTCCAATTCAATGAATAAAGTATATTTCGCACAAGTTGTTCGTTGCCGGTAGTGTCATTTTGTAATTGATAATATTTATTTTATAAATTTGTAAATATATTTATGGCAAATAAATGGATTTAAAATTGAAAAATTATTGTGTTGTTGCAGCTACGAAGCACAGTCGTTCGCAATCCCGGTGGCTAGTCTGGAGTTCGCGTCACTGTGCCTGCGCAACGCCCAGCTGCTGGTGCCCGGGGGTCGTATGGTCGGGGAGGAAGAGCGACCACTGCCTACTCCGCCATCACCTCCCTGCGATCCCCGCCACGTGCCGCAGCTGCGCGTCTGCATCCGGGCGGCGGCTGCGTTTGTCGCGCTCGGCCTCGGTGATCCGGTTCTGGCACTCGAACACGCCAATGCCTTGATTGCTGCCGCCAACGTTGCCGCGTCTCCCGTTCACAAGTCAGTAGTAAACAATTAAGGAGATTGTGCTTCTAAGTACCGTGGAACGGTAAAGTAGATGAGCTGCAAACGAATTCAAATTATTTACTACGAAATGAGTATTCTCTGTAAAAGTTCACCCGACAATTAGGGCCAGATAACATGGAGCGTTTTTTCAGGCTACAACTCTATCAGCCAATCGGAGAGCTTCAAGCCCTGCCTACTCTAAAACGCTGTTTAAAAAAGCTTGAAAAAACTCTTAATATGGTCTGGTCCTAAGGGGCGTTACATTACGGTAGTCAAGTTTACTTGGATCCAAGTTTTTTATAAAATAAATGTATTTTGGAACTTGAAGCCAAGTTTACAAGAACAGAAACTTCCACTTTATATCAATGTAGACCCTTCTTCAAGTTTTGTAGATGTTGATCATGTTTGACTTTTGGATTCAACTTGAATCTTGAAAGTACAGTCCAATCTACAAATTGGTCCTGGCTGCCTAAAAAACAGTCGTCAGGTCATGTCAGAGGCTCTGAAATTGATCAATTGTGACCTGAAAACTCTGACATCAGACCTGAGCCAGCCAGGTCACTCGATATTATTATTATAAATTAGATAAAAACAGTTGTTAGTCAATGTAGAATGTATAAAATCAATTAAATAGGAAAGTATGATGCAAGAATAGTATGGAAAGTGAGAAGAAACCTTTGAGATTATTTAGATTTTTCAATGATATACTTTTAATGTTATGAAAACTTGAATTCAAGTAAACAGAAACTGGATAAATTAGAACATTACATTCAACGACGTTACTGTATGTTTGGAAAGATCGATTTTGAATTTGCTATAATAATCCAGAAATACTTTCTATACCTATTCTTCCAAACTTTTCTATAGGGACAGACCATATTAAACGTTTCCAGCTAAGCCAATTAGCTGATCGAAGAGCCAATTAGCTGATCGTGCACTGCCGACTCTTAAAGCGCCGTCTGAAAACTCTTTAAAAACGCTTAATATGTTCTGGCTCTAAGTCGTTTTCATCTAATACTCATTTGTTTATTAATAAAATATGTACAGAGAATGGTGTTTTTGTTCTGTAAATTATACAATTTAACATGATGGATTCAGTGTGATTTGAATAGAATAGAATGTATAAGCTCCAACATGATGCCACAACTTCACATAGGCCAGTCATATAATAAATACTACAAACCATATCACATATATACATATACTAGCCTTCAGGCTCGCTTCGCTCGTCATATCCGTCTAGCCAGGGGGCTCCGCCCCCTGGACCCCGACTGGATCGTCCAAAATTGAGATCAGCGGGCTCGCTTCGCTCGCTGAATTTTTCATTTGAGCATGCTTCATTCCGCTCGATTCAATCACCGATTAATTTCAATTATTTAGTGCAGGGTGGAAAACTTCGTTAGGATATGTTGGAAAAACACTGATTTTGGGCGTATCTTTAAAGTCACCTCATCACAAAATTTGTAGACCCTAGCTAAACCTCTGCACCAAATTTGAACTTTTTCTGTCTATTACTTGATGAAAGAACTGAGAAAACGCAAAAAACCGCTAATTTTGGGCGTATCTTTGGCGCTATTTCAAATTCCTTCTAACACATTATTACACCCCAGCTGAGCTTCTGTAGTAAATTTGAACAATTTCTGTTCATTTGTTCTCGATAGATCTGAGAAAAAGCAAACAAAAAAAAAACGCTGGAAAAACACAGATTTTGGGCTTATCTTTGACGTTATTGCAAATTCCTTCTAATACAACATTATTACACCCTAGCTGAGCTCCTGTACTAAATTTGAACATCTTCTGTTCATTTGTTCTCGATAATGCTGAGAAAACGCTGGAAAAACGCAGATTTTGGGCGTATCTTTGGAAATTATTCCAAATCCGTTCTTAGTACGCCTCTAAAGGGCCAACTTGAACATACCTACCAAATTTGAACGTTTTTGGTCCGGTAGATTTTTAGTTCTGCGAGTGAGTGAGTCAGTGAGTGAGTGCCATTTCGCTTTTATGTATATAGATCAATATTAAGCCAAATTTACATTAAATTTATAGCTTTTTAGCTATAATGCTCTGGGTCTTAGATTTTAAAATCCCCTACACATATTTTTTTAAAAGAAATTCTTCAAATGAGTACAGGTGGTTACTCAAGAAGAACATCTATAAACTCTGAACCTTCTGTGAGTTGTCTCAACTCAATAGGAATATGTTCATGTTGCTAGGTTCTAGGGACATTGGTATATTAACAATATATATTTGAATGATGTTTTTGTCGTGTAACTTGTACAATAATTGTAAATTATTTAGGTTGGTAGATTTATTGTTTGATTTGAATCATATTGCCAGGTTCTTGGGACACGTGTACGCGGGCGAAGCGCTGATCCTGCTGGACCGGATACAGGAAGCGATCGACCACCTGAACCCGGAACGGTGTCCGGACATGAATGCGGCTGCGGCTGCGACCCGGCCGCTGCGGCCCTGGTGTCCGCAGACCACCGACACGGCCCGCTCCGTGCTCCAGTACAACCTGGCCGTAGCACTCGTCGTCAGCGGCCGGTACGAGAAGGCCGGTGATCTACTCAAACAGGTTACCTCCTCTTTTATGAATTTAATTGACCGAACGCAGCGAGGTCTTTGTTTTAACTTGTATTTTCTTTCGTCTGTATGTATGTAACGCATTTACAGCCAAACGCGTTGATAGAATTCTTTGAGATTTGGCAGGAATATTCCTTTTTCAACTGCGCGTCGATGTATACACAAGGTTTTTTGAAATTTTGCATTTTTAGGGATAGTATGAAAGGAAAAGGAATTTCCTCCATACTCCGATTTCACTATATTATAGTAGTAGTTCTGTGAACAGTAGATCTCACGCAGTATTCTCATCCACAAGTACCTGATTGAAACTATAGACCTTATGGAAATACAGCAATAGACTGGCTTCTCCACACATTTGTGTAATCACTTGTCAGCTGATTTATGATGAATAATTCTATAGTCTGATTCTTACTCTAATATTGGCGTATGAAGGAGGCTCCTTTTTCCTTTTATATTATCCTTGAAATGCAAAATTTCTAAAAACCTTGTATATACGTAGACGCGCAATTAAAAAGGAACATACCTGTCAAATTTCATGAAAATCTATTACCGCGTTTCGCCGTAAATGCGCAACATATAAACATTTAAACATTCAAACATTAAGAGAAATACCAAACCGTCGACTTGAAAAAAAGGATTTATTCGTCCTTTAATAATTAGCAGCTGCTCGATTGAGAGTTTTTCAAAGTCTGTTCAAAAGTCAAGTCAAGTCAAAAGTCAAGTTTCAAGTCTTCCCTGATTGGTTCTCTTGGCATTTAATCACGATTTAAATTTAACAGGCTTTTCGCTTTTGTGAAACCGGGACTGAGTGCTCACCAATGCCTCAGTCATCCCACTTGAATTTCATCTTCTCTGTTTTTTCAGGTGTGGCAGTCGACTGGAGGTGGATCGAAAAATAATGTTCCTATTCATGTAATCGCTTTGGCAATGTATGTAGAACTTCTTTTAGGTAAGTTCAACCAAAAATTGTATAAAAATTGCTGTCTCACTCTGATTTCATGATAAATTATCCACATTAGATTAACAATAATATGACTTACTTGAGTACAAATGAAATATCATTCTGGTATAATTAGGTGCAATCTACACGCATGAACTACACATTCTATCGAAGTCCAGAGGGACAGTCAAAATCTACTAAAGCAAAACATCAATAATAACATTGGAATTTGCTACTATCTCTAGTTAATTTTTTACTTTCCTTGCCCTATTACCACAAGTAAGGAAAGTATTGCTTTCCGTAAAAAAATAAGGTTCTCCAATTTCTAAATTTCTATACGTTTCAAGGTCCCCTGAGTCCAAAAAAGTGGTTTTTTGGTATTGGTCTATGTGTGTGTGTGTGTGTGTGTGTGTGTGTATGTGCGTCTGTGTACACGATATCTCATCTCCCAATTAACAGAATGACTTGAAATTTGGAACTTAAGGTCCTTAGGATCTTAGGAACTTGGGATCCGACAAGAACAATTTCGATAAAATGTGATTCAAGATGGCGGCTAAAATAGAGAAAATGTTGTCAAAAACAGGGGTTTTCGCTATTTTCTCAAATATAATTTCTCAACGATTTTGATTAAATTTATACCTTAAATAGTCATTGATAAGCTCCATCAACTGTCACAAGTCCCATATCTGTAAAAATTTCAAGAACTCCGCCCCATCCATGCAAAGTTTTATTTTAGATTCCAGATTATCAGACTTCAGATACAATTTAAACAAAAATTTTGAGTGGAAAAGATTGAGCATGAAAATCTCTACAATTAATGTTCAGTAAAAGTTTCACCTAAAATTGAAATAAGATCAAAAGTCGAGAAAATGTGAATATCCAATTGCAAACTGTTGGCAACTGTTGATTCTTTTAAATGATTCACTATGAAGAGATAGCAGACCTCGTATGTCTCCAGCGTTATTTTCCTGTCATCAGCTGGCTCAGATCTTTGTTTATAAGTAGACTAGAGATGCGTGTAAACACTAGCGTCAGGTGATCAATTTTCATAACGGCAAGGAATTTTGACGGATTTTTACACAATTGAGGACTAAAACGAAAAAATCGATCGAATTGTTTAAGTCAAAGTAAAGTTTAGCCATGGAACAATAAGTACTTGTTTATTTGGCTTTCAATTCTCAATTTAAACTTGCCTTAGTTCTTCTAGATTACTATTCACTAAATCTTCATCCATTCAGAAATAATATTTAAAATCATTGAAACCAGTTGAGTAATTGTTCATAGAATTTAAAATGTTTAGCGATAATCAGTCAAGATACTCTTAGACTCGGTTGCACAAGAACATGTTACATTTCAACCATGAATGAATGCCACAAGAATCAATCAGAGAAGTCTTTCCTGATTGGTTCTCGTTGCATTTAGCAGGCTTTTGTGCAACTGCGACTTTATTAGGTGAATATAGTATAAGTATATTGAACTAGCTCCTAGTATCTTAAACTCTGTCTTCACTAATTTCTAGTCTCTCCAAATTTCACTTGAAATTTTCATTTTTAATTTGCAGGCCATGCAGATGTTGCGAGAACCATAGTCAAACAAAACTGCATGCAGAGCCAACGATGAAAGTCGAATCAAACTGAAGACATTTTAACTCTAGTTTAATTCTAGTTCAGTCATCCGTGCCATGGGCACGCGTATGTGTCATCTGTATTTGAACAGCTTGTGGTCACCTCTGTTGTTTCTCTGACACCCGGTTGCACAAAAGTCTGTTGACTTTTGATCCCCATTAAATACCAGGAGAACCAAGTAGAGTAGCTTTCTTCTCAGAAAAACGTTCTCTAATTGGGTTTCGTGAAATTTAACAGGCTTTTGTGAGTTGTCTCAACTCAATAGGAATATGTTCATGTTGCTAGGTTCTAGGGACATTGGTATATTAACAATATATATTTGAATGATGTTTTTGTCGTGTAACTTGTACAATAATTGTAAATTATTTAGGTTGGTAGATTTATTGTTTGATTTGAATCATATTGCCAGGTTCTTGGGACACGTGTACGCGGGCGAAGCGCTGATCCTGCTGGACCGGATACAGGAAGCGATCGACCACCTGAACCCGGAACGGTGTCCGGACATGAATGCGGCTGCGGCTGCGACCCGGCCGCTGCGGCCCTGGTGTCCGCAGACCACCGACACGGCCCGCTCCGTGCTCCAGTACAACCTGGCCGTAGCACTCGTCGTCAGCGGCCGGTACGAGAAGGCCGGTGATCTACTCAAACAGGTTACCTCCTCTTTTATGAATTTAATTGACCGAACGCAGCGAGGTCTTTGTTTTAACTTGTATTTTCTTTCGTCTGTATGTATGTAACGCATTTACAGCCAAACGCGTTGATAGAATTCTTTGAGATTTGGCAGGAATATTCCTTTTTCAACTGCGCGTCGATGTATACACAAGGTTTTTTGAAATTTTGCATTTTTAGGGATAGTATGAAAGGAAAAGGAATTTCCTCCATACTCCGATTTCACTATATTATAGTAGTAGTTCTGTGAACAGTAGATCTCACGCAGTATTCTCATCCACAAGTACCTGATTGAAACTATAGACCTTATGGAAATACAGCAATAGACTGGCTTCTCCACACATTTGTGTAATCACTTGTCAGCTGATTTATGATGAATAATTCTATAGTCTGATTCTTACTCTAATATTGGCGTATGAAGGAGGCTCCTTTTTCCTTTTATATTATCCTTGAAATGCAAAATTTCTAAAAACCTTGTATATACGTAGACGCGCAATTAAAAAGGAACATACCTGTCAAATTTCATGAAAATCTATTACCGCGTTTCGCCGTAAATGCGCAACATATAAACATTTAAACATTCAAACATTAAGAGAAATACCAAACCGTCGACTTGAAAAAAAGGATTTATTCGTCCTTTAATAATTAGCAGCTGCTCGATTGAGAGTTTTTCAAAGTCTGTTCAAAAGTCAAGTCAAGTCAAAAGTCAAGTTTCAAGTCTTCCCTGATTGGTTCTCTTGGCATTTAATCACGATTTAAATTTAACAGGCTTTTCGCTTTTGTGAAACCGGGACTGAGTGCTCACCAATGCCTCAGTCATCCCACTTGAATTTCATCTTCTCTGTTTTTTCAGGTGTGGCAGTCGACTGGAGGTGGATCGAAAAATAATGTTCCTATTCATGTAATCGCTTTGGCAATGTATGTAGAACTTCTTTTAGGTAAGTTCAACCAAAAATTGTATAAAAATTGCTGTCTCACTCTGATTTCATGATAAATTATCCACATTAGATTAACAATAATATGACTTACTTGAGTACAAATGAAATATCATTCTGGTATAATTAGGTGCAATCTACACGCATGAACTACACATTCTATCGAAGTCCAGAGGGACAGTCAAAATCTACTAAAGCAAAACATCAATAATAACATTGGAATTTGCTACTATCTCTAGTTAATTTTTTACTTTCCTTGCCCTATTACCACAAGTAAGGAAAGTATTGCTTTCCGTAAAAAAATAAGGTTCTCCAATTTCTAAATTTCTATACGTTTCAAGGTCCCCTGAGTCCAAAAAAGTGGTTTTTTTGGTATTGGTCTATGTGTGTGTGTGTGTGTGTGTGTGTATGTGCGTCTGTGTACACGATATCTCATCTCCCAATTAACAGAATGACTTGAAATTTGGAACTTAAGGTCCTTAGGATCTTAGGAACTTGGGATCCGACAAGAACAATTTCGATAAAATGTGATTCAAGATGGCGGCTAAAATAGAGAAAATGTTGTCAAAAACAGGGGTTTTCGCTATTTTCTCAAATATAATTTCTCAACGATTTTGATTAAATTTATACCTTAAATAGTCATTGATAAGCTCCATCAACTGTCACAAGTCCCATATCTGTAAAAATTTCAAGAACTCCGCCCCATCCATGCAGTTTTATTTTAGATTCCAGATTATCAGACTTCAGATACAATTTAAACAAAAAAATTTTGAGTGGAAAAGATTGAGCATGAAAATCTCTACAATTAATGTTCAGTAAAAGTTTCACCTAAAATTGAAAATAAGATCAAAAGTCGAGAAAATGTGAATATCCAATTGCAAACTGTTGGCAACTGTTGATTCTTTTAAATGATTCACTATGCAGACCTCGTATGTCTCCAGCGTTATTTTCCTGTCATCAGCTGGCTCAGATCTTTGTTTATAAGTAGACTAGAGATGCGTGTAAACACTAGCGTCAGGTGATCAATTTTCATAACGGCAAGGAATTTTGACGGATTTTTACAATTGAGGACTAAAACGAAAAAATCGATCGAATTGTTTATTAAGTCAAAGTAAAGTTTAGCCATGGAACAATAAGTACTTGTTTATTTGGCTTTCAATTCTCAATTTAAACTTGCCTTAGTTCTTCTAGATTACTATTCACTAAATCTTCATCCATTCAGAAATAATATTTAAAATCATTGAAACCAGTTGAGTAATTGTTCATAGAATTTAAAATGTTTAGCGATAATCAGTCAAGATACTCTTAGACTCGGTTGCACAAGAACATGTTACATTTCAACCATGAATGAATGCCACAAGAATCAATCAGAGAAGTCTTTCCTGATTGGTTCTCGTTGCATTTAGCAGGCTTTTGTGCAACTGCGACTTTATTAGGTGAATATAGTATAAGTATATTGAACTAGCTCCTAGTATCTTAAACTCTGTCTTCACTAATTTCTAGTCTCTCCAAATTTCACTTGAAATTTTCATTTTTAATTTGCAGGCCATGCAGATGTTGCGAGAACCATAGTCAAACAAAACTGCATGCAGAGCCAACGATGAAAGTCGAATCAAACTGAAGACATTTTAACTCTAGTTTAATTCTAGTTCAGTCATCCGTGCCATGGGCACGCGTATGTGTCATCTGTATTTGAACAGCTTGTGGTCACCTCTGTTGTTTCTCTGACACCCGGTTGCACAAAAGTCTGTTGACTTTTGATCCCCATTAAATACCAGGAGAACCAAGTAGAGTAGCTTTCTTCTCAGAAAAACGTTCTCTAATTGGGTTTCGTGAAATTTAACAGGCTTTTGTGCAACCGGGTCAATCACTTTAGGTAATTATTGAGTACTCATAAAAAATAATGACAAATCACAATTGTATTGTGTTGAAATATATCAAAAGTACCGTATTATACCAATTGATATGAAGGCAATATGTACTAGAATTGAGTGTTTATCAAGTCCTGTCAGTATGATTCAGTGCAACTGAAAGATATTATATTTATATATTTGTAGATTATTGCTGGCCACTAACAGTAGAGGTAGCATATGCATGATACACAGTCGTCATATTGTTGTGTCATTACAACGAAACGCTTCGAGCAAAATGATTTGAGGTAAGCTTTATGTATCTCCGATTTTTTTGTATTCTATTCTTTCTTCGCTGCTCAATCCGAGGTTAAATTATTTTTCTATAATTGAAATTTACAATTTTCCAGTGGTTTATTTTATGTTAGAAGCCTCTCGTTGATGTTTCATGTTCATCATGCATATTCTACTGTTAGTGGCCAGCCTAAGCAAACCTCTTAATAAGTCTGACGTTTGTAATATTAATTTATATTCTTATTTAATTTAATATATTGTTGTGAATGAGACTATTGTTGTGTGTAGTACTCAGTATAATGTACATAATTACTATTAATAAAAATAGAAATAAAAATAAAAATCTCAGTACCCTTTTTGAATTATTTAATCACAACATGTTTCGGACATTGATGCCATTTTCAAGTGATATGAAGTAAATCTTATTTTTCTTTCTATTTTTATTACAAGTAGCCCTATACACAAAGGAGATGAATAATTACTATTATTGATAATTCAAGCAACTCAGTAATTTCTGGTTGAGTTGGTTAGAATGCACGATTGTAAAAAATGTATACTCGTTCTAAACGAGTAAAATAGGCGGATTCATTTATAAGCAATAACATTGTTGAAAACAACTGTTTATAATCTTGTATTATCAACAAATGGAGGTTTAAATTATGAATATTTCCAAGTCTTTATCTAATGAAGGTATTATATTGTAAACTAATGTAAAAGTGAACTCGAAATCTCTTCCATCACACTAGACGTTTAGCCTATATTTTAATATGTGATAAATTCATACGTCTAGCAGGTGGAGAGCTTTGTATTATCATAGAGAAAGGATAAGCGTAAGCCTATTTGTTTGTCTATGGTATTATAATCTGAATTTCTATAAAATATGTAGATTTAAAGAATTTATTGATGAAAAAATATTAGTTTAAATAAATAAAGAAAGTTTTGTAAAACTTGAGTAAAATTTGTTGGTATTTAAATATAAATAATTAGTTGTACCGTAACCTGAAAACTCTGACACTAGACCGGAACCATCCAGGTCACTCAATATTATCATGTTGGTATCCAAAAAATCATTTTGATAAATGATTTTACATCTATTAGAAGAAAATAGAGTACACTTGTACAAGTATTATCCACTCTCGTATTCTCTACTAAAATAATAAATTTCTTACCATGAGATGAGGAAGAAAAATGTTTTATTTTACTATAAAATCATTTATACATGAAATGCAGGGGCGAGGCATGACTTTTACATTATATACATTACATATTATTTTCTGTCCAGTCATCGGCAAATCCAGAGATGACCGGACGCCTCGCCTCTGATGAAATGTTTTAAAGGTAGATGATTATTTTACAGGCAGTTGATTATTTTATTTTTATTTTTGATCTAACATTCCTACATCATTTTTGCTCTCGAAGCTGAAACCATGCAATGTCTTTGAGAATTGGAACACTGATCACAATATCCAAACTATTGTGAGGTCCACGTTATAATGGCAGTTGAGAAACAACGGAAAACAAGAATCATTTCTGTTCTGATAGTTCTGGCCGCTCAAACCCTAAAAGTGAGCTGGTGGAATTTCGCACTAGCACATGCATATCATTCCATTTCTCTCAGTATGCACATTGCACAACCAAAAATAAATGGAAATATCTGTCCTAGAGAGAAGTAGACTGCCGAGTCCCTTACACCTACCACTGCATTTGTATAGTCCGAACAAATTTACTTTAGACTTGGAGGAATATGTAGCGCAGAAAAATGGAGGGAGATCATCAAATTACAGTGATTAATAGAATCATAGGTAGAAACGCAGTTTCCAATTTGTCAGTTGTCTGACTGCTTTCAGACAGGAAACTTCGCATGTGTAGCATGATCTCATGAACAGTCACTAGAAGTTGGAGAACGCTGGCCGCTTCGAAACGGCAATATCGCGCCTCTGTATCCCTCCCGCTGTATGCTTTCTCTGCTGCGCATGTCCATCCCAAGTAAGGAGTAATTCTGTACAGAGAATAGTGATATCTCTCATGTAGGGCAAGGCCAGGGATCAGAAATAGCCTGAGTTCACACTGCATACGATTATCTATCTAGTAAGTAAGCACATGTCACCAATAATTGTGCACTTGATGAATCTCTCCACAAAAAAAAAGTAAAAATGTTAAATTCCATTTTTTTATTTCCTCTTCAATTATTACAAGATACAGTACAAACATTATTAATACAGAGATCGGGTACTCTTCATATGGGCTAATACCTGTGCGAGACAAAGAGTCTGAATAAATTTCATCTAAAAAATATTTTTACAGCAATACAAAAAAATCAAGTTGAATTTTAGTTAAATTAGAAGGATAATAATTCTTTAAATCAGAGATAGTGGTATAGAACTATCTACACCACATTGAGGGAATCACCATATAAGGCTTATTTATTTTTGTATATACACTTGATTAACAATTCATCTGATAAGTTTACATAGAGTAGATCATTTTTAATTATGTGATTAAGAGAAATTCAAAGATTAATTTAGGAAATTTCCCTTAATTTGAACAGTTATCTAATCCAGTTATAATTCACAGAATAATACTCCATCAATGATCCTGATTCAGTGGAATAAAAGTTGAATTTAAGAATAAATTGTGAAATGATAATGCTTTATTTAGATCAATTGAAAATTGTTCTTTTAAAATGAATCAAAAGGTGTAATTTTACTTTCCACGTAAAGAGAATCCATGACCAGAAAAAGCAGAAAAGTTGTCCTCTTCCTTTGACTCTTCAGTAGCTTTTGGCTTGACATACCTGAAGAAACGTATAGTGCCAATCTGATAATCATAATCTGGAATTCCACGCTGATAAGGGATCTTCAACGCTGGGGCGTCAGATGCTGAGCTGTCTTCCTTCTTCTTCTTTTTTCCATCCAATCTGTTACCTTCACATTTGAAAGCAACAAATCCTTTTGGTTCTGGCATTAGGTCAGTGGGATCAACTGCCATATCCTCATCCTTTTCAACTTTTCTTATTTCTTCTTTGTACCCTACTGGAGTAGCAAATTCTACATTCATGTCGCATTCGATAATACTAACTGCGGGACCTGGCTTAGTTTCTAGCACGCATAGTTCGTAGACCTTTTTATTGTAGTTAATAGCTATTACATCACCAGTAGTAAGACATGCAAAGTTTCTTAGAGAATTCTCCAGAACGGCTTTGGGATTTGTAATGTCTAGAAATTCAGGAGATTGAGGTTGGAATCTTGAAAATGTAGCAACAGGTAGAGAAACGCTTTCAATCTGTATGAGACTTCCTTCATCGAGTAAAAGATTGCGCATCATCCAGTATGGGAGGAAAACTTTTCCTTCATCAGCGATGAATTCGAGCACACCACTATGGGTAACACGATTCATGGCACTGTTTGTAAGTTTGAATAGCATTGGGTAGGTAATGTTGAGACGGGTGAGATGATCAAGAGCAGAAGGAGGCATTATAATTTTTCCTCCACGTTCAACATCCTCACGCTCATTACCGGATAACATAGATATTGAATAGCAAGTGAATGTCTTATTAAAAGATCTAGGGATATCTTGAAAAATGTTGAAACTAAACATTTTAAGGCTTTTTTGTTATTGCACTTTCTAACCTTAAACACAATGACGACACTTAAATCAACAAACTAGTTCTTTGAATGACTTCAATATTAACTTTCCAATTTGAGCACTTTTAACGCTGTATCAGAAAATATTTTTGTTAGATGAACAAATAATGAACCACTTTTTAACAAAGTTATTGTTTTCAAAATTTAACTACTCATCGAATATCGAATTGACAAAACTTCATCACCACATAGTCACAGCTGATTTTGTCTTTGTATTGTACCAAAAATAAAAATATAGAACAGCTGAGAGCATGCAGATCGATATCAGTTCATCGATACATTTTGATGATCAACATTGATACATCGATGAATATTATCGACTTAACTTCTCGACGTGTCATTCTCGTCTTTTCTGCTTGTTAGGTCGTGGTTAGGTACTTGTTTGTACATTACTTGTAGGATCAGAAATTTCTTGGCACTATAATTATTAGGTTTTGTTCAATTCTACTCATCCTTGACCACGGTTTTAACAAAAATTGTATATTTATCTTTTTAGGTAGGTTAGACCTACCTATTTAATTTTTTTTATTTTAGAGTATACGACCTATGCTTTGCAATACCGTACCTATTTGTCTACAATCTTTGATTAGAAAAAAATTTGAAAATAATTCATTTATTTGCATTGCGTCAAAGAGAACATTACTTGACTACAGTCTGTGTTGAAAGAATCATCGCTTAATCGCTTTCTATACTGTAAACTCGGAAAATTGTAGTCGACATTGAACATTGAATGATTTGGTTAATTCAAGAATTTTGAACCGGTTTGGTGTGTAAAGTCAGCGTGTGTAAAAAGCGCAGTCATTCTGTCGGCCTCATTCTACAGTTTGTCAACATAAATCTACAATGGAGGTAACTATGAATTAAAATTATTCACCTATTTCTATAAACTACAATAACTTTGAGGTTAATTTTTTTCTTGGGAGTGATACTGTAACACACTCAACTAATAATTTATTTGTGTGAGGATATGTTTGAAGTCTTATGATTAATAGAATTAAAATCCATAGGCTACTTTAGTAAAAAGGTAAGGTATAGTAAGGTTACTTGCCAAAATAATTCCAAACCTTGATTTTTCAAATTTCTCACTGCAGTGAATTAACTTAGTTCTGAATATTTTGTTAACAAAACGTTTTTTGTAGCGTACAGTCATAGGTACTTCAAAATAAAAATACCATTTCATTTGCACATCCCCTTTTAAACGTTACTAGAAATAATAATTAGATAAATTCTAATTGAATTAATAGAATAAAATTTAAATAACTTGGGTTATTCACTCATTGTTATAGGATAAGACATTATAAGCTACTGTACTTTATGCTGCATCACTCAAATACAGCTTTTACTTAATTCTTTAAAGTAGATAACAAATTTAAAGATACTTCCCCACAACAAAAAAATCAGTTTATCCTGACTGAAAAAATCAATAGGGTTTCAATATTGCATTATCGTTATATATTACATAATCTATTTTAAATCATGCAACAATACTGCAATTTAAAAAGGTTAACATTTTTTACTGTGATTTTTTTTCATATTTGCAATTATAAAAAGCATGTTAGATTCTAGCATTGTTTGCTTAGTCCTATCCTACTTTTATATAGTGGTCAAAAATATTTATTTTTTTATCATAAAAAACAACAATGATTTAATTTTGAATTTTTGTGAACCCATTATGGAATAAAGAAGCTAAAATATTCTTTTCAAGTATCCTTTTTAGTTTACTAATTTGCTATACCTTACTGGAATTAAATTTACAAATTTAATACAAAATTTTACAAACATGATTTTTAATTTTTTACAAAGAATCAATGGGTTTTGAGATACCCGGTTCGCTTATTTCAAATTTAAAAATCTTGAAGGCTGATAAAAGGTGCAGGTCTACAAAAATTAGAAATTTTACAGTGACATAATTGCATTCATCATATTAATACCTACTCAGCTAAGCTAAAAAATTTCTTAAATTTTTCCTCAATTTAATTCAAAATTATACTAATTTCTGTTATGTCTCATCTTAATTTGTACTATTTATCAAATCAAATAATCGCAAATCAATGGTTATTATAAAAAATATTTTTTGGCAAAAAAAATGAAAACTTGATTTTATAGATTAATTATTATTAGATTTATGCCTACAGTGAACTATAGCCAAACAAGGGATGGATTCAACTACTCAACCCTCCCACCTATCATGAAATAAATAAGATTCAACCTATAGTGTGTCCATGTTATTATGGCTAGTCTATTAACATTGGTGTTGCTATCCTTGTCTATCATTCGACAAAACAGATAGCGCTATCTTTCTATAGCTCCACAACGTTGCCAAATCCGTTTTTAACAATGTAGAAACATATTAATTAAGGCAGACAATTGGCAAGGCTGTTCTTCTATCTTTATCTACTGGCATTATAACGTGGACCTCACTATAAAACAGATTACTCTCTAGCTGATTATTCCAGAACGCTATCATGGAGTAATAGTGCGCTTTTTGATCAAAAATTTGGTGTGTAGGAAAGGACGCAGCTATCAGTAGAACAGGTTGTCGACCAAGGCCGTATGATCCGAGTTTAGTAGGTTTCCAAACCAATGTGATACAGCTCCCTCTCTTGCCTACGTCTTCTAGTCATAGTTATGTCAATAATTTGTATATACCTGCTATGAGAGTCCTGTTCTTTTGAACAGGTCTGATTATTACGTAGGCATTGACGTAATCGTTGAGCTTCCTTGGATAAGACATAAATATATCATGGCAACCTTTCTGCCAAGTAAATTTTTTTTATACAAATTTTCATTTTTTGCGTTTTTTTTAAATTTTAATAATTTTTGCAGACTTGAGTTCACCTGATTTCAAATGACAGTCCTTCAGACATGTGGGAAAAGATTATTCTCAATGTATCCTGTTAGGATAATAGCATGTAAAACACTATTAATTTCTTCAAAATGAAACGGTTCTCATTGCGAATCATCAATTCAACCTTTGGTAGGTAATAAATGTGGGACTCAAATGTGTTATCAATACAGTTCCTTATATTGGCTTATGTTTTTGATATCAATGTAGGGCCTAGTACCTTATTATGTTTTTGATATTTGCTAATTGGGACTGGAAGTACTATTTATTTTTGTTCATATTCTATTTCATATGTATTCTCAGATTGCTGAGCTTTGGAAGTCTTTTTGATTACCGAGGCAAGTGTGTAGTGCCCCCCCCCCTACCTCCCAAGGGCCACCCTGTAAGAGTCAATCATATGTTAGTTCTGTTTCTAATAGAATAATTAACTTTGTCACTGTCCTCAAAGAGAAGAATTTTTTAGCCTCGTCCAGATATTCCAAATATATTGAATTAATGGGGATAATATTATTGTACGAATTATTGTCAGGCCATTATTTAATAATAGTTGAACCGGCTTCCTTTAGAATACATAATCTCATTAGACTTGGGTTTGTCTGACGTAGTATAGAATAATGCACTTAAAGTTGAATCTCTGTCCTATAATGAAAGAATTCTTCCGTCACCGCCAGCTATTCTAAATATCTTAATTGTGAGTAATAGGCTAATTTTGTACGAATTATTGTCAGGTCATTATTCAATAATAGTTGAACCGGCTTCCTCTAGAATTGATAATTTCACTAGACTTAGGTTTGGCTGACGTCATTAAACTAGTAATATTTTTCGGCTTATTGATTTTTCCAAGGTCAAGGCCTTCCCAAATACTACACTACGACATACGAAGTATATCTTCTTTCGATGTGTACATTCTTCTATTGTATGGGAGATCTTCCATAATGATAATGATAGATAACAACTATGGCGATTAATAGATAGCTAGTCTATTATTATTGTATTATTGGCAGGATGGAATTATCCAGTTATGAGATTAGTGCACGTTCAATAAATGTCAAAAGTATCATTACTAGACAAAAAATGATAGTAATAGAAAGAAAAATAAAAATCTTAGTACCCTTTTTGAAATATTTTCACTTTTATATAAATAGAAATAGATTATTTATATAAAAGTAGCCCTATACAGAGAAGAGATAAATGATAGTAATAATACGGGGTACCTATAATAATCATCATGAAATATATAATATTCAAAATCAATCAAATATTTTTCAATTAGTTTTTTATTAAATAACCAGTTTTTTCAACTTTGTCTTGGAACAATATTGTCATTTAATTAGGTTCCTCACCTACTTTTTTAGGCCTCAATTGTTCAGCAACCGTGAACATTCTAAATAGGAGCCTACTTCTCTACTGGAAAACTATACCACACTCTCTTCAACAATGTTAAAAAAATAATAATGTTCCATCAGGTTTTTGATTAGAATTATGATATGTGAATCCTATACCATTTCTTTTCGAATGAGACGGTTGACAATGGATTATGACCTTTGGCTACTGGCCAGACTTCATGCATTTTAGTAGGCCGATATACTCACGTTTCAACTTGACCTTGCAAGGTCAAGTCATTTCCTATCTCTGCACAATGAATATTCACTTCACCTGCAAAGGCACAAGTACTCAGTTATATTATTCTCGCTCACTCGCTCCAAGACAATAATCCAGTTAAACGCGTTTATTGGATGGCCTTGGATGTATGTATGGCCAATGTATGATGCAGGCTTCTGTTTAATTTTATCGTGATGTGAAGCAGGTTCCACGTTTTTTCACAGCTTGATAACTACACCATCTCCTCAGTCACTTGAAGTATTCTTTCAAAATTGTACCAACGTTAATACAGTCCTCTATTTTTAGGACTAAGAATAATGATCGACTTAATATAGGCTACACTTTTTGCTATATAATTTTTTATATACTGTTACTGTTTTATTTTACATGTTAAAAATCTTACTTAGTTCTAAGGATGCAATTATTTGACAAATCACCTATCAAATGGGAGTATTCTCAATATTATGATGTAATGTGATGAAAAATAATAGATAGATAGATAAATACAAGTCAAATGAGAATCCACTAACATAAATGATTACTAAGAAACCATTTTTCGTATTCAGATGTCTCGATATTGATTTTTGGTAATGTTATCATACTGTCTTGAAGTTGGTAATTCTGGAAAATCAACAAATTGAAGGAAATCAATAATATACACTGCATTTTAATTATAATATAAAAGCAAAACTGACTTTTTAAACTTGGACACTTTCAAAGTTTTGGATTGGATTATGAGCCGCTTGAGCTTTGTTATCAAATGTACGAGGGTAATTTTTTTCAACCTGCAGTTGGCCATAAATAAAATCCGAATTTATGTAACAGAATATTTTTTTCACTAAAAGGTACCTACAGGTATGATTATTCTTCAACTTAATTGCTGTGAATGTTCAGGCATTTATCGTACCAGTGGCCCAGTCTACAAAAACCCTTTTCATGAAATGCTGCCGTCAAATGGGTTTAAGGCTGTGCAAAGGCTAAAAATGAACTTTCTACTCGTGATATTTTTCAAAGTTTTTCGATTTGTTTATCATCAAGCTATCAAAATGAAAAAGTTTTCTCAGGAAAACATTTTTTTCTGATCATTGATTTTTGAGATATGAGCGCCTGAAGTTTGAATTTTTCGGACGGAACATTTCAAATTTGGTAAGATATAAATCCATGAGATTTTGAGGATGGATTTTTCATGGTATTGTTGATCTAGTAAAACAGAAATTTTCTGAAAATATCAATTTTCGAAAAAGTTATTCAATTTACCAAAAATAACTCAACTAAAAGTTATTTTTAGTAAATTGAACAACTCTCTTAAAAATTGATATTTACAGAAAATTGTTGTTTTACTAGATCAACTATACCATGAAGAATCTATCCGCTAAATCTCATGGATTTATCTCTTACCGAATTTGAAATGTTCTGTCCCAAAAATTTAAACTTTAGGTGCTCATATCTTGAAAAGTAATGATCAGAAAAAAATGTTTTCCCAAGAAAACTTCTCCATTTTGATAGCTTGATGATATACAAATCGAAAAACTATGATAAATATCACCAGTAGAAAGTTTATTTTTAGCCTTAAGTGGGCTGTGACGTTGTTTTGGAGCTCCTCGCTAGCTTGGAAGTCATGTCTTGAGTTTGAGGAAACGTTTTAAGTTACTAGTGGCCAATTCAAGTATGTATGGTGGGTTATCGAAATCATCCAATTTGATTTATTGGAGAAGTCGTTTGGTTGCACCGGCACAGTGAGAAGTTGTCCTTCATCACAACGATTCCAGAAGTCATTTCAGTCAAGTGATACAAGTTGCAACATTAATGAAATCTTTATCAAAATTGTATTTGATATGGTATGAGCAGACACTGGTGGATAATACTGCCACCAACCACCCCTGCGTCCGCCTAGTCCGCAGCCAACTATAAGAAGGGATCCTTTCTCAACTTTTCAGGGATAGGCAGTAAGCAATGTACCTATAGTGAGGTCCACGTTGTTATGGCAGTGGAGAAAGATAGGAGGAAAACGATGCCGATCCTCTGTTTTGTCAATGCCTTCTATAGACGGTAGCTGATACATGTTTATTGATGTAATAATTACTGTTCATTCTCGTTTAAAATAATAAATTATATTTCATTAAGCAATAAATTATATTTTTCAATAATTTCATAATGAATGTTTATAATTAAGATGATAATATCGGGGACCGAGCTTTGCTCTGGAGTACAAAAGCATAAAAAATTTATTACGAAAGAAGAAATTATAATAACATTCATAATGTTATTATAATTCAAAATGATGAATCAATCATGTACCATTTCAAAAAAATGGATATACTGGAATTAATCAGGATTGAAAATAACCCGGCTTTTTTTGCAACCGGCAATAAGTACCTGATTGAATGATTACAAAAGTTCAACAGCTGAGTAATAATTTTGACACAGTTCCACACACATGAACTTGCTCACTCACTTCCATCACCAACAGACGACGAAATAATTATTATCAGCTGTTTTTCCTAGGATGAATAATAATTATCCTTTTAATGTTCTTCAGCGAGTTTTCCCAGGGATGTGACCTAGTGCAATCGAATTTTTATATTATAAACCTACTATGTTCTGAATTTCGTGAGAATCGTTAGAGCCGTTTTCGAGATCCGGTGAAATACAAACATATAAACATAAAAACATCTAAACATATAAACAGAAGTTGCTCGTTTAATAGTATAGGATATTTTGTAAATTAATTAATGTAAAAAATTAATAAATTAATTCTTCATTGTTTAAAGACGATCTGGCAACAGAACAAAGCGAGAAAGAAATAGCGCTATCCCCTTTGTTGAATGGTAGACAAGGATAGCAATACCATTGCTAATTAATCAAACACTGCCATTATAACGTGGACCTCACTGTAACCCTGTCAATTTTAAATTCATTAAAATTGTTCGTGGCTCACACTGATCATTTGCACTTGATCAAGTGCAGGGTTATACATCAGCAATATTTTCAGCTTAAGGTGCATTTTCGTTTGTGCGTAAATTTCCGCAGTCGACAACATTGTTGACATTCATATTGTCCAAATTTCAAGTGTGCTAAAACAGCTGATCAAATAACTTTTCATTTTATTATTAAAGAATTAAACATTTCTAATAATATCAACATATTACCATTTAAAAGTATAAAAAAGTATAAGCTCAACCTGCCCCATTACATAATTGAACATAATCTTTTAGGCTATGTAGACAAATTGAAATCTACCTAATCTGAGATTCTCCCCCTGTCGTGGTCGACGACGGCATTTTCGCACAAGCGATAACCCAAATTTAGACTGACTATTCACTCAATAGAAGCATTGTTGGAAAGGCTGAGGTGAGTAGGTGAGTAAAATCAAAAGTTTATGTTTCAATCATTGAGCCCATCCTATAGTAGGCATATGGAAGTGAAAGTTGGACAGTCAATAAAAAAAAGAGAAAAGCTAAATAATTGCTGCTGTGCAAATGAAATGTCTCCGAAGAATAGTTGGCAAAACAAGAAGAGGAGTGAGAAATGACCGCATGAGAGAAGAACTGCACATTAGAGCGGTGGAAACAACAATGGATGAACTGATACTATCCTGATATGGGAATTGATGAAAACAGAAAGCCTCGCCAGTACATGGAGGCCAGGGCACAAGCCATACCACGAATAACATGGGAGGCAACTGTTTCACGGATAGCAGCAGAAAGAGGCAAGACCGTGAATCAGTTAAAGAGAATGGCTACGAACAGAGAGCAATGGAGAAGATGGATCCGAGGCGAGCATCATACTACTGTATGATGCATTCAGGCGAAAGGTCATACTTTTGGTCTACAGATGAAAATATTGATAATATTTTATTAATAATAATTAGTCATACTTTTGTTTCTAGATAACAAAATGTAATACCAAAGAGGGTATGATACTCTTAGGCTCAACTCACACTTACGCCACTCCGGCTGAGAAGAGACTTGATTCTAGTCGAGAGCAAGTGTTTTCAAATGGTGACGTCGCGGAGACTAGAATCAACTGGTCTGAGTGTCACCATTCGGAAACACCATGCTCTCAACTACAGTCGAGTCTCTTCTCGTTCTGAGTCGCGTAAGTGTGAGTTGAGCCTAAGGTTTCCAAATTCTTTGGTTTCTATTTCTCTGTTGTATACCTTAATACAATTTTTGCATTAATACCTTACTATTAATGTGATACCTTTATTAAGTTCTTTCAATTATCTTAATACATTTTTTTTTGATTATGTAATTATTAGAACTTATTTATGCTATCTATTTGTTTCAGATACAAATATTGAGCACGTCAGGTGGCAAAGAAATCGGATCATTGGATAATGTAAGTAACAAGGCATTTATTATTATTAGCGGATTAATTAATTAACAATGCAATAAATAATAGTGATTTAAAAAGATGCTTTTTGACGAAGTCTATGTATTTTTTGTAAATATTGAATGACTAATAAAATTCTATTCTATTGTATACTATCCGGAATTAATAGAGTTGTTATTTATTATGCATGATGACAATGCTGTTTTGAAAGAGAACTGGCTATTTAGTTCATGCTCAATTTGGATTTTATTACATGCATCTGCATCCGCAATTAATCGATTTTTATCTCGGAGTAGTTGAATTTTAAAGTATTTCAGGATATATTTACTACCGACACTATTTACGTGCAGTATAATAGGCAGAAGCCACATTAAGCCATCCTTTATTCTTTTGTCCCTCTTTCCAAAACAATTCTAAAGTCAATTCATCAGCTTTGTTGAAAAATAGTTGATAGAAAGCCTCCCCATAGTCACACAGAATGAATAAGGCTTGTTTCACACTTAACGGCTCCATTCGGTTTGGTTAGTTTTCATCCGCTGTCGAAAACGAATTGAGACTTTAATACAAGGTTCTCACATGTTTTTTATCAAATAATTTTTATAATATTCTTTCTAAACACATTGTGTTTAAACACACAGTGTTTAGATTACTACAAATTCTGTGAATTGATAAAGACAGTTGAGATTAATTGGCCATATGATTGATCAATCTTCAATTGACATGGAAGATTTTCATAGAGATCGCCCATGTTGCACAAAAGCCTGTTAAATTCCAATCATGATTAAATGCTACGAGAACCAATCAGAGAAGAAGAGAAGGCTTCTATTATTGGTTCTCTTGGTGTTTAATAATAAAATTTAACAGGCATTTGTGCAACCGGGCCATCATTTCGCGAATCGAGGGGGTATTCGTTGCTGTGCGACACCGAATTCAGACCGAATTACCGTTTCACACTTGTCGAAATCGTTCGAAAATGAACCGAACTGAATGGATCCGTATACGTGTGAATCAAGCCTACAAAATAATACCTTCAGTTGGATCTTATGGGTGTGTTGGTGTGTTCACGCATTGTTAAAGTGTAAATCTTTGAATACTCCATAAGAATCAAACAAGAGAAACACTCCATAAAAATAAGAAATAAAAATCATTAATAGCTCTCCATAAGAATTCTCCCAGAAGAATCAATGGTATTCATTGTTGTAGGTCTCGTTCACGTAAACAATAAACATATTTAAGGTCTTTTCACACTTAGCTAAGCTGCGCTGAAATACGTCTTTGGAAGACTTAGCCGTCCTATCTCCCAATATTGAAAACTACGCTACGCTGATGGGAATGGGACAGATTCGTAACTTAAATTTAACATAGGACTAAGGCCCGCCGCAAAGTAGATCCACGCTAATCCACGAAAAGCAACCAACGCCGTGGGATGTTTTGTAAACCATTGCTACAGAATTATCCATAATCAATCAGCTGACAAGTGGATTATTCATTGCATGCATTACACAGATGCCTGGAGAAGCCTAGCAATGGTTTACATAACATCCCACGGCGTGGGTTGCTTTTCGTGGATTAGCGGCGGGCCTTATTTCAGCGTAGAGCAACGTAGCTTAGCTGAGTGTGAAGATACTTTTACAGGACACAAATGAAGATCAGTTTTTTAATAACGCCGTTTGTGAACACGAGTTTCTAACCTAGAAACATACCATAAATTGGTTAATCATTGTGTGGAATTCAGTACCTACACAGTCTTCTTCTTCTTCTTCATCCTCGCCACTTTATCGGGGCGATAAAAGCTGGGGTCGGCTTTACCAATCCTGAGGCGCCATTCCTTCCGATTATAGGCATCGTTTGTAGAAAGATCCTTATTTTTCATGTCCTTCTGGACATTCGTCATCCAGGTAGTTTTTGGCCTACCTCTTTTTCTTGTTTGTGTAGCCATGGAGAGGCACTTTTTCACCACGTGATCGTCGGGTCCTCGCATAACATGACCATACCATCTCAGCCTGGACTCTTTAAGTTTCTCAGCAATAGGCGCTACCTTAAAACTGCCACCTACATGTTCACTACGGATTTTATCTTTAAGGGTAACTCCTCCTGACCACCGCAGCATGCGCATTTCCGTAGTATGAAGCTTTTGCTCATGTGTTTTCAACGAAGCCCATGTTTCGCCTCCATAAAGTAAAACCGGTCGAATGCATGTTTTGTAGACCCTGCCTTTTGTTCTAATGGGCATTCTTGAATCACAAAGGACACCTGTTAGCTCGCGCCATCTGTTCCTTGCAGTTTTTGTTCTATGGTGTTATATCTGCTGTTATTGTGCCATCGTCTGAAATTACTGACTCTAGGTATTTGAGTACCTACACAGTATTTTAATTAAATAAATAATAGATAAATTTTATTTCCATGAAAACAAGCATTTTTAATTGAATGTATTGTTCATGAATGCATGTGTTTGTCGGCAGCTTACTCCGTCAACGACCCTGCGCGATGTGAAACGCGGCATTAGCAGCAAGCTGAGCCGCAAGCTCTACCCGGACCGCCAGTCGCTGCGACTCGAGCCGAAGGGCAAGACACTCAAGGATGACGACACCCTGGCCAGCCTCGGCCTCAAGACAGGCAGCAAGCTCTACGTCAAGGACCTCGGGCCGCAGATCGGATGGGTGACCGTCTTCCTAGCCGAGTACGCCGGCCCGCTCTTCATCTACCTCTGGTTCTATCAGCGACCTTGGCTCTTCTACGGCGACACCTCTCAGTCGCCGCCTGTTCAGCATGTTGTTCAGTAAGCAGCCACTCTATTTCAAATTCATCTATTTGACATAAAAGTAATTTCATACAACTAATTAAAATAAATATAATCGATTATATTATGGCACTACCGGCAAAGAACACATTGTGCGCCGGCAGTTTCTTGTTTTTAAGGGCCGGTCTCCGAGCTCGGGATTTGGCTAAGCTCTAGACTTTAAACAGCTGGAGTCAGAAGATTGGCTTTCCGAAACGGGGCGTGGTCGTAGTCATTATCATAGTCACGTTTGAATTAAATTTCGGAAAACTAGAAAATTGAGCACAAAATAAAATAAAGAGAAAATAGTGTAAAGTTTCAGCTATTTTGAATTATTTAGGAATGTTTAATTTCGTCAAGGAAAAACGTTTCCAATTATAGAAATGAGAAAATAAAAACTGCGACTACTGTCATAAAAACTGCGACTACGCCCCGTTTTGGAAAGCCAATTTTCTGACTCCAGCTGTTCAAAGTCTAGAACTTAGCTACATCCTGAGTTCGGAAACCGGCAAGTGTTTGCTCAGAAAATGGAACATTTTATAAATGATAATAATATCGAGTGACCTGGCTGGCTTAGGTCTGGTGTCAAAGTTTTCAGGTCGCAACTGATCAATTTGAGGACCTCTGACATAACCTAACGACTGCATTTTAGGCAGCTGGGACCGACGGCTTAACGTGTCCAAACTAAACACGGGAGTGGCCCAAGATAAATGTCTTGCCCGGGCCGGTATTTGAACCTGGGCCTCTGAATTATGAAGCCAGTATCTAATCCACTCGACTACGGCTACTGCTACCATTTTATAAAGTGGAGAAAACATAACCGACTTTCAAGACCAGTATATGAATCAAAATTCGGGGGAGGAACAGGCTGTGCCCTTTGGTCCTCCCCCAATATTGTTTAAAAGAATAATTGTCTATCATTGAATCAATAATAATAAATTATTAACTATGTATATTACAACTAACGGCAACTATGTAAAATAGTTATGAAAACTTCCTGTTTATTTTTTGGATTAGAGTTTATCAAAACCTACGAAACTAATATTTCTGTATTTTAATTTCTTTCGAATAGACTTTTTATTCGTTATTCAATTATTCAGAATTATACAACTTCTACAAAAGTACCTTTGGCTAAATCCCAAAACGGTTGCAATTCTAATTCATACAACAGTTCAAATGTAGCTAAGTTATATGTCACTTTCACAATTTTGAGTTACAAACTCCAATTCACAATCCAAATCAAACAAAAACACATATTTCCAAATCTAAAAATACTTTGAAATCAAATTAATCAATAATTAGAAATAATTGAAAAAGTTCAAACTTTGAAGAAACTATAAAATTTTAATATTATATCTTACAAAAAGCATTTGAAAGTTTTAGAAACGTTCGTATGATATTGAAAATAATTAATGTCAGTTAATCCTCATAATGTCATAATTCAAATTTTCAAGTTTGGAGTTAATGCTCTATTTGTTACTGCTCCCTCAAAATTTATTTGACTCTGCCTATAATAAATTATGCTTCCTCATAACGTTTTTTTCCCGAATAATAAAATCGCATTCCATTTATTGAAGCTCATTGTATTATACTTCTTATATATCTCATAATCCATTCCACTTGACTTCATTGCCTTTACTTCTATGCAATTTGATTCATGTTCTAATCAATATTTTCGTTTTCCAGCCTAGCTGCCGGCTGTTACACATTCCATTACGCTAAGAGGATTCTGGAAACGTTGTTTGTGCACAGGTTTTCACATGCGACTATGCCTATCATGAATCTCTTCAAGAACTGCTCGTACTACTGGATGTTCACAGCTTATGTGGCCTATCATGTGAACCACCCTCTCTTCACAAGTCCAAGCATTGTACAAGTTTACGCTGGACTCGCCGCTTTTGTAGTAAGTGTGCATTTTTGCTCATTATTTATTCATAGATACATTGATTTATTGAATTCATACGAATCAGGTAAAAACAACAGGTATTCGCACAAAACTACTTTAAACCCTAATTTAAAATAGGCGGTCTAGAGCTTATGTAGAGTACAATTATTTAACGATTATTTCTACCAGAGTTCTTTCAGTTGAGAGTTGAAAGTTCTATAATGCTTTTTACCATAGCCACCTCTAATAATTAATAATGTATTATAGTGATATAATGGCAGTGAAGAAATATAGGAGAAAAACGTTGCCAAGTCTCTCCATTTTGCCACTGAGTGTCACAGCTGTTACTCAATTCATCCCATTAAATTTGATCTAATAATAATTATCATTTCCTTAATAAAATAATCAATTAAATGTCAAATTAATCAATAAAATATATTTTTTCATAATTTGATTCAAAAATTTGCTTCCATAACTAAGATCAGATTTTTATTTTTATACAAACCTGAAATGGCGGCTAATTGAAAAGCTGTGATACACCAATCTGAATTTCAAAACAACAGAAATTAAGTTATTAGGTAGGTTTTCTATTCCAATTTCCTTCAAAAATTATAGAAAAATAGAAATCCTTTTTAAAATAAGTAATTTCATTGGAAATAATTCTGAAATAACCTTTCAATTATTATTTATACCGGTACGAGTAGATCTAACCTAAACGTGTAGGCTAACTGAAGCATGGATAAAGTCATGGTTAGTTATCAACTTCTAAAATGTCATTTCAGGTATTTTAATTTGTGTTCTCATACGGTAATGTCTAAAAATTATTCAATTGTTTCAAAAATACATTTTAAATCAATTATACAACTTGTGTACCAAAGTATTTTGATAGAATGAAGAAAAAAAATGGCGGCTGAGAATATTGTTAGTCTACTTTCGTACAGTCACTGTCAAAAGTAAAAATAAAATATTCTGGAAAACTGACAACATTGCAAAGCTAGAGAGAGATAGCGCTATCTGTTTTGTTGTATGATAGAAAAGGACAGCAACAGTATTGTCAATCGTACACTGCCATTATAACGTGGACCTCACTATAGAGGTGGCTATGATTTTACTGATTGTATGGAACATGAAGTTAGATTGAATTTCATTGGTGGTCATCCTATGTAAAGGTTTCTTCACATTACGCTACGCTAAGCTGAAATACACATTCGGAAGACATAGCAGTCATATCTCCCAACATTGATGCTGCATCAGTGTTCACATCCCGTTCATATCAGCGTAGCGTAGTAGATAGGATGGCTACGTCTTCCGTAGCATAATGATTACTCTACTCTAGAACATGGTACGCCATAGTGGGTAGGTCAATTTCCACACAGAAAAACTAAACAAGTAGAGAACACATTATAAGAATCTTTTGTAACTAACTATTGTATGTAATATTGTAATTTATCATCTAATATTTTTGTAATTGATGTTGTAGTTTTAGTTAAATATGTGAAAATAAAAATACTGCTGTTGATGATCTACAAATCATACAAGAAAAAATTGATTTAAATAATTTTAAGATTAGAATTGAAAACGAATCGTGGGGGAAACTATGTCAGAAAACAGTGCTAAAAAAGCCTTTACAATTTTCTTTGATACTATCATAAAACATTTTACATTATCAAAAAAAAGTTTGTCATAGGGTTAGCAGTAGACAAACCCGACTTAAACCCTGGATCACATCAAGTTTAGTTAGATCTATAAGGACAAGGAACAAAATTACTATAAAAGCTAGAAGACAGCCGTTCAATGATGCACTTGCCAACAAATTAAAAAATTATAATACTATTTTAAAGAGGATTTTGCGCGTGGTAAAGGAGACTTATTTCAAAAACAAATTTATTAACTGCAAACATAATATCAGAAGACCTGGGAAACAATAAATGAAGCAACGGATTCTACTAAACAAAAGAAAAATATATCTTCTGATATACAAGGCATTGATAAACGAGTAATAAAGTCAGACAAAAAGAAAGAGATAGCAGATGAATTCAATAAATATTTCACTACAATCGGTAAAGAGATTACAAATAGGAATCTAAAGAACTAAATCAAGACAAAACATACAGGTATAGAGTAATTCCAGGAAATTGTAATTCATTCTTTTTTACACCAGTCTCAGAAGAAGAAATTATTAATACTATTTTTAGTCTGAAAAGAAGGGTAACTCCTGGCCCTGATGGAGTATATGCAAATTGCCTCATTGAAAATGCATATAATATTTCTAACCTCTTGAGCATATAATTAATCTATGTTTTCAACAGGGCTACTTCCCTGACGAAATGAAACGGGCTATAGTCATTCCATTACATAAAGGAAAGGAGAAATCCAGTTTGAATAATTATCGTCCTATTTCCCTCTTATCTAGTATTAGTAAAATTATAGAAAAATGTGTAAAGTCGAGACTAATATCCTACTTAAATAAATATAAAATCTTAAATAGTTCGCAATTGGGTTTCAGAGTGGCCTTAATACTTCTGATGCAATATTTAAAGTGAGTAGAGAAGTTATAAATCATTTAGATAGAGGAAAAAAGTGCTTGGGAATCTTTCTGGACTTCCAAAAGGCTTTCGACACAGTGGACCATGAACTCTTGCTAAATAAAATGGAAATTATCGGTTTTAGAGGCATAGTTTTGAAATTTTTAGGTCGTACTTAAACTTAAGGTCACAAGCCGTAAAAATTGATGATACAATTAGCAACGATAGGAGAGTTGAAGCTGGGATTCCACAAGGAACAGTGCTTGGCCCAATTCTATTCCTAATTTATATTAATGATTTATTAAATATTGATCTAGACTGTGGCTCACTCTACTCTTTTGCGGATGACACTGTAGCTCTGTTTCATGGAAATTCATGGATGGAAACATTTAAGAAAGCAAATAGTGGTATAGCAAAGATAAAAAATTGGTGTGACCACAATAAATTATGTATAAATAAAGATAAAACTGTGGTTCTACCCTTTTACCTCACAATGGCTGGTAAGCCCTCTGAGGAGTGCCAACTTAAATAATTATTCATAAACCTGACTGTAATCAGTCTTATTGCCAGTGTGTTCCTCTCTTTGTTCATGATTCTGTAAAATACCTAGGCATCATGATAGATTCTCGACTAAGGTGGAGCCACATATTTCTTATGTTTGTAATAGATTAAGGAAAACATTTATAAGTTTGTTCAATTGAGAAATATTCTTCCATTGTACCAGTTGAGGATGGTATTCCTTGCCCTAATCTCTTCTGTAATTGAATACGGCATTGTTGGATGGGGAGGTTGTGGATCTTCCATCTTACAACCCCTTATTTTGCAATATAAGAAAATTGTGAAAATATGTCTGAATAGACCAGTTAGATATCCCACTAACCTAATCTATAAAGAATTCAAAGTTCTAAGCCCTGAGGATTTATATAAATTTAACTTATTAAAATATGTATTTGAACGACCATTAGATTTTCCAGTGACTCCTGAACATGGATATACAACTCGTGGTCAAGCCAGAGAGAAACTGTATGAGCCGAGATGTGTACTGCATCTGCGGCTGGTCATGCAGCCTTTCAGGGTCCTCGTTTATTTAATGTTTTACCTTTCGATATTTCTAGAGAGTCCTCCTTATCGATTTTCTGTAGAAGGTTAAGATTGTATTTATCGGCTTCATAAATTGTTTCGTTTCATTTTTTTTTCATTGAAATATGTTTAACTTTATTCTGTAAACTAGGCTATATAAACTAAGCATTGTAATCAATTTGTTTATTTTTGTGGAAGATGTGTATTTTTGTTTAGATTGCTTTAATGGCATAAGATAATACTATTTATGTAAGTAGCTCTATATAGTACTTGAAGCAGCTGAATCGTTTTTCTTATATATTTTCTGTAATTCATAAGACGAACCACTCCTCGACGCAGGCCTAGCCTAATGAGGAGTGCACTTGATATTTTTTATGTTTTATGCTTTGTAAAATTGTACAATGAAGTGAATAAAAGTTATTATTATTATTATTATTATTAGTTTTTTAGGAAATAAACATTTATTATTTATTATTTATTATAATGTGAAGAGCCCTTCATAGATCTGGATGTTCTACAAAATTTAGAGTACTCCAGGTATAAAAAGTAGGATTTCAATTTGTTCAAAAATTTAATAGCACAAATTATTGTAACCTAATTTGTTTAGTATTTTATTACCTATTGAATTAATAAGCAGTGTATTTTTTCTTTGGTCTCTGCAAATACAAATCAAACTGATGAAGATGTATGTATAAAGAAAGACTTTGTTATCTACATGAAATGACTGAAGATTGGGATATGCCAAAAATTGAATTTTTTATAGTTTGATAGGTCTACAAGTATTTTCATTTGTGTCAGTAATGATATGAGATGAAATGTTTATGTCCTGGGCGGAATCAGACACCAAAATCTCAAGTCTCAGACCTCGTCCTCCCAGACTGGCAATTCTCAAAATAGATAGTCACCCAAAAGCATTGAACGTTGCCGAACATGAGAATCGTAATATTCTTCACTGGATGCTAATTTTTATAAATCAATAATTCATCTACAACTTAACGCACCTCTTCATTTTAAATTAGTAGTGTAAAAATTGGCGTGACTCATGAATTTTATGATTCATCGACGCTTGAAACTAAACTGATATCACTACAGCACTGCTAGTGAATCTATTGTTTTTATCATGATATTTTTTTCTAATAGCTCGTTTAAGAGAGCACGTCTAATCAATATTTTAGGTCACTATTATGTTATGTTCCGCTGCTCCTTTCGCCACCGTTCCCACATAAATTTCATTCTTTCTGATCAATCCTTTCTCATATTTATTTATTATACGTCTTCGAAATTTATTTTATAATATTTATTGTTGTCATTTTCTTTTTGTTCAGCCACTCATGAATTTAATCTGAAGGTTTCTAATCTCCATTGATTCCATTAAATCTCAATTTTTCAATTCAATTTATTTCACCAAAAACAATACAAATTTGTGACAGTTAGACAAAGACATTCATTATGAACATAATTATGACAATTATAAAGCTGATTTATTTTTGCAAATTTGAATGAATATGTATATCGTAGTGAAATTACAGTGCTTATAGTGGGTGTTCTGTTTTTCTAGCCCAAGCATTTGTAATATATCTAAAAAATGTAATATTAATCTCATGATGATTAATGAATGCATTTCTTTTATTAGCCTTTTAACATGAAATAAAATCTATTTATTTTCAACTCCTTATTCTAATGAAAATTTAATTTAAGTGATTACTGAATTCATTTATTTTATTTATTTAGTTTTTCAACCATGAATGAAAACTATTTATTTTCAACTCCTTATTCTAATGAAGAAAAATTTACTGCTTTACAATAAGTGAAACAATTCATAATATTTATATTATTATACTACATGAAATAATTGCGATTTTCACTCGAGAATTTTCATTAGAATAAGGAGTTGAAAATAAATAGTTTGCGAGTGAAAATCGCAACTATTTCATTGTTTCACTCATTGTACAGCAGTAACCTTTCTACTCCATATTCATATGACCATTCAATTGGAAATATAAATTAGTGCCGATCGCACAAAAGCCGATTAAATTTTAACCTTGATTAATTTCACGAGAACCAATCAGAGAAGGCATTTTTTTAATAAGCTCTGATTTGTTCTCGTGGAACTAATCACGATTAAAATTTAATCGGCTTTTGTGCAGCCGGCACTTAGTCTCTTACTGAAGTAAACCCATTTCACTGAAACACCCAACATTATTCAAAGGCAGAATCATTTTTATTTTGATACTATTTGAAGATGGCAGATACTGTATTGTTTGATGTTGTTTTAGTTGAGTGAAGTGGACATCTCTTACTGAAGTCATCCCATTTCACTGAAACACCCAACATTATTCAAAGGCAGAACCATTTTTATTTTGATACTAATGAAATCTCTCTTAACGGACATCTCCAAATAACGGACACCTCCAAATAACGGACACCTCTCAATAACGGACAAATTTTTATTCCCCGCTATTTCTCCATAAGAGGTATATACATCATTATCTCTAAATAGCGGACTCTCTCAATAACGGTTAACGGACACTTAAAAGGGACAAATTTGTGAAATAACGGACACCAAAAAAGCAGCAAAATTTGAAAGAGCTCTTATAAGAACGAATGAGAATAAAACCGAATAACGGGTGTGACTACAGTATATTATTATACAGTACTATAGAGTTCTCTTTATAAAATGCATTCATTTCAAGCCACAAAAAAGAACAGTACTGTATTGAAGTTACAATAACAGCACTCATAACTTATCAACTGCACATTTATGTAAGCAGGAAAATGCATCGATCAACAGAAAGAAACAAGAAGCTGTTCCTTTTGTTTAGCTATCATAGTTAGTGTACGATAAATACGCTGACGTGGTCTAAAAATGAAAATGAATCAAGCAAACGAGCTTTTCTCAAAAACCAAGGACTAGAAATAGATAAAGTTACTTTTGAGTGGTTTTGTAGAGCTAGGACAAATAAAATTCCTCTTTCTGGCACATTAATTCGTGAAAAGGCTTTAGAAATAGCCCAACAGTTGAGTGATAATTTTAAAGCATTGTCAGGATGGTTAGAAAAATTTCGAGTCTGACATAACATCTCATATACAGCTGTTTGTGGGAAGATCGATTCTGTTGATGAAAACATTGGTTTAGAGTGGAAAAGAAAACTAGAAGATTAATGAGAAGGTTTTGAACAATGTGGAGAGACTGGTCTATTTTTTAGAGCTTTAGCGGACAAAAAGCTATGTGTTTGAAGGGTGAAAATTGTAGTGAGGGAGAAATTTTTAAGGAAAGATTAACAGTTCTGTTGATTGTAAACATGATAGGTGAAAATGAAGAGTCATTTATAATATGGAAAGCTGACAAAAAAGATGTTTCAAGGGGGTTGGCATAAACCAATTGATTGTTCAATGACATTCTAATAAACTAGCCTGGATGACTAGAGACCTAATGACTGAGTTTCTATCCAGTTTTGATAGAAAGATGAGAGGTAAAATAGAAGGGTGTGCTTATTTCTCGACAACGAAGCATCTCATCCTGTAAACATCACCTTGCAAAATGTGAATTTGATCTTTTTTCCACCGAATGTCACTTAAGTCTGTCAACCACTGGATCAAGGGCATTTTGACTTTTAAAATGTTATCTAAATTTGAGAGAGAAATAGTACAAGGAGTATCCTTAGTTTTTCTCTCCTAATCAGTGCTACTTTGTAAAAATTATAAATAAATAAAAAATTAATAAAGGGGTGATGAGAAACTTTAAAGTTTTTTATAGACAAAGTATTTTTGAAGTATTGACAGTTCACCAAGCTAACAAGGTCACCTTCTTTTTGAATCATAGTGCAAGATACATTGTTATGGTCGGGGTTACCTTCTCTATTTCAAGTTCTCAATAGCGGACATTTTACTAATCCCCAGAAGTGTCCGCTATTGGGAGATTTCACTATTAGAAGATGGCAGATTCATTTATTTTATTTGGTGTTGTTTTAGTTGAGTGAAGTGGGCAACCTGAGCATCCACGTAGCACTGCGCAACCTGCGGCCGCCCGGCACCAAGGTGCGGCGCATTCCTGTGGCTACCGGAAACCCTACACGGCGCTCTTCAACTTCGTCTCCTGTCCCAACTACACCTACGAGTTCCTCTCATGGGTCTCCTTCACTGTCATGACGCAGTGTTTGCCAGGTCAGTCACTCACTACTCCTTATTGGTCATTTCAGAATTTTGTCACATAAAATTACTAGCGTCCTTTTTCTAGACACTCTATGATGGTATGAATAACCGAAACTATAGTGAGGTCCACGTTATAATGGCAGTGGAGGAAGATGGGAGAAAAACGTTGCCGATCCTCTGTCTTGTCAATGCCTTCTATAGACGGTATTTATTAATTAATTATTCAGCAACATGACAAAACAACTTTAAGTATATATACTATATTAAGTATACAGATAATAAGAACAATAGGAAAACTTTTAGTACCCTTTATTATTTAATATTACAACGACTAGTTTCGATCATAACTTAGGTCATTTTCAAGTTGAAATGTCCACCAACAATGACATTTCAACTTAAAAATGATCTAATTTATGTTCGAAACTAGTCGTAATATTTTAAATAACTAAGGGTACTACAAGTTTTCATATTGTTCTTATTAATTGTAAAAAAGTAGCCCATTCAAGTGAAGTGTTTTAAATTATACAGGTTTATTGATGTAACTGTTCATTCTAGTTTAAAATAATGCTGGACGATTATAATTTATGTTGGACGAAGAGTGCAGAATTTGGTTTTGGATGGTGTGAGAGAACGAGGTAGATCTAGGATGAGGTGGGGAGATAGAATAACGGCCTACTTGCGGGAGAGTGGTTGGAGGAGTGAGGAAGCATTGGATAGGGCTTTGTGGAGAGGCAGACTAAGAGAAGAGGAATGCCGACCCCATTTAAATGGGATAAGGCACAGCCAAAGAAGAAGAAGATTCTAGTTTAAAATAATCAGTTATATTCTATTAAGGAAGAAATGATATTTTTCAATAATTTCATAATGAATTTTCATAATTAAGATTAAATATTTAATTAATTAGTTATTAATTCTACATTGTTGAAACACGATCTGGCAACAGAGCAAAGCGAGAAAAAGAGATAGTGCTATCCGCTCTGTTGAATGATAGACAAGGATAGCAATACCATTGCAAATCAAACAATGTCATTATAATGTGGACCTCACTATAGTCATGTTTGTTTTATTGTGTTTTAGAAGCTTCCCAGATAATACTCGTACCAGAGTATGGGAATTGTCAAAATTTTAAAATAATTGTGTTCTGTCTCAATGAAATGAAAAGGGGACTATAGTGAGGTCCACTTTATAATGGCAGTGTTTGATTAGCATGGTATTGCTATCCTTTTCTGTCATTCAATAAAGCGGATAGCGCTATCTCTTTCTCGCTTTGCTCTGTTGCTATATCGTCTTTCAACAATGTAGAATTAATACGGTAACTAATTAACAAAATATTTAATCTTAATTATGAAAAATTATTCATTATGAAATTATTGAAAAATATAATTATTGCTTGATAAACTATAATTGATTATTTTAAACGAGAATGAACAGTTAATATTAGATCAATAAACCTGTATCTGTTACCGTCCATAGAAAGCATTGACAAGACAGAGGATGGGCAACGTTGCTCTCCTATCTTTCTTCACTGCCATTAAACGTGGACCTCACTATATTCATGTTTTTTCTGTGTTTTTAGAAGCTTCCTAGATAATACTCTTATCAGAGTATTATTATTCCTTACTCTTATCAGAGTAAGTGAAATGTCAACATTTTAAAATAATCGTGTGTCTGTCTCAATGTAGATAAAAAGGGGACTAGTAATTCGATTAATTAAAACTAATTATATTCATTTTCTACGAGGATCGCTCCAGAGTTAAGTTACTTTTTTATAGGCCTGTACATGGCAGGAGAGAGCTGAATTTTCAGGGAACTTTCTTCCAGGGGTTTAGTGCCAATTATGCCAAATTCTCATGGGGCTGCCATGATTCAATCGTTAGATATGAGCATATAATATAGAGCTACCACTCACTTCTACCACCAAATGAAAACTTAGTAGTGTAATCGTATTCTAATGGGAAAAATAAAAGTGCCAATGAAATTCACCACGAGTTGTGTAGTGTGTATGGTGAAGACGTTATGTCAAGGTCAATTGCTTCTTGTTTAATCCAATCCTCTGTTGAAGGAAGAATAATATTACACAGCGAAAAACAAAGTGGCCGTCCATTCATGTCATGTGCCCTAAAATTTTTCGAAGATGTCAGAAGACACGGACCGTAGTCAAAATTTTCTCAAATTCATTAGCGATTCTCTCCAAATGTTGAAACTAGCCATTCACACTACACAACTTGCGGCGATTTTCAGTCACACTTTTATCCTTTCCCTATGAAACGGATGACACAAAATGAAACAAATGATTACACAAATTAAAAGATTTTTCTGCCCCATTAGGTATCAATTCAATGGTAAAATAGTTTTGATAAAGCAATGGATATTATAAATTAAATAAAATTATCCTGAAATTACTGTGGGAAATGAAACATTTCAAAACCTAGATATTATTAGATTTTCTGCCCCATTAGGTATCAATTCAATGGTAAAATAGTTTTGATAAAGCAATAATGGATATTATAAATTAAATTTATTCATAAAAGAAAATTAACCTGAAATTACTGTGTATCTAGGATGTGAATTATCATGAATAAATGCATATAATGATCATTGATTCATAGAAGTAGTACAAAATGGAAAATTCAATAGCAAAAATGTTGAGATTTCTCACTCTTAGGCCCAGTTGCACAAAATCCTGTTAACTTTTGATTATGATTGAATTCCACGAGAACCAATTAGAGGAGGTTTATCTGAGGAGAAGGTTTCTCTGATTGGTTCTCATGGCATTTAATCGAGATCAAAAGCTAACAGAATTTTGTGCAACCAGGATTTAGTGCAGTTTCGCCTTAGCAGCCTTTTTCGAAAAAGTTTTCTCTGTTTGGTACTTGTGAAATTAATCACACGTAATATTTGAACGGTTTTTGTGCAACCGGGCCATATACTATATTATCAAATATCCTCCCTATCAAGGGAGGAAAGCTACCATTATATTCCTGATGATCGGTGTATTAATGTTACTTGGAATAAGAAAACATAATAAGATAATGTGTAATGAATAAATGTTGGCTCAATTAAAGCTCAGAATATAGAATAAAAACACATAAATTTTGAGCCAAAAAATACCACGTTCACAATAGCTACTACAGTATTATAACTACTATCAAGCGAAATTATTACTTTTTTGTGTTCAAGAGACGGTATTTTTATTCTGGGATTGAACAAGTTTTAACGAGGTGTATGACCTCACTGGCTTTTCAATAATACTCCACTGATAGCATGGATGACACAAAATTTAATGCAGTCGCTCACAGTGTTTCACTTATCAATGAATTCAGTAAATATTGAGCTTCGATATGAAGCTTCCTCGCCAATTACTCTTTACAATAATTAATATATCAATTACTCCACTACAGATTGATGTTTGATGATAATTAGGGAACAGCATGCAACTGTATATTAGGCCTACCATAGAGAAACATAGACGCTATCTTTTTATGGTATCACGTTATTCTCTTGTTGCAATTCGAAGAATCTAAGTGTAGATGAATTTGGAAAATGAAATGATGCGTTTTGCGTTGCAGCGGCTCTGTTCACATTCGCTGGTAGGTACCAGATGACGATCTGGGCTCTAGGAAAGCATCGCAACTACAAAAAGGAATTCTCAAACTATCCAAAGCAGAGGAAAGCTATTCTGCCGTTCCTTATTTAAATTCATCTCACCAATCGAACTCTGTAGAGTGTGTGGACTTGAATTCCGTCAACAGTGGATTACTATACTAGTGTTTTTGTTGCCATAATTTGTGCGCGATTATTTGTGGAGAGAATGATTGTTAAAGTTTAGTCTGGGTTTGTAGGGCTATTGGTTGAGGAAGGACATGTATATACTTTCTAATAATTCTTCTACAAACTTCTAGGTGTTTGTTTCTGATGGATCTGTGCATGGTAGATATAAGGACATTTTTATAATTGTATTTCGTTATTGTGTTCCCCTTTGAACTAGTGTACAATTTTTCGCAAAATATGCTACGTATCAAATGTAATTTATTCTTCAAACATCATTCTCAAGCGACCTCAGTTCGAGAACTGAATGCAATAGCAAGGCTATATGCTACTTACTCAATGTTTGAACTTACATTAAATAGTTTTCATTTTCATAGATAACAATCTAGTTGTTAAGATATACTAGACATTTTTAAATTTAAATATTCATTCTTCCCATAAGAAGCTTCTCTATTATGTAAATATACTGAAAAATTCAAATTGGATATACAGTAATAGGTTTGAATTATAAACGGCTCGCTTCTATGAAACTCAGATTCATTCTGAACTACTTTATCACAATTTTTTCAAGTAAGTTCTTAAGAATCCAATGAAGTTATTATAGGACATTTATATTGACCAAATGAACCATTCCTTTAATTCATCTCCAATATTACGGTTGGAGACCTTGATTAGACCTTAGATTCCAAATTAAGGTGCTACAAAGTACGAGTACCTTAGCAATATTTCGATATCTTTTTTAATTATCGTAAGTATTTATGGTGTATTTTATGTATTTTCGTAGAATAAAACTAAAACTTACTCTCGAAGATATGACTATTATTAAAAACCGGGGTTTCACTCTTAAATTGAATATTACAGCTACTAGTTTCAATACTCACTTTTATTTTTAGGGCTACTGAAAGTATTAATTAATATTGTCTATTGAAACATAATAGAATATACTTGATATATTCTATTGTGTTTCAATACAGTTGCTGTGTCCGTTGATAGTATTCAAACCGATATTCTGAATAGAATCTAGATCATAATCATCATCATAAATCTAATGAACCGATCATCATCATCAACCGATATTTGGAATAGAATCTAGATAAAATACACTCATAGATAGATGAAGATTTCCTTTCTTTATTCCAGTACCAAATGTTTCCAAGTGTTGATTTTTCAGTATCAGTGTTGAGTTTCCGTTAAAAACAAAATTTGAAGGGTTCTCAATTTTTGATAGTTCGTGTCTTACGACTGATGTCTTCCAATCAATTCGTATTACATCAAACCTTGGGTAATTTTATTATATATGCAATTGAAGAAGGTGGGCTTTTCTATGCTAGTTGGATTTAGAAATGCTCATGTATTAGCAGCTATTACCTTGACCACAAAATTATATGCTTAAACTGAGAACTCTCCCATGTCAATTTTTTGGGATTTTGCTTTAAAATATTCTCCCTTTTTTGCTTTCAATTTCTTCAGAAGAGAGCAGAATATGACCATAGGGAAAAGATAGCAACTTATGCCATCTTATCCAAAGATAACAAACTCACAATTCTTGTTCACGATTTTTATCTTGTAAGGGCGGATCAAGTTCACAAAGCGTTAGCCTTGGCCTCTCGTACTTGTTACATTCTCTTCCATTACAATGATTGGTCCTTTTTAAATTAAATGAATAATTCAAAGCATGGAGGAAGGAAAATCTTAATATTTTAGATACAGTAGTACCATATATCATATTCTAGACGAATTTGATTTAATATTTTTTTTCGTGATTTTCAACATATTAATAGATCATTAAAAAAAGCTTCAAATATTTTGCCGTAATCTGTTCAAATCTCAATCTGTCAGTTTTGATTATGAATATTCCTATTGGAATAAAACTAAATGGAATTTATATTTTTACGGATTGAGTGAATTTAAAATTCTTTCTCATTCAAAGCAGTACGATTTAATTTCATAATAATTATGTTCATTAACAGGTTTCTTTGTAAATATATCAATATACAGAAATTAGCTGCGAAACGATTTCCTGGATCAGATTATGTATTGCTTCAAATACTGCAGCACTTCAATATAAATATATCCATTACAAAGTGTTGACCAAAATCGTTTAGGAAGAAATCCAATCAGATCTGATAAAATGTAAATACTAATTAATGGACAGGAAAACAATGAATGGTAATTTTAATCTAAAATGAAATAAATTGAACTATTATTTATTGTCAGTACATACATAGCATAATAAATTATGGTATTCTATCCATTTAAACGCAGGCTGTGTTCTTGGACTATAAGTATCTTGAAAAGCTTCCTTATTATCTACATCACAGTATGTTCTTCCTAAGCAGTAACTATAGACAGTTGAAGAATAATATTATTATTAAAGTAACATAACATCTTTTTTATTTTTCATATTTCATCATATTGTAAGTTGAAGCTGAATCTTTTTCCATCGTCATTCTCTAAACAAACTTTCTTGTTAGGAACAATAAAATATATTTAGACCTCTCTATCTCTCTATACTAAAATCATGATCAGATACAAAAATGTATGAATATCTGGTTACCATTAAACCTATTCTCCAAGCTCAACTTGAGTAATATTACTATAGTTTATTATACTGCAAGTTTAGAACTAAAAATATCATGTTTCATCTATAAAGTCTAATTTATTTGTTTTCACCACATGAAATTCTTTTAAATAAATTTTACAATTCATATAAATAATTATATTATTATAAACAAGACCAGATTTACTATTATCTTAATGGGACTTGCGACTCCAGCAACGTGACTAGCTGTTCTAGAAAATTAATTTGGTTTTGACAATATTTTGTCTGGGTGGATGGATATATTTCACAATATAGCATTTGAAAATACTATAAAATCTCAAACAATCATCATATCAACAAAAACGTTTTTATGGAATGTATTTGTTCGAATATCAACTTGCTACCCTGACAAAATATACAATTTACAACCCCTCACAATTTAACACACACGAGTGTATCTCATTCATATCTATTTATTTTTATTGACATCATCATTAACCTCTTTTTCACTTACAAGTCAGTTTTTTTATCACCGCACACCAAAATCACAGGCAGGATACACATTCGTTGTGCAAAATGTGACTACTACAATAGAGCGAGGTACCGTTCGTTAATTTCTAGGATTTTCGAATATTCGATTTGTGCCCAATAATACTAGATAGGGCATTTCAGACTATTCTTGGGCCTTGATCAGTGGCCTGACCTGAGTTGGCCATTCGACGAGCTGCCATTTTACGGTGAAACAGGTTGGCCAGTCTTCTCCTCACAATGAACATCATCCATGCTATCACTGTCACCAGAGCTTCAAATAATACTGTACAGCTGATTGCTAATAACGCATTCACTGGTCGCCGCCAATTTAATATCAAGTAGATGAAAGGATTGCCTCTCCTGTTAACAGATCAACAACAACGTTCATTATTTAGTCATTCAGAATTACATTGCTTTCAGAAGAGTACCTCAGGCTTACGCCCAAAACTGTCCCAATTCTAATTTATACAATAGTTCAAATATATGTAGCTGTAGTGAAGTCCACGTTATAATAATTAAATTATAAATAATTTAATTTTATAGATTGTTTTAATTTTCGGAACAAAATATTTCAAATTAATATTTATTTTACAGTTTTGAGTGTTAAGTAGAAGGAATTTTGTTATCAATTCGGATCCTAATCTTTCTAAATTCAAAATTAATTGTGTCAAGTGTTTGTGTTTGTTTCAATGTGGAAGTTGATGAATAATTGAAAAGTCGCACATAACCTTTATTTGGACAATTTATTTTATGAAATTGGGATGAAAAGAAGTCTTGAACTGTAGTCTGTTTCTTTGTCCTTAAGATGATTGTAAATGATGATGAATTGTAAACAATATATGGACGGCAGGATAAACCTCCACCAAATATGTAAACAATATGTGCCTTCACCGAGTATGTAAGGGTGGGAAAATGAAAAACAAGAAATGATCGAACTGGTTTTGATAATTAAAACAAAACAATAAATTATTAGTACAAAATTTAGAATTATAATTAGAAATTATGAAATAACAATAAATAGATAAATATTTCAAGGGCTACTCGCTTGGCTGCTAGTGAAGATTAAATTTGTTGTGGTTATGGAAAAATTAAAACAATGACTCAGTAGTCACCTACCTTTATGATAATGGCTTCCAATTTGGCATCCACTGGTTAATCGCGACGTTAATTAATAATGAAAAATAAAATAAAAAAACTGATCTAATGAAGTGGGTTCAGATCCCTTCTTATTCAATAATACAATTCTCTTTAAACTGCCCGAACTGTGACAGGAAAACTGTATTATAAAACAAGAAACAAATCTATCCCCTTCACCAGAACAGCCGGACTTTTACTCTCAGTCCTAACGAACGAGCTCACACACCGACTAATAAAAATTTTGGGTATTAATATATAACTCAGTCAATGCCAAACATGAAGCCATTTCAAATACATATTTTTATCAGTCGCACAAGCCGAGCACGTTTGTTATGAAAAACAAAAGAGAAACTACAATAATTTTGATAACAAGTGAAATAAACAATCTTTCTGTCGATGACAAAACTGTTCAAAGGCAGAAACACCGTTCATTAAACTTTTCGTAAAATAAAACTCTAAAATCCTGATCAATATGAGATAAATATATGAATCATATATATGTCCCATATAACCAGGTGACAGAATAAATAATGACAGTGGAGAAAGATAGGAGAAAAACGTTGCCGATCCTCTGTCTTGTCAATGCCTTTTATAGACGGTAGCTGATACAGGTTTATTGATGTAATAATAACTGTTCATTCTCTTTTAAAATAATCAATTATATTTAATTAAGCAAGAAATTATATTTTTTAATAATTCCATGATGAATTCTCATAATTTAAGATGAAATATTTTGTTGATTAATTATTAATTCTACATTGTTAAAAGATGATCTGGCAACAGAGTAAAGCGAGAAAGAGATAGCACTATCCGCTTTTTTGAATGATAGATAAGGATAGCAATATCATTGCTAATCGAACTCTGCCATTATAACGTGGACCTCACTGCAGGTTATGTGTCACTTCAACATTTTGAGTGAGGTCCACGTTATAATGGTAGTATTTCATTAGCATTGTTGTTGTTACCGTTGTCTGTCATTCGACAAAGCAGAGAGCGCTATCTTTTACTAGCTCCGCAACGTTGCCACATCGTTTTTTAACAATTTAGAAATATGATTAAACAAAAAAATATTCAATCTCAATTATGAAAATGTATTATTCAATCATCGAAAATATAGATTATTGACAAATGAAAAAGAATTGATTATTCTTAACTAAACAACAATGAACAGTCAACATTACATCATATATATACCGGTATTAGCTATCCTCTATAAAAGGCACAGAATTGGCAACGATGCTCTCCTATCTCAATTAATGAAGCGGTTTGAATCAGTGGTCGCTCAGATGAGTCAAGAATCATGTGCCTGCTACTTCCGTTGGAAAGGTGACCGCTTGAGCCTACTCCTCTGTATATGATTCATGAGTTGAAAAATCACTTGCCGTTGGTTCGGAACCCACCTAAAACTGTAGGTCAACTCATCTCTCATTACTAACGCACAAACGTAGAGCTCATGTAGGTATCACCCTCAGCAAAAAAAAAGTATTTATATATCACATAGTGAATACTTTACATACTTTACAAATACTTTACATGAAGTACGAGAATATATTATTTAATTATATATTTTCTCAATTAATATATTTTTTGAGACATAATTGATCATTATTAACAAGAATCAACAATTTATATTAGATTAGATAAACCGGTATTACTTGAGTTACTACTTTCCAAGGTCTATAAATACCTTTCCAAGGTTTATAGACCTTGTTACTTTCTACTCTAGAAGGCGGTGGAGAAGGAAACGTGACAAGTATGATCTATGATATCCACTGACTTTGAAACAATAATCTCACTATTGGACCTTGAGAAATTCTGGTGCTTTCAATGTAGGCTTGGAACCCATTCAGTAGTTTCAAAAGCTTTTAATTTTGAGTCGAATCGATTCCTACCTGTTTGTACCTCCAGCAAAGAAGTATATAATGTAGCTGTACTTGAGAAAAATTCTGGGGCTTTTAATGAAGGTTTGGGCAACACATTCAGTTGTTTCAAAAGGCTTTAATTTTGAGTCGAATCCATTCGTACCTGTTTGTACCTCCAGCAAGGAAGTATATGTAGCTGAATACAGAATAGACGGCTCCGAGAATGAACGCCCAGTAGAAGTGGAACAGTTTGAAAGGATGGGCCACCACCCACAAGTCGAGCACCATTAGTACTGAGTTGAACACATGCACGGTCAGGTTCACTACGTCTATCGAGTCGGTTTCTGCAACAAATGTTTTAAATATTTTGGTATTTCAACGTGTTACTTTTTCCAGAGACCTATGAGCTTATTGATCTCTCAAGTTTTATTTAATTTTACTGTCAATTTTTGTAAATGTTACCATAGGCAACAGCCTTGTAACAATTATCAATAAATTTATCTATCTATCTAAATACATCTATCTATCTATGAGCATTTGAATCGCCCGCTATTATTGTTACAAGATCAAGTGGAAATGCCTCAGATCTGTAAGATATCAGATCTGCGAGTTCCTATTCCAGACAAACTGAAACAAGTGGGACGTTGTGCCGTTCAGTTAGTACATTCTCACAGCATCGCATATACGATGCAGGCTGATACACAAGTAGTCTATAGTGAGGTCCAAGTATTTGATTAACATTGTTAATCCTGTGGTCCACGTATCTCAGTATTTGATTAACATTGGTGTTGCTGTCATTGTCTATTTTCTTCAAAGCAGATAGCGCCATATTTCTAGCTCTGCATTGTTTCCTTACAATGTAGAAATATAATTAATTAACAAACGACTGTACTTTTTGTTCGTTGTTTCAGCGCCATTTTTTCTAGCTCTGCAACGTTTTCTTACAATGTGGAAATATAATTAATTAACAAACGATTGTAATTTTTGTTCGTTGTTTCAGCGCCATTTTTTCTAGCTCTGCAACGTTTTCTTACAATGTGGAAATATAATTAATTAACAAATGACTGTACTCTGCACTTTGTAATCTGCCGAAAAGTCGTACAGTCTGTGATGCCAATGAAAAAGTTTGGTATTGTTAGAATGGTCAAGGGGGAGTTCAAGTGCTAACATTTCTAGTGTGGAAATTAGTAGTTGTAAATAAAATAGTTGATATAATAAATAATGGTTTTAAAAAATAATGAATAATTAGTTGAAAATATAAACAATATTAGGTAATAGTATTAATAAAAAATAATGATATAAATTATATGTTTCTACCACTACCTGGTCTATATACTGCTGACCAGTATATTGTGGTGATGACAACTGAGCAAATAACTGCCACTGAATGTATAACCCAGTAGAGCTTGTAGCTGGTTTTCATTTTTTCCATTCCAGCACCTGTAGAAAAAAGTGCCGGATTAAAAACTCATCTATTGGACACTGAGGAATATGTGAATGTTATTCTAAAAATACAAAATTAAACATATAAATAGTAAATTCGGTACAATTATTGCTTCATTCTCAGCAGTTGGAGGCTGTACAAAATATTGTTATTGATTCATACATAAGTACATCATCAAAAATGATAGGGAGAGAAAAAACTAAAAAAATAAGGTAACCTTGTGCTATTTCTCTCCCAAATTTAGATAAGGTTACACATAGTCAGAAATAGGTTGAGCTATTTTGAACTATTGATCATGATTGAAGTTTAGTCATTAGTAATCAAATTTTAGTTACTTGTCAAACTATTTTAATTTTTATTACATTACATTCAATCAGTTGTCATAATTTGTTTTGATAGATTATTCATATCAACTATTGATTGACAATAGCCATTGGTATCAAGATTTCCATCCAAAAAATTGAAAATAATTGACTATTAAAAAAATGAGGCTTTCTGGATATGATCACTACCTCCGTAAACAAAGCCATAGTGCATGACAGGTGGTTAATGGTAACTTTAGCACAGGTAGGGCTCCTACAGCAATAAAAACACTAGCTGAAATAGATCAGCTGAAACCAACAAATTTTTATTGATGTAGGAGCCCTACCTGTGCTGACGTTACCATTAACCACCTGTTATTCACTATGGCTTTGTTTACGGAGGTAGTGATCATATCCAGAAAGCCTCATTTTTTAATAGTCAATTATTTTCTAGTTTTTTATTTTATAAAAATCTTGATACCAAAGGCTATTGACAATAATAGTTGATATGAATAATCTAATATATGTATATATATATAATATATAATACTAATATATGAATAATCTATCAAAACAAATTATAGCAACGATTGAATGTAATATAATAGAAATAAAAACAAGTAACTAAAATTTGATTACTAATGACTAAGCTTCAATCATGATCAATAGTTCAAAATAGCTAAACCTATTTCAGACTATTTGTAACCTTATCTAAATTTGGGAGTTAGGGCTCCTACACCAATGAAAATTTGTTGATTTCAGCTGATCTATATCAGCTAGTGTTTTTATTGGTGTAGGTGCCCTACCTGTGCTGACGTCACCAGAATTCACTATGGCTTTGTTTACAGAGGTAGTGGCTGACGTCACCAGAATGCACTATTATACTATTATAATTAGTATAGTATAATTATATTATAATAATAGTTTATTTATTTCATTCAGAATTACACAAGAGATAAAAAAGATAAACCTATAGTTTATAGAGTCTTGGATCAAAAAGATTGTCACTAGTTGATTGAATACTGACCAGGATTGATTCGCATCCTGGCATAGTGCTTTGTAACATGCGCAGTGGCCATGATTGCCTGCACTGTGCAGGCGGTGTAGCCCCAGTTGGTGAGGTAGATGGGCCACTTGAAGTAGTGTTGGATGTCGTGCGAGGGAGCAGGTGCTGCACGGGCTGCCGCCCCAGGCACCGGGTCGCGGCCCAGGTCCAGCACCGATGCGAACAGGCCGCACACGAAGGTGCCTGCCAGCATCCACCGGTAGATTAGGTAAATGGTGCTTGTCTCTCCCAACTGCCACTGTACAAACAAACATTACCGGTTTCAATTTTATAGTTCAAAGCTTATTAGAGAATTCGTCTTTTCAACTCCAATGTGAATGGATTTTTTACTTCAATTGGCTTTTATACAAGCCATAAATTGGACTGTACCGGTTTAAATTTTATAGTTCAAAGCTTATAAGAGTATTCGTCTTTTCAACTCCAATGTGAATGGATTTTTTACTTCAATTGGCTTTTGTAGAAGCAAGAAATTGGACTGTACCGGTTTCAATTTTATAGTTCAAAGCTTATTAGAGAATTTTTCTTTTCTTCTTCAATTGGCTTTTTACAAGCCAGAAATTGGACTTGATTTTATTAACCATAGTTGAAAAGAGCAAAAGTGAACGTTCCAGGAAGGATCAAATGTGTTTTTGAATCGGGAATCAATAATTGCAAACGAGCAGGTATCACCAGTGCTCCGCAATGGTCTGTTAAAAGCAAACATTATTATTGAATTAGTTTTTTGGTTTTTTTAAGATGCAAAAGAAATCTGTTCGTGTTTTGGAGGGCTTGAGACCATCCAATTCATGTAGGCCCGATTTTAGAAAATACAGGTTTCTCACGGTCCCAGCATTGCACTTCCTTCACACTGTAATTTTGTCTTCAAAAATTCGGAGAGATTTGAAAGAAATCTAGTTTGCCATGGTTATGGCACAAGAGGGAAAAGTTCAGCTGTATATCAGTACCCGGCTCACAGACTGACACTTTTGGAAAAAGTGCCATATTATTCGGGACTCAAGCTCTTCAATTGTCTGCCTGAAAGAATAAGTTATGTGGAAGTCATAGGCTATTCTTGTCTTCAATTACTAATGTACTTGTAAAAGCGTGTCCCTATACTAAGGAGGAATGTTGCAGTGTCTTTACACTTTGAGTTGATACAAATGCATACACTTTCCTTAGAATGTTCATGCCATGTTACATGCCACTTGAGCTGTGCTCAGATTCTTGACTTCACGTAACAAATAATAATAATTTGGTTTCGTGCTAATATTAAGTATTAACAACTGTAATGATTTAACCAAACATTTGTTTCGTATTCAGTACATAATAATAAATAAGCCAATTCCTTCCTTCACCAGCCATTTTGTTTTTTTCACTTAAGAATTTTTATCTCAAGAACGAAATGATGTATTGATCTGAAATTTGCAGTTATCATTAAAATCTTGATACAATTTACTAACTTTTTAGTCTCTTGTAAATTTTCTCTAAACTGAACGGTTTTCGTGAAATTTGCAATCAAAAATTTCAAATGGCCGCCATTTTGAAAATTTACATCGAAAATTTTTCATTTTATTTTTTAAAGTTGAGTCTTTATAGCATAAATATTCATGCTAAATTTCAGATCAATACATTATTTCGTTCTTGAGATAAAAATTATTAAGTGAAAAAAACAATATGGCAGCTATAAGGATAACCGCTGAGTTTTGGACACTTAAAATACGACATTTGTAGTCGCCCATCATCCAGGAACAATACCCTAAAAAGTTCGTCGCTACTTCTGAAACACCCTGTATAGTATGCATGATAGAACAAACAATAAGATACCAAGGCTCGGATGCACAAGATCATGTTTAAATTCCACGAGAACCAATCAGAGTAGGTGTTTTTTTTTTTTGGAAAGAAGTCTTCTCTGATTGGGATAGAAGTTAACATACCTTTGTGCTACCGAGTATAAATTACGCAGATCAGTATACAATACAGACTGCTCCACAAATAGGCCTAGGTTCTACATCACAGTAGTTGGATTTCCAATCTAAGACTCTTTCGCTCACCTGGCTCTTGACGAATACATCTGGAGAGTAATCTTCCACCTGGTTTATCCATGCCCAAGCCCGCTTCCATTTCTCCTTTAGCATTTTAAACTGCAACAGTACTGAAAATAAAATAAATGGATTATCCACTTGATTTTGGAATTTGAACCGCAAAAAGAATGAACTGTACACCATGATGATATTGAACTGTCGTCTTAGAAAAGAGCATTACAGTGACAAGAGATAGATGTAGATGCTGAATTAATTATCTTGATTGAATGTAATTATGTAAAGATATTCAAAGATTCATTAGCACTCGAGTACCTAGTATGTTACATCATTTCATACAAACGGTGAACTTACATGGGAACAATCTGCTTTTCTTATTCAACTCTTCATCCCAATTAAATCATTTGCTCGAAAAATGCTCATGTTTGGAAAACTTTTGAAATATGCAATTTCAACCTCCGGAAGTAATTTTAAAACAGATTACCAAGAGTCTGCGATATTTGTTTGTCTTTTACAAAGAAGAAAGTTTAATTTGATTGTATGGTTCAGATTTATATATTCAGAATCACTTTTTTTTCATGAGTTTAACAGAACAAAATTCAACTCACATTCTAGCGTTAAAAATAATCACCAGTAAGAGTAAATTAACATGATAAATATTTTTTTATACAGAAGTCTACAATAATATTAAGCAAGGAAATATGATAAAATATGCGATAATTGAGCTATTACTGTAATGTTTTCACATGAAAAGGGGTATCGATGGTACCCTCCAGTTCAGCACTTGACCGTCATCTATGGTGGTGGTGGTGAGAGTTGATGGTGACTGGTAATGTTGTGATATTTCTCCATAAATTGAAAGAATAAGAAAAAACGCTTTATTCTTTCAAAGAAAGTGTGAGTTTATTTGATAATCTGTGCTTGAATGGTAACAAAAGAAATCCTAGGTCTATTTGTAGAATCTAAGAATTAATAACCAAATTGACGAATTGAACTCACAACTAGCAGCGAAAATCATAACATCTCGATTGATAGAAGCTCTGTGAGGTGAACGATAAGAGTAGAAAATTCTCGAATAAAGATTGAAGAAAATACTTGTGTTGTTGCACCAATACGATTAGTATAAAAATTGATTTAATACAACACAACGTGTAGAAAACAGAAAAACCTTTTCTAGCATGTAGACAGATGCGTGGCAGTAGTGATACTGGTGAAGCCTATCTTGGAGTGTGAAGAATAGAGCCAATTGACATTCGAATAATAGAGCTTGGATCTGATGTAACTAGCATTGTTGAACTGTCAAACTCATCACATGCCGTCAAAATATTGAATGTTGGTTTTAAATCCTCAAGCTTGGAATGTTCAATCTTTAAAAAAATATCACATTTGCCTAAGTGATCATTACCGATGGTTTAACTCAATAATACAAATAAATAATACAAATAAATTGTATAATTCTTATTTTAAAAATCAAAAACAAATTGTGTTATATTTGTACGAGGGGAGATTGAAAAGTTTCCGACCCTACCATGAAGATGAAAAGATCTCATCAGGATGACCTCCTGTTCAAGATCTGGTGTAGCCTATCTGTTTGGTGATATTTTAATAGATACTCATATCTGTGAAGTTTTGGACGTGTGCTGTAACTGTCATCCTATTATATTAAGCGAACAATTTTTGTATTTATATATCATTTTTATATCTGGCTATTTTTATATCTGGTTATTTATGTTTAACTGATCTCGAAAACGGCTCTAACGATTTTCACGAAATCTGGTACATAGTAGGTTTATGATATGAAGATTCGATTGCACTAGGTCTCATCCTTGGGAAAACTCGCTGAACGACATTAAAATAATTCATCCTTGGCTGAAACAGCTGTGGATAGTAAAAAAGTGAGTGAGTGAGTGAGTATGTGAAAAATCAAAATATCGCATCCCCGAAATCCATAAGATGACGTACAGCCAGCTGTGAAATTGATATAAACACGATCATTTTAGAGAATTGTGTTCTGTTTATCAATAAATAAAAATAACGAGCGAAGCTCTGTGCCCCGATATTTTGAGTAAATCGATGACGGGTGTTTGCTATATCTATATTTCTATGTAATACCTATATTAAATATTGAAGAGATTTTTTGTACCTACTTGACAATGTTCAATTGTATAGTTGTGATCCATATGACTGTACTGTATTGAACAAAGAAAAATATTCTATTCTATTCTATTCTGCTCACATAATAGGCCTATAATCATCCTCGGTAAATTCAGAATCTTCATGAAAAATTTCGATTTAATCTATTCTGTATAATTCAGATGACGGGTTTTTGCTCATATAATAGGTCTTTAAACATGCTCGCTGGATTCAGAATCTCTATGAAAAATTTCGTGTTAATCAATTCAGTTATTCAGACGTTATGATGGGTCAAACATGTTTCCTATGTATGTGCTATCTTTCTCATTCATTAATACGATACGAAGAACAATATTAGTCACTTTATAAATTGGAAATATTTGTGACTGAGTGTTGAAATAGTTAAACTGTGATACGATTTAGGAGAATCTATTTATTTCCTCCATTAAGGATAATCTCCAGTCTATCTTCCTACTTCAATCTAAAACAGGAAAAGTCATAGAAAATAAAATGCATTATTTCCGAACAAACTACATGTCACATTTCCTTGATTCCGAAAAGAGAAAAGTTTTGAATAGGAAAGTATAATTCATATAGGCCTGAATTAATTTATTCCTTTGAAAAAATGAGAGAATAATGAAGTATTTCTTAGAATTGAAGCATGTATTAGATAGAATTGAAGATTATAGAGATAACAATGAATGGAGCCGGCCGATGAGGATAGTTATAATAATGCGATTGCATTCCCCAAATAATTAATAGATAATTATTATTATTATAGATATAATTATATCTTAAATAATTAATAGTTTACGGTACGGTAGTCTTCTTGGGGATTCCACTTTTCAATATTGTTACAATTTTAAAACAAAATAGTAATGTAATTTATTTTTATATTTATTATTTTATTTCAACTTAATTATATTGTACGAATTTGTAATTTCATGTAGAAATAAATTGAAATTGGATTGAATTGAATTTTAAAGCTAAAACAACAGTGAAGTATACAGCACTTTCACAACTGACTGACTGGCTTCAACAAATTACATGCTTGAACAACCTCAATCAATTTTAACGGTACAAAAGCAAATTAGTCAAGGCGTACAGTAAGATTTGGAACCTTGTGATTAATCAATGATCAATCCAATATTTGGTAATCTTCAGGCCGTACATATTATAGTAGAGACTTGAAACTCATATCTACGTGACAGTTGCACAAAATCCGGTTAAATTTTAATCGAGATTAATAACACGAGAACCAATCAGAGAAGCCTTCTTCTCGAAAAAGCCTTTTCTGTTTGGTTCTCGTGATATTATTCACGATTAAAATTTAACCGGTTTTTGTGTGCAACCGGGCCGAAATGTACTGGTTTGATAGTTACGTTAAACCTGAACCAATCCGACGATATAGACGTATATAAGTGATGGGAATTTTTCACAGGGTTCAACCTACTAATTCACATACCCTAACATGAGGCCAATAATTCCATTCATAATTGTATTTCGAATTCAAACAATTGAGGGAAAATAGTAGATAAAAAATTCCAACAGTTTATTCACAGGTGATTTGATAATCCTGTTGAATCAATCCTGTAGAAACATTTTCAGTATTGTATCGTGAAAATATAGTGCACTCCATTCAAAATTAAAATCTACATTTTTTGTATCAAGTCTTCTCTACAACTCCACAGTGTCAGCTATCACTTGAAAATGGAGATTAGATGGGATAGTTGAATCTAAAAAGACCTCTTTCTAGAAATGAAAAGTTCCTCTTTTTCTGAATCAAGTCTGTTCTGTACAAGAAAAAGGTTCAGAAAATGTCAAAATTACTCGAGCTTACTGGCCTGTTATACATTTTCCCTTACAAACTCTATCAATGTAGTACTATGTACCTATGCCAGCGCACAAACCTAGGTTTTGCTGGCTTTGAAAACGAGTTATTTTTAATTTAAGAGTTTATGTATTATTGGAATCTTATTATGTATTATTTTCTTGCTTGTCTATTATTTTTATGATTCATAGTCTACATTGTATTATTATTATTGTGATGTATATGCAAGTTATTGACTTGGGCTCTTATATTGTAAACCCATCATATCGACTGCAACTGAGCAAAATCATTTTCTGAGTAGTTGTGAGGGTGATATTGCGTTAAGTGAGTGACATAATTAAGGTAGATCATCATTTGGTTTCGTCTGAACCGCTAATTGGGGAGGGGCTTGTCTAGGCCAATCGCAAGCGTCCACCTTGATAGGTCAAGGCTTCCACCATAGCAGTGCTCGACCGTTAGTATAAAACTGCTACTCTCTACCAGTAGTTTTAGTTTAACAGTGATTGATAATGGTGTAACATCCGATACCGGTATCTCGTTTTTAATAAATCTGTGGTTACACAACTTCTAGTCTTTTTATTCAGTATGAACAAAAAGTCGTATTTAGACGCGACAAGAGTTAGGCTAGGCGCATACCAGTTAGTCAAGACAAGACAAGACAAGACATGATCAGACACGTTCAGTCACAATACTACACATAGTTGCTTATGAAGACATGTCTAATTGCAATGAGTAATCAGTGTGAGCTGCATCTCAAGCAGTTATGTGAAGTATTGTGACTAAACGTGTCTTGTCTTGACTAACTGGTGTGCGCCTAGCCTAATACTTCTGCTTTCTACCAGTAGTTTTAGTTTAACAGTGATTGATAATGGTGTAACATTCGAAACCGGTATCTCGTTTTTAATAAATCTGTGGTTAAACATCTTCTAATCTTTTTATTCAGTATGAACAGAAAATCGTATTCAGACGCAACGAGAGTTAGTCCTGAAAGTATTGATACACTACTTTTAATAATATATTATTTGATAACTTGAAACTACTTACTAAAAGGAGGGTTGCTTCTGGTTGAGCTAATGCAAACATTTCTTAGCGATGTCAGACAATAATTCATTTTTTTGTGTATATTATAAAAACGAATTCCAAATAACAGTCAGGTTGTCTTGTCGGCTGGTGTAAAAGAATGAATGAATGTCCAAGTAGAAAGACTGCCTTCCCTTACAACTCACCAATAGAGTACTAAACTCATCAATAGAGTACTAAACTCACCAATAGAGTACTTAATCTCATCAATAGAGTACTAAACTCACCAATAGAGTACTTAATCTCATCAATAGAGTACTAAACTCACCAATAGAGTACTTAATCTCATCAATAGAGTACTAAACTCACCAGTCACCAATAGAGTACTAAACTAACCACTCACGAATATGGTAAGACTACTAAATCTCATTAATAGAGTACTATTCCCACCTCTCACCAATAGAGTAGGTACTAAACTAACAACTCACGAATATGGTACTAAATCTCATCAATAGAGTACTATTCCCACCTCTCACCAATCGAGTTCTAAAGTCTACTGACAAGGAAAATGACAATCCACCGAGCAGTTGATGAAAGTATCGATCATGAAAGAAGAGGGGAGCAGAAACTATTTTGAACCTCACTAGGAACAAAAATATGACCTATTCTATCATTAATACATTAATAATTGAAGTTGTAGCTTCGTAGAGCGAGAACGGTGACCTAGTGCGATAATGGCTCCTCAGTAGTGAGACCTTTAGTTGGAGTAATATGATGAAATAATAATAATATAATAGGATGAAATAATTAGAAATGTAATAGTTGAAATGAAGTAATGTGATCATAGGTGAAGTAATCTCTCTGATTTCATTAGCAGAATTCTATTGGATACAACTCTATCGGCGAGTTTCCCTGTTTTGAAAAACTGCTGACCTTTTTTTGATCATTTTGTAATGTGATCATAGCCATAGGTGAATAATCTCTCTGATTTCATTCAAAATATTATATCTGATTTTATATAATATCTGATTTCATTCTCGATATCTTGATTTGGAGCCGAGATATATCTGTTTTACAAAACCCTTGCAGTTTTCAACTTATTGGAGGAGGAGGGCTTCAAGGGGGGAAGCAAGTGGGGTGATGATTATGGATGTGGTTCCAGGCTATGGATGTACTATGAAAACCAAAAACCAGCAAACATACAGCTTTCCCTTACAGTAATTTGTATCCCATTAATGTCTTCATTGATAAAAATTACTAATTATTGTTACTAATTAATAATTATTGATACAAATTACTGTAACGGAAAGCTGTATTTTTGCTGGTTGTTGGTTTACATATGACATCCATAGCCTGGAACCACAGACATAATCATCACCCCACTTGCTTCCCCCCTTGAAGCCCTCCTCCTCCAACAAGTTGGAAACTGCAAGGGTTTCATAAAACGGATATATATCGGCACCAAATCAAGATATCGAGCCCAATTTGAAATCCATCTTTTCAATGTTTCAAAAGTTGTGTATTTAGCATTCTTTAAACGAGAAAATGTCATACCGGTAGTTGGAAATCATATTTTCAAATAGTTACGTATTGAAAACACTGGGTTGTTGTCAAAATATAACTTATTTATTTTAAAAATCACAAATATGTTTCAATACCAATGGTGTCATCCATGAAACATGTTTGTGATTTTTTTAAATAAGTAAGTGATATTTTGACAACAACCCATTATGGATAGGTATCACAATATCTCACCATCAACAGTATCTGTACTTACTTATTGAAGAATATCATGGACAAATGGACGGAATAGACCATTATTTTTCCAAAATACATCAATCGTCGGTATAAATATTGAAACACATTCTTCTCGAAATTATATCATTAGTTAACAAAAATAGTAAGTATTATAATGAAGTAGATTTATTATGAAATTTCTTCCCACAAAATATAGGGATGAAGTGAAATTTCATAAACTGAAAACTGAATCAAAATGTTACTAAAGGCTAATTGCATTGAAATCTGATCTTAGCATAACGACGAAGGAGGTCGTTAAAGCATTGTGCAAAGTTTGTTCATTGACAAGTGATATAAGAAACGAGTGGGCATCAATTGTTACCAATTAGGTGCAAAACTAGGGCTAAATTGTTGAATACCTTCATATCAGATCACGCACGGAAGATACTAAGAGCACATTTTAATGATAAAATTGTCTTTACAGTCTCTAAATTCATCTCGACAGGCAAATGCATTCTATACTGATGATTTTCTTAGATGTTTCTCTTCTTATAAATTACTCTTTGAATAGAATATTCTGATGGGATATACGGGAAAATAAATTGCGCAGTCCACTAAGCTTTGTATAGTCCAAAATTAATTCACTTTTTTTTTAAATGACAATTCAGCCTGAACTGTAGACATACATTATTGTGCTCTCTTCCACAAGTGGACTTGGATGATCGAGTCTCAGATGTTGAGAGTTTCGTTACTTATAAACTTTACTATCATAAGGACTGATTTAGTTTTAGAAGATGTGACATTTTGGATTGAAGGTTTCTGATTTCAATAGTGTTTCTGAAGTCTTCTCGCGAGGTTTGATAGCTATTGAGGATCGAATACAGATTAGTCCTGGAAATCTTCCAAGCACAATATCTGTAAAATTGATAACAATGAAATGACCGTAAGGTTTTTGTAAGATTTCCTGTCTCAACATGAGAAGTGTACAAAATCTTTATCTGCTTGTTGTTTATGGAATCTTGGTCATCTTGCTTTTGTTTTTGAATTCATGTATCAGAGACAAATTGTTTCAATAGAGTTCAAGAAGAACTATAGTGAAATAATGGCAGTATTTGACTAACATCGGTGTTGCTATCCTTGTCTATCATTCGACAATTCAGATAGTGCTATCCTTTCCCAACTCTGCATCATTGCCAGATCGTGTTTAAACAATTTAGAAATATAATTAATTACAAATATTTTATCTCAATTATAACAAGTTGTTTCAATAAAGTTCAAGAACACTTTAGTGAGGTCCATGTTATAATGGTAATATTTGATCAACATCGGTGTTGCTATCATTGTCTATCATTCGACAAAGCAGATAGTGCTATCCTTTCCTAACCCTGCATCATTACTGATCGTGTTTTAACAATTTAAAGATATAATTTATTAACATAATATTCAATCTCAATTATGAAAATTCATTATAAAATCATTGAGAAATGAGTATTTTAAATGAATATATCTGGACGAATAAAATAATAATTAATAATTTTAACAAGGTATCAGCTATCTTCTATAGAAGATTGTAGTAAGGCATAGAATATGCAACGCTATTCTCCTATCTTTCTCCAAAGTAGTTTCTAAGAAAATAACAAACTCTTTATCTGTTTGTTTATGGAATCCTAATAATCTTTCTTTTGTTATTGTATTAATGTATCCAGTCAGAGACAAGTTGTTTCTATAAAGTTCAAGAAAAACTCAGAAAGATTTTTTGTTTTATTTTATTTATGTTTGCTGCGATGATTTATTTTGGATCCGTTACGGTACGAGAACTCTTACTTTTTGTACTTTAGCATGACGGTCGTTGAAGAGAGAGAAGTGTGGAGCGATCGAATTCCAGGAGTCGTACGATGTTCGAAGCACGCGATTGGTCGATTCTTGGTGGCATGATGTGGCGTGAGACGTGAAGCATGATCGGCCGGATTGGGGGGTGGGGGTTTGAAGGTGGCAAACCTCTCTCGTACGATACAGCCGTTCATTCATGAATAAGGGGTTAGTGGGGCAATGCTATCAGTAGTTAAGGTACCAGCAGTTGCTGAGTTGCTACTTAAAACTCGACACTTGAGTGAAGCGCTTTTTCAAGTAGCGTTCTCACCCCTCTATTGATTTTAGTCGCTCGAATTACGTAAGTTTTTTGCTTGCTACGAGGGTTTCATTCTATTCAAGAATTGTTCGCAGTCGTGTAGGCGATGTTGCAAATTGGATTGATAGATTTTTGTCTTTTCTGGTTAGAAAATGTAATAGATTACTTTGTTGCCTGGTTAACATTCTTATTGAATAGAAAGGGGGAAAAGAAAATCTTATATTTCTGTTCTTGTTAAATATCATATCATGCCTGAACACTCAACAAACTAATCATGGTTGGATAGGCTTCGGTAGTAATCATACTGAAATTCACTTCAAGTTGTCAGCATAGCAAGTCCTTACAATTCCTTATTGACCGAGCGAAGTGAGGTCTAAGATTCAAGTCGACGGTTTGGCATTTCTCTTAATTTTTGAATGTTTATATATTTTTTTATGTTGCGCATTTACGGCGAAACGCGGTAATAGATTTTCATGAAATTTGACAGGTATGTTCCTTTTTAAATTGCGCGTCGACGTATACACAAGGTTTTTGGAAATTTTGCATTTTTGCATTTCAAGGATAATATAAAAGGAAAAAGGAGCCTCCTTCATACGCCAATATTACCGTAAAAATCAGACTATAGTATTATTCATCATAAATCAGCTGTCTAGTGGACTATAATACTACCCGTACAAAAACATCGAAACATCTTGAAAATGTATCTTTCCATTAACGTTAGTAGACAGTTGACTATAATACTACCCGTTCAAAAAAATCGAACATCTTGAGAATTGTATCTTTCCATCAACGTCGTAGACAGTTGCAGCCAGACCTCATAACAGCGCTCACACTCACATTCCGGGACGACACGTCACGGTACGATATAGGACAGAAAGCTCTATGTTTATTTAGGATTTTTTCTAGTCATTTTTAATTGATAAATTATTAATTAATTTTTGAAAAAACATAACAACAGGTCAATGTAACTCACTGAGCGCGAGGTCTACTGTTCACAGAACTACTATTAAATAACATAAATTCTTTCCTAGTAACTAATGCAGTCAGTTTTAAGTAAATATTCTTTGGAAGATTTCTTTCCATTTCAAGTGTCTGGAGTTGATGTATATGAACTCTACTGTGTTACTACTATGGGACTTGAGAGTCTATGAGATTCTCATTACTTCTTCATTACTCATTTCTATGAGTTAGCATCAGATAGTATTGCTATTTTCAGTTAGCGTCATCTTCACTTCAGGGATTAGGTTTATTAATTAACCTGTTCCGGTACCCATCTCTTTCTTGGTCTCCCTACATCTCTTTTACCTGTAGGTCTATAGTTTTTGACTTCAAGGGGCATTCTTCCAGGTGGCATTCTATCCAATTGACTGCACCAGTTGCGTCTATTTTGAATAATTCTTTCATGCAGAGGAGCAACCGATAAAACCTGTCTTATATCAGTATTTCTGATTCTATCAACTCTAGTGATTTTCAGTTAGCGTCGGGTGCTAAACTACTCATTATTAGGCTACGGAATAAAAATCGCTTAAAGCTAGACTCTCACATATTCGTATTAGCATAGAGAAAATATAGCAAAAGAAGATATCCCATGGTATGGGTTGTTTTTTTGATCCAAGTTTCAAGCCGATTTCTTGTTAACTCAAGCCGATTACTGTCGACTTCTGTTCTGTTTGTATGAGAGTTAGAGAACGGCACAGTATATTTGATTGAGTACTTTATTTATGTAGATTACAATATATACTGGCTTATACACTTATACAATAGCTTACAATACAGCAAGTTTTAGATGAATTTACATAACATAAACTAAGAAAACAATTATTGAACTGTACAATGGTATGAAAAAGCAATATTATCTTATTACAATATTATCTTGTATAGTTATTCCAATTGCATTTTTCATACCATTGTACAGTTCAATAATGTTTTCTTAGTTTATGTTATGTAAATTCATCTAAAACCTTGCTGTATTGTATAAGTGTATAAGCCAGTATATGAGAGACTACCAGCATCACATAGCTTCACAAAAAAGAACTACTACTGTACTTGGACAATCAAATGAACTTAACATTAAGAATTGGAACATAAACGTCCTATACCATGGCATATCTTCTTATGCTATATTTTTTCTATGGTATCAGTGTCCGGTGAAGTGGAAATATTATTGTCATGAGATCTAATGGGTATTCCTACTCAGCCCGGCAGAGCGAGTATGAAAAGCCAGTAAAACTCATGATAATGATATTTATACTGTACCGGTCGGTCATGTACACTGAGACTGATTTGTGGGATCCAGCCATAGTCTAGAATTTCTTGAACATTCTGAGAAGATTGACTCCTCGATCTTACCTTGCAGGGGTTTTCGGATGCGCATAAAGTAGGCCTATCCAGTGAGTTTTCCTTGAGCTCCTGGACAAGAATAGTTGGAAGTCTGCAAAAATGACAAAACGAAAATTAGTGTCAAATCAACAGGCTGATTATTATTATAATCACTGAGAAATAAACCTACATATTCCAAATACCAATAAGGAAAACTTCTTGACAAGAAGAGGATAATAACAAAAAGGATAATAAAGACTTCATAATGGAGGAATGGATAATTTATTCCTCAAAAACAAAATACAAAAAAGCTTTACAAAAAATAAATAAGTATATGCTACGGCACTTAACTAAAATACATACAAAAAATTGAGGAAATGTAAAATTTATTTAATTTTCAATTATATAGATTTTTAATGGCATTGTTAGCATAGACAATTATCCTGTTCGCTAGCGATGAGGGGATGGGACAATCACTATTATCTCCTAATCTTCCATTTTTCCTTGAGTTTTTCGCTCACAATCCAGTTTCCGACTGTTCAAACTAGGTCAGCTGGGTTAGTTTCTGGCACCGTAGACGAAATGGTGCGAGGCATCTCTCAAATATTGAGCGGTATTATTGAGCGAATTGAGAGGTATATGAGTAATTGAGGAGCTTCTCTTCATAATGATTATGGGAACATCATTTATATTATTAGCAATGCAAATTATCCATATCATAGACTACATGAATAATAATAATAATACACATGAGAAAACATAAATAAAAATAGATATCTATGTACCCTTTTTAAAATTGTTTACTCACAACATGTTTCGGCTATATATTCTACATTCTCAATTATTCATATTTTTTTGTATTATTCTGAAACCAAGAATATTATTTGTGTTTGAAAATGCTGAGGAATCATATCCTCCTTTGTTCTAATTTTAATCAGAATTTGGGAATGGAATGGTAAGGACTATAAGCCTGTTTTCTCATTTCCAATCATTTTATGATCTTGTGTTTTTGTCTCTATTGAATAAATAAAAAAATATCTATAATGCCATTATCAAACGATTGGAAAAAAGGCAATGAGAAAACATCTTTAAGAGATTGGAACCCGGAAAGTTTGACGTCACGCAAAATAAAATTGTTCATATAAAGCTCTGATCAAATGACGAGCGTTATACCTTTTATTTATCTATTTTGCTGGTTTCAACACATAGTAAAAGGGTTCCTATCCTCCTTCTCTGTGGCTTCAACCATCTCAGAGAACTGACCTTGCCCACGGACATAGCGATGCAGCCAGAAGGGCAAATCTCACTGACTCGAATGAATGGAAGAGGCTGCGCTTGGCTAATTGCGATGCTACAACCGAATGAGCGGGCACCAAAGAGGTAGAGGTAACTAACTGCTTATAATGAGTCATGACCCCGTGCCCTGTCCGTCTAGCGTGGGCTCTCACAGGCTCTCAGGCTGGCATTTGTCTGTAATTGACGTTCAAAAGCCTACTCCGCTTTCTGCACTCTACTCGCTGTCGGCGTATTGCTTCGATTCGATTTCGTAGGCCCGATCGGGTTCCGCATTGCAGTCACACTATTCTACATAATATTGCGCTCTTGTTTAACAGTGTCGCACGACAAATTCGCAATTGTTCCAGAATTGCCTCTCACTCGAATAAAAACATTGACCATAACAAGTCTGATTTTGAAGGAAAATTCGAATCATGAAACTCATGTTCCTCCAATACGTTTTTTCCAGTACAGAATGTCCCTAAATGAATGACCTATTTTTAATACATTCATCTCATGATTACTATTGTTATTCTGTATTCTTACATTTAACCTTACAGATACTATCAATATTGTTAAAATAAGCCTACGACAATATTGTTCGAGAACTGTTTCTCACCCGAATAGAAGCATCGACCATTCGATTTAGAAGGATAATAATAATAATATCGAGTGACCTGGCTGGCTCAGGTCTGGTGTCAGAGTTTTCAGGTCGCAACTGATCAATTTCAGGGCCTCTGACATGACCTAACGACTGCTTTTAGGCAGCCGTGACTGACGGCTTAACGTGTCCATCCGACATAACTAAATATTCATAAATAAAGCTGTATAAATTCTTTACAATTTTTGTTTTGTGGGTTTTGTAATATTTCCAACATTTTCAAGATATTCGCTCTTAAAAATGTAAAATTGTTGAAATAACAGGTTATTATCCAATTTGTGCTCTTAAGGCTTATAACTCTCCAACAATGTATTGTATGAATAAATACTTATCGTTAGCTTCCAACAATTTTTCAAATAAATAACGTTAGAAATATTCTAAGTTGTATCTACAATATAGGCTATGTTTACCTTTTTTCATACTCGGGAAATCTGAACTTTTTCATTTTGCAAGAGCTGCATTTCTGTTAAAATATAAAATGAATGCAATTTGTATACGGATTGTTCTTTTGATCAATTATAATAACATTTTTTGGAGAAAATATAGAATAACTTGAAAATTTTGATCGATTTCCGTATTAATTCTAACCAAGAAACTGACTAAAACTGAGCTCAGCTGACTGAATGTTTACACTTACAAACGTGTCAATATTTCATAAAACAAAATCTATCAAGAGAGAGGAAAGGATGTGAAGGATGCGGCGAAGATTATTATGAGGCAAAGCAAAACTATTTGTAATCATACTTCAATTAGCATTGGACAAATGGGAATAGAAAAATTTGTTGATAATAATTCGTTAAAAACTCTTCAAGTTGGAAATATTACAATTTGAAGTTTAAAAAATCATAAAACTGACTAGACAACGGTGAAATTGTGAATGTTGCAATTTGTAAAGGGAGAACGATAAAAATTGAATTAACGACGAATTAAAATAAGGAATGGTAAATCAAAAGTAAACAAAATTATTAAATAAAAATACAACAAAGGAAAAATTGCGATAACGTAATATAAAATCTAATATTTATAGTGAAAATGTAGATTCGATTTTGTAGAAGCGATTTGGTTTCGTGGTCGCGCTGATAAGCTATCGATAAGATAAGTGGTGCAGGCTCCAAGCTACTGCTATTCCCTTCGTAAGGATGACAACTTTAAGAGCCTAACTATTCCAAATATATCATTTTTTGAGTATGAAATCACGTCCCGGTGGTTAGGAACCCACATAAAGCTGTAGGTTCACTTGTCTCTCATTACCATCTGTTTCATTACCGTCGCAAAAGGCTAGAGCTCAAAGTCGCAAAGGCTAGATGTTTGGACATCATCCTCAGCTGAAAATTTATATTCATTAGGTAGGTACCTCCATAGAGCAACAATAGCTTACGCTATTGTTTCTCTATGGTACCTCATACAACTAACTTTAAAATGAGGAAGCGGATGACTACGTGGTCGCGCTAGTAAGATAAAAGTTGCTCAGATAATTGTAATTATAATTGTAATTGATAGTTGTAATTATTTATTTATTTGGTATTTTGACAGGTAACAGCGATAAACATAACCTTCCTTTTAAACGAAAACGTCTCGTTTCTCTCGTCTCTGTTTCGTTTTTCTATCATAATTTGGAAAGGGAACAGTTTTGGGCTAGGCCTGTTGGTCGTTTTCTGATCATGTATTTGATTCGTGTATTATGAAATCTAAATAAACAAGGGTGGTTTCAGTACACGGTAGAAAGGGATGCGTCCCCTTCACTCCTCACGCACCCCCTTGTTGAAGTACGATTAATACTGCCAAGTGATAATGTTCATCTAGATAGGTCTTATTTTGCGTTCCATTAGATTATTAAACAACAACAATTTACAAAATGTTTCTTGTTGAGCAGTTATCATTGTACTGCACATTGTTATCAAGCTCCAGAATTCTCTATTAATCAAATCACTATACCTCTAATTCCAGACAAACCTTCCATTAAAAATAAATATGGCTTCATAGATGTGAAGAATAATTTCACGAACCGTTCAGTTGATGAATAGATCCATAAACTCTACACTGCTGAATAAAAATTATAGGCTGACTGCTAAAATTTATTAAAATTGAATAATTGTGTATGTAGAGTACCTATTTCAAATTTTTGTAATCATTTTGTATTCTCTGGCAATTATTTCGAATCCAAATTAATCAGGATAGAAGTCTCTCTAATATTTCTCCCAAGTCCCTATGATAGTATGGGATCTTTATTTATTATCCTTGTATTTCTCCTATATCTTGTATAGGGTTGTGTGGCAGAGAAGACATGGAGTCCTAACTCTGTCATTAATAAAGGCAATAAATCAATCATCAATAATATCTTTATACCTCTATTATGGGAGTTAAGTTCGCAGAAAACTTTGCATATCAATATACTTTTGTGCTTAAGGGTGTACACATAAGTGCAAAAGAAACTCAGTTGTGCATGTAAAAAATTATGGGCGAATGAGATTTCAGGGTTTGAACCACCGTGAAGTGAGTTTCAGACCTGTTCACCTATTATAGTTTGTGTAAAATAAGTTGAGACTTGGCCCTCCATCCGAAGAAATTACAGGGTTGCCAAATCGTGTAAAATTGCAACTTTCTCAAATTTCCAATTCAACATGAGAATTGGATGTAGAATATCATCCCCGATATCCTAGTAGCACTAAAAAAGCTTCAGGGTAAAAGGATTATCAGTCAAATATATTGTAAATTGCCAGCCTTCAGCATACAATTTGGTACACATTGCATACCATGCAGCCGCTCTCCTAACTTTAAAATTACTTGGAGACCAAAGTACGATCTTCCGACTACTTTTGACAATTGGAAAAATAATTTCAATTATTTGTGAAAAACTTTCTCGTTTTCACCACTTACTTATCTTTTGAAACAAAAAAGTTTCTAGCATGTCGAAAATGTCATGTTTTCTGCTCGAAATGTCTCGATATTGACGAACTTAATCATTAATTATTAAAAAATAACTATAAGTCGGATAAAAATGATCCAGACACCAATAGAAAGGAGACATTCTCCCCGTTAATTTGATATAAAATTATTACGCATTACGACGCCCCATGATTCTGAGAGAAGTGATATTCAAAAGAAAAACAAATCTTCGCGATGTTTCCAATTTTATCATAAAAGTTAAATTTCCTTTTAATCCTTTTACCTTGAAGCTTTTTTAGTGCTACTTGGATATCGGGGATGATATTCTACATCCAATTCTCACGTTGAATTGGAAATTTGAGAAAGTTGCAATTTTACACGATTTGGCAACCCTGCGATTTCTTCGGAAGGAGGGCTAAGTCTCAACTTATTTTACACAAACTATAGAGAATCTTATACCTGGTCATTGTCGAGACGGTCATCCAGTCATCCAAACAATGAATTAATCAGCGTTCGTTACTCTTATCTAATCTGAGTCTTTGATATAATTCGGATACTTCGGTACCTTCTAGGATAATCATACATCCTAATGAATTAAAGTTGTCATACTACAATTTACATATAGCACAATTAGGTTGTAGTATTTAAAACTAATAAGCTATGTAGGCCTGATAAAAGGAAATGTTGGGGATTAGGTACAAAATGGAAATATTTTTAGAAGAGAAATCCGAAAAATGAAACATACAGAAGAAAGAAAAGAAAAATAATAGAGACAGAAGAACAACAGTATATCCGGAGCTGAGAGGAAAAATAGATCTGACCGCATGAGCTACCACGAGGAATTCTAAGCAAAAACAACAGTCAATAATGCAATAATTGAACTTAGCCAATGAGTGAACATAGGACTTGACCAATAAGTGAACTCAGTCGATAAGTGGTCCCCTGTTCCCCACCCTGTTGCCGTAAAAGTAGATAAAATCTTTCCAGTGAGCTTTCGCTTGTGGAACATGCTTTTCACCCTAAATTGATTCCACATTGATAGTTACGGGTTGAAAGAAAGGTTTGAGGGTTGAAAGACTTGTTAATCAAAAAAATGTGTGTATGCGATAGAAGAGTTCTTCAGAATTGACTTTTAGTGTGTTAATTCAATTTAATTGAATTAGTGTGTTATATGTTTTTGTATTAACATTTTTCGTATTGGTCAAATAGGCTATTTATGACATGGTTATTGTAGTTTTCATTATATATTTAGGACATGATATCTTAACGTTGTTGTAACATTTCTAATGTTTTCTAACAATAAATTATTTGAGTTGATACGGCTGCATTGTCTAAAAATACTGGTATTTATGAAGCAAATATGATATTGTAGATTGCTATAGTACTATTTAGTACTTGACAAGTTTTGTTGGACTGTTTTGTTGTATTGAAATGCTTTCATTGCACGAACCTACCCCACACCTACAATGCACAATAAGCTATACTGCTACTGTATAAAGTTATTGATTAATCGACTCCTACGGAGAGGCATGCTATACATTTACTTGCATGGTTGTGAATCGTAAATAAGAAATGCCTTGGATAATGAAATGCTACAGTAATTGCAGAACAGTCCCAATCTTCCTTCAAACACAATCCAATATGGTTCAGAACCAAAATAAATTATATTTCTTTGCAACAATCAATCTTGGTTTCATTTGTTACTTTTCATCTCTCTCCCAATCTTTCTCTCTCTCTCTCTCTCTCTCTCTCTAGGGTAGGACATTAGGGTTGTGTGGTAGAGAGGACCAGGAGTCCTAACTCCGCCCTAATAAAGGCATAGAATCAATCAATCAATCTCTCTCTCTTTAGGGTTGTGTGGCAGAGAGGACCTGGAGTCCTAACTCCGCCTTTAATAAAGGCAATCAATCAATCTCTCTGTCTCTCTCACTTTATTTGCCCTCGCAAGAGAATTTTTTCTCACCAGTTGTGAGTTAGCATCAAGTCATGCTTCCTATTTCTACGGTCTTTGGATATTATTTCATCTGTAGATATTCTTATCTGTGGTATTAATGTACTGTGCAATGAATATCTAGTGGGCTCTAACAACTTATCAGGCTAGAACTGCAAGTGACTTAGCAACTTTTCCTTACTTCCTTAATTTCTCCTTAGAATTATACTTTTAGCTTTTTGTTTTAAAAATAATCGTCAAACCATTCCGCCTTATCTTCATTATGTATAAAAAGCTCGAATAATGTAGACAAATCATATTGATTAGGATTCAAAATAATGTAATAGGCCTAAGATGATTCAATTTTCACTCCTGATCTGGGGAGTGATACTTATAGTGATACTTATCCTTAATGAAAGCACAATAATAATGTCTAATATCGCGAATTTAGACGGATAATAAAAACGTGATATTAGATAATATTATTGTTTTATCATTATAATATTTTCATGTTAACTAGTACCAGACCGCTTTCTGCTACACACCTTGATTATCCCATCATAAATTTTCTAAATATGCAATAGTTTTTCATTTTATGGTACTCCATTAAAACTGAACAAAGTGGCAACTTTATAAGGGTATAGATTAATTTGAAAAGATTACCGGTATCTTAGGGTACCATAACTGAACAAAGTGACAACTTTATAAGGGTATATAGATTAATTTGAAAAGATTTCGGTATTTTAATAATACCTTCCTCCGCCTTTAATTTCCTAAATTTGATTACAAATCCTATAACAATACAATAAGAAATTATAATACTTAGTTCACTGAATTGTCTTTACCTTGATTCTCAATTGATCAAACTGTTCCACTGTTAGATTGGAAAAGTGACAGTTGAAAAATAGTTCCATAGTATCCTTTCGTTTAAAAAAACGTTCTATATAAATCACAATAAACTATTTTTTTTAGAAAATTTGAATAAGTGACATTGATAATTACTCTCAGACTCGATAGTCTGTGTCGTTGTTTGAGGGTGATTTTATTATTATATAGTAGGTAACTCAAACACAAATTCTATTAGGTATGATAGGAGATTAAATATTACTTTCCTCCATGGTAGGACAGCAATGACAACGGTTTCATTGATCTCCAAGAAGGTTCACTTACTTGTTTGTGTCAGAATTGGATTCACTAGTAAACTGGTGTGTTTATTGTCGGTTGTTTGTGATAGCACATGTCTCAACAAGGAATATCCACGATGCACCAGTGCAGCTCTGACCACCACCTTGCCGAGGGGAGGTTTCCTGCTTGACTGACAGCCAGTTGGTGCTTAGTCCATTTTGCCGGCCCGGCAAACCGATATTTCCCGCATTCGCACATTATTTCCCTTTTTCCCTATAAATTCGCAACGTTCTAGTGCAGATCTTTGATATGGTGGGGTCCACGTTATAATGGCAGTGAAGAAAGATAGAAGAACAGCGTTAGATTCTCTGCCTTGCCACTGCTTTCTGAAGGAGATAGCTAGATACCGGTAATATTAGCTGTCAAAAATAATCAATTATATTTTATTCGTCAAGAATAATTTCTCAATAATTGAATAATACATTCTCATAATTGAGATTGAATATTTTGAAAACTAATTATATTTCTTCATTGTTTAAAACGATTTCAAAATATCTTCTTCGGTGAATGATAGAGAAGGGTAGATTAACACTAATGTTAATCAAAAACTGCCATTATAACGTGGACCTCTCAAAAGCGAAGATATTATTTGATATACATTTTAGTAGGTATAGTTACTATAGGTAGGATACTATCCTTGTCTATTGTTCGACAAAGCAGATAGTGTTATCCTTTCCTAACTCTGCATAATTGCCAGATCCTGTTTCAACAATCAAGTAATAGCCTATAATTGATTTAAGAATATTCAATCTCATATATGACAAGCTGTTCCTTCTAGCGCTATCCTTTTCTAGCTCCCCAACGTTGCCAGATCGTTTTACAAGAATATGGAAATAATACTTATTACTAATATTTATTCATAAAATAAATTGTCCATATAAAGGTTATGTGCGACTTTCCAATCCTTCACTAATTTACACATTGAAACAAAACACCAACACTTGAAATAATTATTAACTTTGAATGTAGAAAGATTAAGATCCAAATTGATAACAAAATTCCTTCTACTTAGTACTGAAAACTGTAAAATAAATATTAATTTGAAATATTTTGTTCCGAAAATTAAAGCAATCTTCTCCACTAGAAGCACAGCTATATATTATTAATATAACTAATTAACAAAATATTAAATCTCAATATTATGAAAATTCATTATCTACTAATTTAAAAATACATATTTTCTTGACGAATAAAATATAATTGACCATTTTGAATAGAAAGAAAAGTTAATATTACTTCAGATATACCGGTATCAGCTATCCTATCTAGAAGGCAGTGGCAAGGCAAAGAATCAGCAGCGCTGTTCTACTATCTGTCTCCACTGCCATTATAACGAGGACCTCACTATATTATCAGGCCTATCAGAGCGTATCAGTATCAGAACTGTTCGATTGCACTGTCATTACAATATTACTACAGTGACTATAAAGAGTCACTTTTGAGTCACTCTAAAAAGCGTCACTGTATAACTCTGTAAAGAGTCACCTCTGGAGTGGTTGATATAATGAAGATTCTTTATAGAGTCACTGTATTATTAGATTGCTATTGACGGATACTGCTCTTATAAACAAGTGCTATTGGTAATTTTATAAATTTATAACCCTACACACTCAATGTCACAACACCGCAACACAATATGTGGGCCCTATTGTACTATACAATCATAAATGCCTTAACTTCGCCCCCTATCCAAACAAAAGTATGTTATAATGTTCTATTCTAAACCTGGATAGCCTCCTCTAACAGTGGATAAGTAATTCAGTACATTCGCACATTACCAGTACATTTTTATTCGTACAATTCGTACATTCAACGGGAAAACTGAATAGGTAATGCAATTATTGTAGAGCTGCACCATCAGGAAAAATCTGGTGTGGTGCAGTCACACAACTTTCCTTGCCGTTATGAAAATTGATCACCTGACAATAGTGTTCCCGCGTATCTCAAGTCTACTTTTCTAAGATTTGAGCCAGCTGGTGACAGGACAATACCGCTGCAGATACACGAAGTCTGCTATCTCTTCATAGTGAATGATTTAATAGAATCAACAGTTGCCAACAGAGTTTGCAATTGAATAATCTTATTTTCTCGAATTTCGAGCTTATTTTCAATTTTAGGTGAAAATGTTACTGAACATTAATTGTAGAGATTTTCATGCTCAATCTTTTCGACTTAAAATTTTTGGTTTAAATTGTATCTGAAGCCTGATAATTGGAAATCTAAAATCAAACTTTGCATAGATGGTGCAGTGCTCCTGAAATTTTTACAGATATGAGACTTGTGACAGTTGATAGAACTCATCAATGACTTATCTAGGTATGAATTTGATCAAAATCGTTGGAGCCGTTTTCGAGAAAATCGCGAAAAACCCTGTTTATGACAACATTTTCGCCATTTTAGCCGCCATCTTGAATTGCATTTGATCGAAAATGTTCGTGTCGGATCCTTATAGTATAAGGACCTTACGTTCCAAATTTCAAGTCACTCCGTTAATTGGGAGATGAGATATCGTGTACACAGACGCACATACACTCATACACACACACACACACACACACACACACACCACACACACCACACACACACACACACACACACACACACACCACACACACCACACACACACCACACCACACACACACACACACACACACACACACCACACACACACACACACACACACACACACACACACACACACACACACACACACACACACACCACACACACACACACACACACACACACACACACACACACACACACACACACACACACATACAGACCAATACCCAAAAACCACTTTTTGGACTCAGGGGACCTTGAAACGTATAGAAATTTAGAAATTGAGGTAATTTTTTTCCTTACCTTAAAATTGACCTTAATTTTTTTCGGAAAGCAATACTTTCCTTACCTATGGTAATAGTGGAAGGAAAGTAAAAATGGGTTTCGACCATGCATTTAACCACGGCTAAGAAGAAATTCTCTCGCTGCCGTCTCCAGAGAATATAGAATGAGAGTATAGAGTGAGAGTATTCTATAGGTACTCTCTGGCTGTTACCGTTATCACGCATTTCGCACCGGTGTGCGCTAGGAGTGTATTATATATTTATGACTTTATAATTTATTTAAGCCTTCTATGTTTTTTTTTTATGAAACTCATATTTTAAAAAAAATAAACCCGCAGGTGTTCCTACAACCAGAAATGGACGAATAAAATTTTAAACTGAACTCAAAGATGAAAAATATCATTATTCTTGAATAAGGAAGGTCCACATCCTTCTTTTCTCCTCTTTCATTGTAACGTGGACCGAAATAAAGTGGATAGCCGATATTGGAAAACTGAACTTGAAAAATTAATATTCATCAACAGTATCAGTACTATACTTCACACGAAACAGTCGATTAATTTATTATGTGAAAATTATTTATTGACAGATAAATATCGCCTTGTATACAAGTTCACACAATATGATACAGTATCATCTCAACTTGATACACAACACCAACATTTGATACAAAACATTGAATGAATTCTACAAACCATGGGGTATCTCCTTATGCTATCTTTTCTCTATGGTATCACTTTGTCAAATCAGCTACACCGTTGCAAGCTTTCTCTCTGAGATTTTTCCAATCGTGTTGGAAAATCGATTTATGTTTATCCTTCAATTCTGGTAGTTCGTCGTGAATTAAATCCTGATTCGTTTCTTCTTTCTTCAAAATCCGTCTTTAGTGTTATTAATTTTATGTTTAGTTGCATGAGCTAATCTACCCGTTTTCATCATCAATTGAATTGAAAACATCTTTATTCACAATAATGTATAGTTAGAGATACATGGGAATAGTGTCAATATTCATTGAGACAAACAAAACATAGAAAAAAAATAATTGTGAACAGTCATAAAGTAAGTAAGTCATCATTCCCCTTTCATTTTGAGAGAACAAGAATTTGATTGACCCTTGTCCCTTGACTGCAATTATTGAGAGTAATTTTTGTGTCCATCAGACTTCAAATGAAATAGAGTTGAATCTCTGACCGATTTAGCAATTACAGGTAAATTGGCAATGAGCGAAATTGAAAGTTATTGAGGAATTGAAGTCTAATTGATAGATGCATTTGAAGAACAGTGACCCAGGTCTGCAGAATTAACTACCAACGATCTGATCATTTGAGGATTGATTAAAATGATCGTAATTAGACTACGCTCTCATCGCTATTCATAAGAAACGCTATTCATAATCTGCTTTCAATTGTCTTTCATTGCTATTAGACTAGTACCATAGAATAAAACAATCTTATAAGTTTTCTCTGCTGGTACTGGTATGAAGTCGACACCACACGCCGAGGGAAATCCAAATGCTTTAGGCAAAAATCTCAATGTGCAGTTGGAGAAATCTGTGCGCTGGAGACGTTTCTACTTTTCTTGAGGCCTGAAATTCGAATAATAAATTATGTTTGGATGGTTTCAAGGCCAATTATACGGGTGGATATGAAAGGTATGGAGGCAGGAGGCTAGTTCATGAGAAGGTTCTTATGGAGGGAATGGAGGATTTCTATGCATATCTCTATGTGCAGTTGGCGAAATCTGTGGAGAAGTTTGTTGAGGCCGGAAATTCGAATAAGATATTCAGTTTGAATGGCCTCAATGCCAATTTAACGGGTGGATGTGGAGGGTAGTATGAGGAGATTCGTATGGATGGTGTTGGGCCTTGAGACAAATCTCAACGTGCGGTTGGAGAAATCTGAGATGTACCGCTATCTTGAGGCCAGAAATTCGAATAAGAAATTATTCCATTTGGTTTCAAGGAAAATTAAACAAGTAGATGTGGAGGATATGGAGATAGTTCATGAGGAGATTCATAATGAGGGTTTGGGGTCTAGTTCACGAGGAGGTTCATATGGTTAGTATGAATAAAGCTGCGTACACATATACGCACTTCCAACCCGCACCGAGCACGCTCCGCCTTCGTACCGCCCTCGTTCCTCCATCGTACTACAGTCGCTCCGCCCGCGCACCCATCATGAACGTTACGGAAGATATTAGATCTTCTCGCGTTCCCCGGTCGAACCACTGTTGCTCCCCGGTCGATCATCAATCGCTCTGCTGGAGTGACGTTCGGTTGCGGAGCAGAGCGAAAGTCTGTACGCACCTTAAGGGTGTTGAACCTTGAGTAGAACCGAGACTAGTTCTCAAACGGTCACAGATTTTATGTCAGAGAAACTGCAACCTATGAATACAGTTTTTCGAATATGAAGTTCTTTCTATCCAGCCTTTATAAATATGTCCTAAGCACTAGAAAATTAAGTCATCCTCTATAAAAAATAACTCAGTCAAATATTTTACAAAAATGCATGAAACTTCATGTATTCTCAACTTCTCAAGCGTGATATTTTGGAGATGCAAGTGGGTTGATTGTCTGGCCTAAACTGTATTCACTACTTCCATCGAGTCTCCTATATATGTTTAAAAGCTCAAATCTCAAATCATTTTATACTGTGTGTTTTCAAACTGCTTTTACATAATTCATTTTATCTCAAGGTCTTCACACACCTAGCGACGCGTAGCTAGAAATACGTACGTTTTCGGGAAACGTAGCCGTCCAATCTCCCAATGTTAAATCCATGCTACGCGATCTGTCCCGTTCACACCAGCGTAGCATAGCTTAATATTCATTGGGAGTTAGGACGGCTACATCTTCCGAAGACTTATTCTTAGAAATATAGAATGTAGAGATATAATTGACAAAATAACCAATCTCAACAATGAAAATCCATTATTGAATAATTGAAAATATATTTTCATGGCGAATAAAATATAACTAAACATTAACTAATATTATAACTGAACATTTTCAAAAAGAATGAACTGTTGATATGACATCGAATTTACCGTTATCATAATCTATCCTCTATAGAAGGCAACGCTGTAATCTGTAACGATAAGGCCACTATAATCAGTACGGTAACTGTTCTCTTATATTTTTCTCCACTGCCATTATAACGTGGTCAACCTCACTATACTGTAGTTGTATTTTCTTTCCCGTAGTGTTGTATTCATTCATAAAAGATGATTAATCCATTATTTGGTTTCGTCTCTTCAAATAGAATATTACATTTACCAATGTACCAATTTACCATATGCCAATAATCCAATTACGATATTTTTTGCAAAATCGCAACTTTTCTTTGAGAAAGATGATTAACCAGGAAGCTATTGGTCGCGTGCCATAGCACGGGATGAAAACTGCAAAATGTGAAATATACGATGGTGATGCTGATGGGGGGAGGGGATAGTGTTTGTGTGTGTGTGTGTTTACGTAGTAGTGTCGGGACAGCTTGTAGTGCAGCCAAAAAGTGATTTCCAAAAATAGCTGACGGCCCTTGTCGGGGGCCAAGCGAGCCAGTCAACTCTCCGCCCTATCTCCAACAACTCTTCAGTCTCTCCTCCGAATTGCCGATGGTTGTGTCCAGTGCTCTTCAGGGATCGAACCCTGGACTTTGAACATGCGACGTCTCAGATCCTGATCTGCAATATGACACGTGCGATCTTTTTTGTGTTATTGCTGTTTGTGGCTGGGCCAAGCTACATACATTCCAATGAGGAAGAAACGTAAGTAGCCATTGCAAAAATGTTCTAATTTATTTTGAATACAGGGTAGCAAACCACTACCTTACTAACCACTGTCCTCAAACTGTATACCACGTCCTTATACTCAGTTAGATGATGGATAAGGAAGTGAATCTTCATTCATGTAACATGAGAAATTAAAACTAAATTAGACACGGTAGTCTATTTCGAGTATATGTCTAGAATCTAGATACTCGGGTAGATGGTCATTTTTTTCTAAAATGACCTGTATAATACTGTATTTCATTGTGTATTAATACTGTATTTAATTATGTATTAATACTGTATTTAATTATGTATTAATACTCTATTTAATGTATTAATACTGTATTTCATAGTGTCAATTTAGACTCGTTCAAGAAGTTTGAAATACAGTAACGAAGGCCTACCGATACTCCGTAGATACCGGTCTCGGTATAAATAATATCTATTGTTATTAAGCTAATCTAATCGTGTCTTATCTGACGTTGGTGGCGTACAGTTTTCGGTTTGTCAACTCTCAAGACCATTTGAACAACTTAATTTCCCTATCCATTTTGCACTGACTTACTTGTTTCAAGTTATGGAGCTGACATATTTTGTAAACAATTTTTGCTACTGTTACTTATTCTTTTGAAAGACATTGTGGAATGTTTCAGTGCAATAATATTTATATATGTACTTGCTTTGTTCAAATAAATCATCTTTCTATCTGTCTTTGAAGAGATTATGGATATTTATTAAGAACAGCAACATCATCCAGGAAAACTGAACAGTTTCCAAGATAATCTTTTCTACTCTCTGCACATTTTTAATCTCTACCTTGAAAATAGGCCTAGAGAGCACTAAAATTATTATGAATGAATTACATAGTCTGAAATTTATTCCATTGAACTGCAAGAGCACAGTCATTTCTAGTAAAATATCGCGGTCCGCGGTCTCAGAGAATATTTTCTAGAGAGTAGAAAGCATTTTGATCAATAATATTGCAAAGTGTACCAGATTATGGTTGCAATTATCATTAATGATCATTTATGATAAATAAATAGTTGGACTATTACAAGTTATCAGAATTAGGCCTACCATTATCAGTTTGTTTGTCATTGCTTGAAATGGCTGTGTAACTTCAATATTAAAAAATGACGTGCGGTACAAACAGGGTGTAGCATTCAACCCAGATGAATTTAAAAGTTCTACTTCTGATATTAGGTAGTTTGTTTCTTCAGCATTCAAATCACATTATTTCCAAGTTGAAAAGAAATAAAAACAAATAATCTTTCATAAATAATTCGACAAAAGTTTCTAGCGGTTCTCCCGAATTAGTTTGAAGTTCACAAAAGTTATTACTCTCGATTCTCAGTTCTAAATGAAACATACACCAGTTTCCATATCTAATCGAACTATATTAGAATTTCCACATAAAAGTATGTATACAAATTTTATACCCTAATATGCTATCAATATTTGCATACAGATTTGTGGAAAAATAATCCTTTAGATAAATACCATTTACTATATATCAATACTATTTTATTGATAAAAATAACTCATTGACATAATTGTGAGTTTGAAAGAGCCACTTGGTTTTTTCTAACAGCTTGTTACTTTTGTATCTTTTCTGCTTTATTATCAGTTCTATTTTCAGTTTTATGTAGCAATCCTTTCCTCTCTACTTTTTGTTCACAATCTAATAAAAAGCAGTACTTAAAACTTCCCAAGTCTAGCGTAATTTGAGCTTAGCGATAGTCCAGTCTATTGCTGAACTCCCAAGTATTCTGTGCTCAGAATATACTGTGTAATTATGGATTTCGATGTTGAAGATTTCATTCTAGCATTGCATGATTTGGATTTCGAGTGTAATTGTGCGTTTGAACTCCCAACATTGATTTTGCTTGTGTGAACTTTGTGGCTGTTGCCTCTTTGACGTAGTATTATGATTTACGGCACACTATTGAAAGCGACGTTTAATGTTGAGATTCCATTTAAAAAACATAATTTGAGTACCTGAATTCAAAAATAATCCGTAACAAATTGAGATTCTGTTACCTACACTGTATTAAATTACCATTCAATCTTAACAAATCAACGTGGCATTTCAAAATTATTTAATAAAATCATGTTGGCAATCCCAAATCATTCAATCTAATCATGGTGGCATTCCAAAGATGGAGAGAAACTAGCTACTCACCTACTCTTGAGGACTACTGATTGATCTCCTTCCTCAAGCTTCTCCCAATTATTTTCAAAACAATAGTTTTACTAAAATTGGGAAGCATTTGGTTGCATGGTGTTTGATATAATTATGTTGGAAGATTAGATAAGTGACGTACGCCTGCTTTTCCCATTGGATGGGTGACCACTTTTTTGTCGACTTTGCGAAAAAAATTTAAAAAATAATTAATTCCGCACAACATAATATTATTACATGACCATAAAAACCACTTCTGAAACATAGTTTGTAACCATAATATGGTTTGGCTATATACTGTACAGTTTCTTGTATTGGAAAAGAAAAAAATGAATATAGGAACATTCAAGTTTTCAAATAAAAATTCTAAATTTTATAATTATTTTGTATTGTTATCTACAGAACATACTTATTTGTTACATCTTTGAACTTGAGGGGATCTCTCTAGAAAATTGGAATCAATAAGAAGTGGAGAATCAACCAGCTTCGAAAACTGTTTCCCAAATTTTGATTATTGATGGATTTTTTAAACAATCAACGGTTTGTACAGTTGAATTATGTTTTAACGAACTGATAGAGCGGTCCTCAGAGTTAATTGCGAGGCTTTATTGAGCTCAGCTCGTGTACCGTACTGGTATCACCCTTTTTAAGGACCCTCTACATATAGCAAGCCAAAGCAAACAATGCATTTGCTAGTCTTGGATCTATTTTGGACAAATCAAAAACATCTAACAATGCAGAAGACTTAGCTGCTGAAAGATACTCTGTTACTACTGTTACTGTTACAAGATTTCTATTTCAAATTTTAAAATAAATTTACTTGATTCCAGAGTTGAAACATGGGCGACAAAACTTGGAGAAGAGATATGGGAGCTTGGACAGCTTGTAACCAGGATACCAGAAATCAGACAGGTAAGCGCGTATTTAGATTTATTTTCATCAAATATCATTCACAATGAATTACGCTCTGAAGTGGAAAATTAACAGACACTCAAAACTGGGTTGAATGATGAAAAAATATCACAGTCGCTTGTCAAACAATGTGGATTAGAAGTTGAATTTATTAAAATACTGTTGACGATATCAACTTTTTTCCACACTCTCACTCTGTAATACAAAATCATACAAACTCAATTGAGAACTTTCCACTTACAGGCTAAGGCTAACTCACCCCTTCTCCATTCTCACCGCAAATATTTCTCCATAACCTGACGGTGATGGTAGTTTGGTAGTCTCTGACATGATTTGTACACAGACCCCCACCAACAATTAGGGCCAACCGACATGAAGCATTTTTTCAGGTGTTTTTGCACTTGTGGGCGGACGAGTCGGCAGGGCAGGAAGCTCTCCGATTGGCTGATTGGGTTTGCGTTCTGGGAATTCAGCCGATCGGAGAGTTTCCTGCAAAAGCGCTTCATGTCGCTTGGGCCACATCATCTCATCACAACCGTAATCATTCATTATAGCCTGATGGTAATGACTTAACATAAGTTTACAGATTTATTGAGTAGATATTCAAACGAAATTTGAAAGTGTGGCCTATTAAAATATCGGATATCTCCTATTATCTTATATTAATGCATTTTTGCTAATATTCTGAATCATGTAGCCGATTTTGATGGTTCAATATCGCTTCAAGACCTGTTTTCTACGATCAAGGTGTCATAATTATTAAAAGGACATTCGCATATCCAATTATCAACTACTTAAACAGAACATCAAACTGATTTGAGCAAAGTTGATAATCAACGGAACGTTCTGAAAATCCATCAACATAATATTTTTATAAAGCTATAGCAGAGATAAATAAATAGGTTAGATAGATTAAACAGTATCCTAGCTCATATAGCTGTAATATAGCTCATTATTGGCTACTACAGATTACAGTTGAATTTTTAATGCAAATCACTTATCCTTCGGTTTCTTCTCTACAATAAATTGAATAATTTATATTTCTAGCTATTATTTTTCTTTTTTCATTTGTATCTGTACAATTTTTATTGTCAAGGAGACATATATATTTGGGGAAAATTGTTGTCTCCATTGTGAATAATAAATAAAATAATTCTGTATCTTCAAATAAATCATTGTTGATATGTTTCCAACAGAAATACAAAGTGCTGAATGCTCGCGTTCTACCCACTGATGGAGAGGCTATTCTCAACACTATAGTCACCAATGTCAATCGAATGATGAAGTCAAAAATGGATGCTGTAATGGTGAGTACCGAACCACAGCATTTTCTATAATTTATGGCTTTGTACCTTATGTTCGACGATAACGTTTGTTTGCTTTCATCAATCTTCTTCAAATTTCCAACAAATATTCTTTGAACCATTATAGAGATCGAAGTAATTTTTGACAATAAGACTGTCTAACTCTTTTAGCATTCCAAGGCGAGATAAAAGATACATGCTGCTTGCTCAATATCAGTGTAGGCTATGATATATATGTAGAATAAATCAAAAGAGAAAAATCATGTTCTCCAGCCCTAGGGTATCACTATACTCCGTAAAAAATTACGTCTGACCTGGAGGAATATGCGGCGCAGAGAAATGGAGGGAGATCAACCAATTACAGTGATTAATAGAGTCATAGGTGGAAGCGCAGTTGCCAATTTGTCGATTAGAGCATTCGACTAAATGCTTCCAGATAGGAAACTCCGTTAGTTCAAAATGAGCGCGTGAATACTCACTAGAAATTAGAGAATGCTGGCCGGTTCAACTTTGCCGCCGTTTTATCCCTACCTCTGTATGCAATCTATGCTGCGCATGTCCCTCCCAATTTCAAAGTAATTTTGTGAGGAGTATAGTAAGTAGAGTCTGAGAGAAATAAAATATAATATTGGTCTGATTGTTCTTAAATTTTGATATTCTAAATTAGAGGTTGTAAATTGCAGTGCCTGATAGAGGCGGCCGAACAGCTGTCGGAGAGGTTTGACTACAACGTGTCATCTGTGCTGACCTATCGTAGTGCCAAGCTGTCCTCCCTGGAGGAGGAGGCAGAGGAGGGGGTGACACCGCAGCCAATCGTGCCCAAGCGCATTCAGGACGAGGAGTTCTACGCCGAGTACCGCACCATGCAGCTCGACAAGCACAATCACTTCTATGGCATACCTGTCAACACTGACTACAGCGCTGTACATGTTCCGACCGATGTCTTCGACCAAGGTAACACCAACATCTACCTCCTGAAGGCTCGTTTCCATTACTACAGATTTAACGCAGCAACATGAATAGAATTTGAATTACGGAAACTTCTAGATCTTATAGACTCTAGACTCTAGTATATTGTGGGGCCACTGACAAGCCTCCTCTCCATTAGTATGAACATCAGTCAGCCCTTCATGGTAAGAGCATCAGCAACGTTATTAGAGTTCGAATCACGGGAACTTGTAGAAGTGGAAACAGTCTACATCATTTCAACTCGGCTGTTTCACCGCAACTATTGCGCCAGCCCTATTAGTCCAGGTAATGAATGCTCAAAAGAGGGTATAGAAGGAAAAGTTTGGAAGACAATTTTTGACCCTGCAGTTTTGTTTAGGGTAGTAAGGAGGTAAACATATCAAAAGTCCCCTCCTACCCGCGCGGAAGAAAAAGCTCAAAAATGCAACTATTAAACCACCCTCATCCCCTTACCACATGAGTTAGGGATCGGGAATTTTGATAAGTTCTCCTGCTAACTAGTCTTAACAGAGCTGCAAAGTCAAAAATTGTTCACAAAACATTCCCTCCAAATTTCTTTGCCAATTGGTCTATGGTAGAAAAACTGGAGATTTCACTCTCAACACTAAAGCTGCTGCAGCAGTTGTAGGGAAATGCGTAAAAGTATACATCAAATTGGAGAGAATTTTATGCTCTATAAGCTCATGATCAGCATGGATTTTTCCCATCAATTTTTGAAAGGTTATAGGAGCATAAATGCATAAAAATTTGGGGCAATTGTGTTTTTTCAAAAAAAATGTCACACCTTCAAGAGCGGATATCTCGAAAACTAGAACAGATATAGAAAAAGTTGTAGAATACATATTGTAGGAAATTATGTAAGCTTCAATTTCGTATAGAACAGTTATGTCCATAAAATTCATAGTTTTTTAGTTATCTGCGAGAAACCAAAAAGTGGTACCTTTGAACCACCCCCACTCCCTTAGCACAAGGGGTAGGGGTGGGGACTATTGATATGTTTACCTCCTTACTACCCTAAATAGAACTGTGGGGTCAAAAATTGTCTTCCAAACTTTTCCTTCTATAACATTTTCTTGACTGGACTATATATATATATATATGTGCAGTGAATCAAAAGTGGTCTTGCGGTTTCGTATTTTGCAATTAATTGCTCCTCTCTTTTCTCCTGAAATTCCAAGTTTCTTATGAATGAATATAGAATGATTCTTATTCCAGATTTGGATCCAGCACCCCCAAATACTAAATTCGTAAGTCAGGTTTTCGAAAATACCCAAAAAATATAGGAGTTTTGGTTACTTTTTTATATGTTTTTATAATGCTCAAGGTCACTAGAGCTAGCATCTACCTAAGTTAGCGTCTACATTGTCATTGCACTTTCATCAAGATGGGCCGAAATGAAAGCAATAGGTGAAAAAGTGTAAAAATTTCTCAAGAAACTGGCACAACTTGCCGTGTTGTTATGATATTCCAAATTGCCAGAATGGTAGCTGGGCTTTACCTTTGTTTTGGTACAAACCACATCTTATTTGGCCCAGTACGATCACAGTTACTCTCACTATAAACGGCTTTACTATAATATAAGGATGAATTTACCAGATACGGTACCAGTAGTAGTTTTTGACGTCTGCAAAAACAATGCTCTAAATGCAGTGTAGCCTAATACAGTCATTTTGTCTTCGTCCAGCAAAATACACACCATCATTTCAAGTCTAAGTCTTAATTTAACAGCACTGTGTACGAGATTAACAAAATGAATTACAATACTGTCAACTTTTTTCAGGTTTCAGTATGTTCTCCATTTATGATTTTCTCCTGTATTTGGTGTATTTTTGTGAATTAATCAATGAATCCTACATCTTACTTTTCAGCCGAGAATGTGAAAGAGCACATCCAGTGGTCAGAGGCGTTGGACGAAGTATTTGTTAGGAACTATCGGAGCGATCCAACACTGAAATGGCAATACTTTGGTGGTAACAGTGGCTTCCTTCGCCTCTATCCTGGTAAACAGTTTTAATTTTTTCAAATAATCATAATGATTCATTGGGATAAGAAGTAATTGATCAAGATTCATAATTGATAGAATTTCAATGTAGAATCATTAAAACTATTAAGTTACTGGTGGAATGAAAAAGCTCAGTGACATATTCTATTGTTTCTTAGATTTTTTAGGTGATTGAGAGGTAAATAATTGAAAAAATTGAACCAGGGTTACCAGATTGAGCACCTTCCATAAATAATAGGCAACCCCACAAAAAATCCTTCCAGTTTTCCTTCTTCCTCTAATTCGATCATCTTCTTCTCCTTCCCCTCTTTTCCCTTATTATTTTTCTCCTTCTTCTTCTCCCTCTTTCTCTCATCCTTCTTCTTCTCCATCTTCTCTCTTATTCCCTCTCTTTCCTCTTTTTCCTTTCCTGTTGTTGGTGGCCACCCTAAGTTCCACTTAGCTCCATCCATGAAAATAATGATAGATGAATAATGTGGATATAGTAAACTAATGATAATCAGATGTTACTTAATTTATTTACAAATGCAACTTTCTACAAGTATTTTAAGCCTGGTATGGGTGATGATGAATGGATGAATGATAATACAGTATAAACGTTTCTGTTTATTCAAAATAGTTATTTGTGCAACTAGTGCGCAAAGTGACAGTTTGCTGCACCGAAAGAAACGTTTACGCCCGAGCCGTAGGCGAAGGCGGAATGGTTTCTTGAGTGCAGCAGAGGAACTTTGCGCACGTATTTCACATTAAGTTTTTCCTACAGTTACCATTCAATATGAAAAGTGGGTAATTATGGGTAAAATTGCCTGAAATCCATCAAATTTTTTTTCTGTGTAATTTTATTATTGATAAAAACCTTAATCCTAAAATCCTAAAGTCCTCGTTGTCCTTGGTTATAATATAATTATAATGAATAATAATTAGCGCGTTGTGCTTGGTTGCACCTCTGCTCACTATAGCAGCCCAGTCACTGTTACCAACTTCATTTTGATTTTGCTGCACTGTTGCTCCATATAACCTACTAAGTATTTTGCGTTGCCATGTTGCAAATCTGGAGTGCAGAAATAGTTATTTGTGCAACTAGTGCGCAAAGTGACAGTTTGCTGCATCGAAAGAATCGTTTACGCCCAAGCCGTAGGCGAGGGCGGAATGGTTTCTTGAGTGCAGCAAACGAACTTTGCGCACGTATTTCACATTAAATTTTTCCTACAGTTACCATTGAATATGAAAAGTGGGTAATTATGGGTAAAATTGCCTGAATAATGTATGTGTGTTTGAATGGCGAGGCGGCTGTGTGGTGTGTGCTGTGGTGGCACTGTGCTGTCGTTGTCCTTGGTTATAATATAATAATAGTAATAATAAGCGTGTTGTGCTTCGTTGCACCTCTGCTCACTATAGCAGCCCACTCACTGTTACCAACTTAATTTTGATTTTGCTGCACTGTTGCTCCATATAACCTACTAACTATTTTGCGTTGTCATGCTGCAAATCTGGAGTACGCAAAGTACTCACTTTGCGCACTAGTGCGGAAAAGTGATTCTTTGCAGCCTGCAATCAGTGCATAAATGGTCACTTTTCAGGGTATCTGTAGGAAAAGATTTTTTCCTACAGTTACGTTGAAAAGTGGCCATTGCTGCACTGATTACAGAACGCAAAGAATCACTTTTCCGCTCTAGTGCGGGAAAAATTTTTCTGCACTCCAGATTTGCAACATGGCAACGCAAAATACTTAGTAGGTTATATGGAGCAACAGTGCAGCAAAATCAAAATGAAGTTGGTAACAGTGACTGCTGTGGCTGCTATAGTGAGCAGAGGTGCAACCAAGCACAACGCGCTAATTATTATTCATTATATATTATTATAACCAAGGACAACGAGGACTTTAGGATTTTAGGATTAAGGTTTTTATCAATAATAAAATTACACAGAAAAACATTTGATGCATTTCAGGCAATTTTACCCATAATTACCCACTTTTCATATTCAATGGTAACTGTAGGAAAAACTTAATGTGAAATACGTGCGCAAAGTTCCTCTGCTGCACTCAAGAAATCATTCCGCCTTCGCCTACGGCTCGGGCGTAAACGTTTCTTTCGGTGCAGCAAACTGTCACTTTGCGCACTAGTTGCACAAATAACTATTCCCGCACTAGAGCGGAAAAGTGATCCTTTGCGTTCTGTAATTAGTGCAGCAATGGCCACTTTTCAACGTAACTGTAGGAATATTGAATTTCCTGTTTCTTCAACAATAACAAACACATCAGTTCAGCTGAAGATGTGGTAGGTGTTACCATGAAACCTGGTTCTGTAAGATGAATTAATTTTCGAATAAATTAAAGTGGTATTGACATCAACATCTTACTCTTTCAATTATGGAGAAATACCACAACATCAAATTTAATAAACGTTTCTTTTTATGATGGACCAATGGAGAGATGAATAGCTAAAATGAAACTTGAGAATAAATAGCTGAACTTAAATGAGGTAGAAATAAAACTTGAATTAACTGTTAAATCTATACTAAGAACCTACTTGCTACTTACTATAGTCTTGTCAAAATTAATATTTTTTGTATTATTAGGCTACTTTATTAACAGATTTAGATAGCCTACTAGTTTCACTTCATAACCAGATCTCACTGTAGTTTCTGTAAGTTTGACTGATAACATAAAATGATGTGTGATTTGGCAGCACTGCGCTGGAACGGTGACGTGGACGAGTTCGACTGCCGGACCCGACCCTGGTTCATAGAGGCGGCCACCTGCTCCAAGGATGTCGTCATCCTGGTGGACAACTCGGGCTCCATGACGGGCATGCGTGCCACCATCGCTCGCCAAACCGTCAACTCCATCCTCAACACATTCAGCAACAACGACTTCATCAACATCTTCGCCTTCAACAACGTCTCCTACAACATTGTGCCCTGCTTCACTTCTGACATGCTTGTGCAGGTAAAATTTTATTGATTGAATTACTTTATTTTTGGAGATTACAATATATACAGGCATTTATACGCAGATAAATCGCGTACAACATAGCAAAATTTTAATAAAATAAAAAATAAGAATGAATTTGAGAATATGGAATTGAATAATACCTATAGTGAGGTCCACGTTATAATGGCAGTGTTTGATAAGCAATAACTTGTCTATCATTCAACAAAGCGGATATAGCGCTATCTCTTTCTCGCTTTACTCTGTTGCCAGATCGTCTTTTACAATGTAGAATTAATCATTAATTAATAAAATATTTCATCTTAATTATGAAAATTTATTACGAAATTATTGAAAAATATAATTTCTTGCTTAATAAAATATAATTGATTATTTTAAATGAAAATGAACAGGTTATTTTGCATCAATTAACCTGTATCAGCTACCGTTTATAGAAGGCACTGACAAGACATAGGTTCCGCAACGTTTTTCTCCCTTTCTTCCTCCACTGCTATTATAACGTGACCCTTACTATACACAATAAAATGCAATTTAAACTACTTTGATATATATATATATATTTGTTTGTATCTACAAAATTGGCGGACGTATTGACAGCTAAGCGTTCATTCTTGGAAGAGGATATCCAAAAATATCCTTCCTCTCAACTCTCTACCTAAAGTAAATATGGTACGAAAATTTATAAAAAAAATGGAAAATTAAGAATTGGAACATGATATGAATGGATAAGTTCTACGATAATAATCGTGGTAAAAACTCGTATCACAAATCGGAATGTATGTATGTATGCATATGCAATCATAGGCCAAATTCTTGGCCTATGTAGCCGGGAGACATTGCTGTGTCCGGCCTGCGCAAAATCTGAGCTTCAAATTGAAAATTCAAAATTCACTCATCACCCAATGCACAATAAACACTTTGAGGTTGGAATATATTCATGAACCTCATTCTGAAATTTCTTCATCAAAAAGTCATCAACATTTTTTTGTTCTTGAACCTTCAGAATTAGTCGACAAACAAATTCAAGACATAAAATTTGTCAAAAAAAAGAGATACATATTAAAAATATAATTCGGAATTATATTGGATGATGGTAAAGTCGTGTATTTCTATAAATAAATTTATAGAGATTGTTCATTTTATTCGACAAAATACTAGATTACTTCTGATATTAAAACGTTTTCCACATAATTATTAAAGATGAGAGTAGAAAATGATTGAAACAGAAATTCAATACGGTAGCTTAATTGAAATGTTCAACTGCAACCTAATAACTAACATACTTTTATTTCCATTTTCCAGGCGACTCAAGAAAATATAAAAACCTTTAAAGAAGCTATAGACAGCATTAAGCCAGATGGTAAAGCGAACTTCACAGATGCCTATATCACTGCTTTCAACCTTCTAGAACAGGTAAATTTATTGAACAAAATTTTTTTCAAAAGGTGACAAAAAGCTTTTTAGTAAAAACTAAAACATTGCGAGAGAAAAATAATTGTAATTATACATTAAGCAAAACTTGATCGTCAAAAGGCCCAAGGAATCTACTATCACGAATTGAATCCACTCTTTTCCTCTCAAACTTTGGGCAAAGGCTAGTCATCTTGCAGTTTCTGGTTCTGCTGTAGAGCCAGCAAGTAGCCTTGATTGGTTTCGAATCCGCTAACTGTCATTCATTAATCGTGCGTGCTTCCAATCACGCCACGGAATCATTTGGAGAAAGCCCTGTTTGGTTGGGCTTCTATCGTTGCGTGAAGTTTGAACCACAATAATTTAAATAAATTTGTTTCAATTATTAAATTAAAATTGATTAATTAATATAAGAATAGATCTATAACCATCCTCGGTAAATTCAGAATCTTGATGTAAAATTTCAAGTATATCAGTTCATTAGTTCATACGTGATGATGCGTCAATCGTGCTATTTCCTATCCCATACATGTGTAAGCTAATTCCTTCCTCTATAATATTATAGACTAGCAGGTAACCCGTGCTCCGCGAGGGTCTTCACAAACTGAAAACTACTGAAATCTCAAGAATTTAAAATAGGCCTATAACCATCCTCGGTAAATTAAAAATCTGTATGCAAAATTTCAAGTTGATCAGTTCAGTACTTGATGATGCTTCAATTGTGAATTTCCTATCCCGTACATTTATATCAAATCAAACTATTTATTGTCAAAAAAAAATGTCACAACAACGTCAATACAATTCAAAGCAGTAACATAGAACAATATTCAGATCATGCGAAATAAAACATAAAATCAGTCATTAAAATTAGTATAAAAGAATTCTTGTATATTATATAGGCACATTTTCATCAATAAAACTTTCAAATATCTTTCAAAACAGTGGATTTCCATTGATTTCACATTTTTGGGAAGAAAATTAAAAAGCCTAATTGACATATACTCCCAGCTCTTTTGAGAGGAAATATAGTTGCACTTTTTGATTCTCAAGTTATTTTTCTCTCGTGTCTCGTGTTTAAGCCAATTCCTTCCTTTATAATATTATAGATGTGCCTTATGCCTTGAGGGAGGAGTTCTTTAATATCGTTATCGGTGTTTGTAACTTCATTTGTATCGTATTGTCTGATAGAATTGAGACGCCTGTCAAAGTCTGTCCACTTGTGATTATGATTACAATGAAAGCCCATGTATTTGTATAAAATGTACTCGACAATACAATATTGATTCATAAAATAAGTAAATCATCAAAATGATAGGAGAGAAAAAATAAGATAACCTTGTGCTATTCCTCTCCCAAACGTATATAAGAAAGAACGAATTGAATTGACTTTATTGTTGATTTTTTTCTATTGCTGTGAGTCGTTGTCCGTTTGTAAATCTGTACGTTCGACGATAACTTTTGAATGTTCTGAATTTTTAGTACCGAGAGAGGCGCAACTGCCCGCAGCGGACGTGCAACCAGGCGGTGATGCTGGTGACTGACAGTGTCACCGACAACCTGACTGAGGTCTTCCAGACGTACAACTGGTTCGACAACCGCACACACGTGCCTGTGCGAGTGTTCACCTACCTCATCGGTCGCGAGGTCACCAAGGTGCGCGAGATACAGTGGATGGCCTGTCTCAACCGAGGTAAGTACCTATTTCACTAGCATTATCAAGTACCTACAAGTACAGAGAAAAAATATAATAAACTTTAATCTGAGTTTTAAAAGTGAACTAGGATCATTATACAATCATAATTTATTTAGTCATTTATTGTACAAAACACTAAAATCAGAAAATGATAATTATGATCATGGAGGAAAAACTAGGCTGAGCCTGTACTCTACCTAATCAAATTGGAAACTATCTCTCTCAAATTTTAATAGTAAGTACATGTTCTCCAAAGTACTGGGTGTCTATAAATGAATATCGGGGTTTTAACGCTTTATAAGATCTATTACATTATACTTACAGTTATTAATGATATGTCAAATGAAAGAGCAACTCAAACAGTTTTATATACAAGCTTACAAGTGTTCTATGTGAGCACCATTTGACACACGGCACACATCAAGTCTATAGCCGAGTTCTTCCCAAACGTTGAGTAGTGTGTCTTCTGTAATTGTTGCAACAGCTGCTTCAATCCTCTTTCGTAATTCAAGGAGGTCAGCTGGTAACGGAGACACATACACACGATCCTTGATGAAACCCCAAAGGTAAAAATCGCATGGCGTTAGGTTGGGTGACCGTGGAGGCCACGCATAGCAAGCTCTGTCATTGGGCCCCTTGCGGCCAATCCAGCGGTCGGGTACAGTTACGTTCAACCATCTTTGCTATACCGCATTCTAGCGGATCGCCGCGGAAACATTTCACGCACATGCGCACTGGTGCCAACGAACAAAAACTGAGTTGCTCTTTCATTTGACATATCATTTATAACTGTAAGTATAATGTAATAAATCTTATAAAGCGTTAAAACCCCGATATTCATTTATAGACACCCGGTATTATTAGGTTATGAAATCACACATCACTGCTTTTCCTCTCAATTTTCGGTCCTGGAATAGATATTTGAAAATTTTGAAGGTTGTGTAGTTATTTGATAATATTGAATGTTCACGTAAGGAATCATCAATCAAACAATCATCAACTTATCAAATTATGTGCAACGTCACAGAACCGGTGTCAAAGATCTAGATTTTCAAATATAATTTACTCCATGGATTATTATATTTTATTTTCAAAAGAAAATTAGTTACAAATATCATGAATAAAACATAAACTGGACAAATTAATACATCATACAAAACTGTACTGCAGTAGTATTTTAAGTCACAAGGACGGGAAAGGGCCTTTTGCAGTGCGAGAATGCTGTTTAGCCGAGACTAGAATTTCATTCGAGCACTAACAAACAAGGTACAAAAGGCACCTTCCCGTCCTTGTAACTTACACTATTTTTTGTCATAATAATCTATAAAAGAATATTATCATTACTATTTCTTTTGAATGTAAGATTATGAAACTCTGACGTGTCACATGCTGTGCGAACTCTGCTCGATCATACATCTTTCTATGACAAAAATTAATCTAAACTTAGCTACGCTACGCTCAAATACGTTTTTGTAACATGTAGCCGTCCTACCTCCCAACATTGAAAGCTACCACGCTACGCTGGTGGATTTATCATATAAATCGTATTTTAGCGTAGCATAGTTTGAAGAGACCTCAACTCTTATGGAAGTATGACTGTAACCAACTTGAATTATGACTATTGGTTGGCAGGTTATTACGTGCACATCCAGACCCTGGAAGAAGCACAGGGCCAAGTGCTGAAGTACATCCCAGTGGTGGCCAGGCCTCTGGTTCTGCAGGGAGTCGAACATCCCCTGTCCTGGACTCATCCCTTTGCCGATATCACTGTCAGTAAATCTGCAAACAAATCGAACAACATTACCCTGATTACAATTCATATAATTGTCATTATCATATTCAACTATAGTGTGGTTCACGTTATGATGGCAGTAACTCTACAAACAAATTGCATATCACCTCTACAACATCACCTTCATTACAATTTACATCTTTGTCATTATCATATCCAACTATAAGGTGGTCCACGTTATAATGACAGTAAATCTACGAACAATTTGAATATCGCCTCCACAACATTACCCTGATTACATTCGTATCGTTGTCATTATCATATTCAACTATAGTGTGGCCCACGTTATAATAGCAGTAACCCTACAAAAAATGAATATCACCTCAAAAACATTACCCTGATTAGAATTCATATCTTTTTCATCATCATAGGCAACTATATAGTGTGGATTACATTATAATGGCAGTAACTCTACAAACAAATTAAATATCACCTCTAAACTTGATTACAATTCACGTCTTTTTCATGTTCATATCAAACTATATTATGTTACACATTATGTTGGCAGTAACTCTATAAATATTGAATATCACTTCAACAACATTACCCTGATTACAGTTAATATTTTTTCCATTATCATAGTCAACTATAGTGTGGCTCACGTTGTAATGACAGTAACTCTACAAACAAATTAAATATCACCTCAAAAACATCAACCCCATTACAATTCATATTGTTGCTATTATCATATTCAACTATAGTTTGGTCAACGATACAATGGCAGTAACTGTACAAATAATTTCAATATCACCTCTACAACATTACCCTGATTACATTCGTATCTTTGTCATTATCATATTCAACTATAGTGTGGTTCACTTTATGATGGCAGTAACTCTACAAAAAAATTGTATATCCCCTCTACAACATCACCTTCATTACAATTTACATCTTTGTCATTATCATATCCAAGTATAGTGTGGTCCACGTTATAATGAAAGTAAATCTACGAACAATTTGAATATCGCCTCTACAACATTACCCTGATTACATTCATATCGTTGTCATTATCATATTCAACTACATTGTGGTCCAAGTTACAAACATTTTGAATATCATCTCAACAACATTGTTTTGATTATAATTCGTATCATATTGTCATTATCATATTCAACTATAGTGTGGCCCACGTTATAATAGCAGTAACCCTACAAAAAAATGAATATCACCTCAAAAACATTACCCTGATTAGAATTCATATCTTTTTCATCATCATAGGCAACTATATAGTGTGGATTACATTATAATGGCAGTAACTCTACAAACAAATTAAATATCACCTCTAAACTTGATTACAATTCACGTCTTTTTCATGTTCATATCAAACTATATTATGGTACACATTATGTTGGCAGTAACTCTATAAATATTGAATATCACCTCATCAACATTACCCTGATTACAGTTAATATTTTTTCCATTATCATTGTCAACTATAGTGTGGCTCACGTTGTAATGACAGTAACTCTACAAACAAATTAAGTATCACCTCAAAAACATCAACCCCATTACAATTCATATTGTTGCTATTATCATATTCAACTATAGTTTGGTCAACGATACAATGGCAGTAACTGTACAAATAATTTCAATATCACCTCTACAACATTACCCTGATTACATTCGTATATTTGTCATTATCATACTCAACTATAGAAAGGTCCACTTTATAATGGCAGTAACTCTGCAAACAAATTGAATTCACCTCAACAAAATCACCTTGATTACAATTCATATCTTTTTCATTATCATGGATCACGTTATAATGACAGAAGTCCACAAACAAATTGAACATCACCTCATCATCTTTACCCTGATATTCATATTATTATCATTAACATTACCCTGATGATAATGATCCATTACATTGTCATTATCATACTCAACTATAGTGTGGATCATGTTAAAAAGATAGTGGAGAAATATAGGATAACAGGAGGATAGGAGAGGAGAATTACATGCTATTTGATGTATGTAATGAATCAGTGCTATTTCGCTAATACATATGTCGATTTTCAATGTTTTTTGTAACTTCAATATCAACCTATAGTGAGGTCCACGCTGTAATGACATTGGAAAAATATAGGAAAACAGCGTTGGCGATTTTCTGCCCTCTGCCACTGCCTTCTATAGAAGATATCGGTATATATTATGATGTGATATAAACTGTACATTCTTTATTGATTCATACAATAAATACATCATCAAAATGATAGGGAGAGAAAAAATAAGGTAACCTTGTGCTATTCCTCTCCCAAATTTATATAAGGTTACACATAGTCCGATATAGGTTGAGTCTTGTAGTTGTTCACTTCACAAAATTTTCAGTCCTTAATTATTTTCTTGTTATATTATCCTTATTCTTGTTTAAAATAATCAATTATATTTTATTCGTCACAAAAATAATTTTTTCAGTGATTGAATTATGAATTTTCATAATTGAGATGAAATATTTTGTTAATTAATTTTATTTTTACATTGTTAAGAAGCGATCTGCAACTTTGCCGAGCTAGTAAAGGATAGCGTTTTGTCGAATGATAGACAAGGATAGCAACACCAATGTTAATCAACTACTGCCATTATAACGTGGACCTCACTATATCGCTTCCCATATGAGCGATCCTTGACTACAATTTTATTCAATATCATATTCAACTATAGCTCTCTATAAGAGTGATGATAAATTATTCTATACCAACTCATCAAATCGGAGCTTAGTATTTTTCAACACATTCAAATAGTCAGGTTCCAATATGACCTCATTCATCTGATAAGTAGGTGGGCCTACGGTGAAATTATTTGGAAAACATTTAACATTTTGTGTTAACATGCGTCTGGTTTGGCAGATTAATGGGTTTCTAATATTGGCAAAAGTAACATCTTAATAATTACTTAGTCTCAACACTCATACAACATTTCCATTAGTTTTTGGTGCTTGTAGGGATTTATATATATTATTTTTTTAACAGCAGCTAACTGAATTTTTGGGATGGGATGAACAAGGTCCTAAAAACTAAATTATTAATATATTCCATTAAAAAATATATATATTAATCGAAAGGATATTACAAAGCAATAGGCCTTCTGAAAACTCATTCAAATGACTTTAGGACATTACAAAGCATTCGATTTATTAAGTTATTACGTTATTTGAATAACGTCTGTGATAATGGTTTGAATCTCGTTTTAGAATCCTCTCTCTAGAATTGAATTTCATTATAAAATGTAATAATTATTCAGATAGCTTTGAATTGTGTGATGTATTATATATCTCAATATAATTGTAACTTACTATATCCCGTTAAGTACGGTATTATAATATTCTGATTTCTCATGACTCTGAAAAATGCATTAATTTTACAGCCTGTACAAAAATACAGTTGTTTGTTTGCTATTTCAGCTTAGTTGATACTATATAGTACGTACCTTGAGGGGAGTATGACTTGATTTAGACTAAGTATCACTTAATTCATCCCATCAGATATCATAACTTCATTCATTAGAACGAAATAAAAAATCAATATTGCTACTTTGATGGTTGATGCTAACTTATTTTTTATTTGAAACTGGTAGATTTAATAACAGTTTCCATTTATGATTTCCGAAACATTATTCATTTGTCATTAAAAATATAGTCACTTTAACTATCATCAATTGAATCTGAAATTATATCTACCGAAATTTTTAAAATTGACTAGTAGCCTACCTCAGTTGATAACAGTGACTAATTATTCTATTTTTAGATTGTTAAGCATCATGGTTCCAATATTATACTGTATTAATGTTTCATTTAGGCTACTGATTATCGCTCTACTAGTTTTATAACATTAACCCTTTATTCCATCATGGTTCCAATATTATACTGTATTAATGTTTCATTTACTGATTATTGTTCAACTCTAGTTTTGTAACATTAACCTTTATTCCATCTCAGGCATTTGGTATTGTCGGGCTCTGACTAATTTCATAACAGTGTGTTGGAATCTGACCTTAACGTGTGTTATGTGAAATCTTGCCACAGGATCCTGCAGTTTCGTCATGGCTGTGGGATGTAATGGATTTTGATGATCAGAAGCAACGCCTCTGGAATCACAGTAGCAATCAAAATGATTATTTCAGCCAGCGCAAAGAAGACAATAAATATATTCGTAAAGTAACACAGGTAGTAAATCATGGATCTCTGATCTGAATGGATGTGCCCCCTCCCCCCTCTGTGTGACCCTCAAGCCTTTCCTAAGCCTCAATATAGATGTCTACTTCCATAAGATCATTATTTGTAATGATTGGGATGTACAGTTCTCTAATCCATCTAAATGGCAGATTGGAAGAAAGCTCTTATGATTTTCAAGTGGTTAGTAATGGATGATTATTTTAAAAACTCGCAGTGTTTCAGTATTACACTCAAATCTTGATTGTGTAATAAATATAATTCAAATGCCACTTGATCGCATCTTGAATAAAATTACAAGCATTTCTGCTTCATAAAAGAAACTTCATCTGATAATCGTCAAATAACCAGTATACCTTTTCGTGGAAAAACAAACAACACTGAATTTTCATTGCAACATTCTATCACAATTTCAATATTAAACTTTTTGTTGTTGAAAACTATTATTTTTAATTCATTTAAAAGATTAATTATTTATTGAGTTTTATATTAAACATTAAACATCTGCATGATTTCAATTAACACGTCAAATCGCAATAATATCTAATTTCAAAAAGCATGTCTAATCTACTAATCATATCTGTTATTAGAAGAATAGTTAGAGGTAATGGATCATAATTTTAATGCAACTAATAATTATCTATTGAGCCTCGTAGCTGTTATTATTAGAACTTTGATAATAATTTCTCATTTTGAATATTTATTGATAACATCAAATTTGGAAATTTACTATCAAATTTGGAATACTATCAAATTTGGAAATTTCCAATTTTCAGCATGTAGGTTATAGAAAAGCATAGATTTATAAAAAGCAATGATTCACCATTATTTTGTAACTTGGAGAATTTAATCTCACATAAATAATAATTCACATTATTTGCTCTACTAATTACTTATGGTATATGTGTTTTATTTTAATCAGAATCAATAATATGCTAAAGATTTTGTAGGCTGTAATTGGACGAGGAGCCGTTGTGTATGCCGTCACGGAGCCGCTATATAGAAGAAGGAGAAGAAGAATTAGACGAGTATAATTGGATTAGTTGGAGGAAATTTTCCTTCAAATATTCGAAAATGTTTGATTGATTGTCTGTTTACAGGGTGAAGTAGGTGAGGAGGATCTAGTAGAGTTCCAGGAGTACAGAATGATGACATCTGTCTCAGGTCCCGCCTTCGATAGGAAGAAGAATAAAAACAATGAGGTAGATACTGTACAAGATTTTTTGTAATCAACATTTTTTGGTATTAGATCTGGTAGTTTAAGACCCCTAAGTTCCGCCCAAGATCGGCTATTTATGAGCGTTTTTGCTGCGTTTTCTATGCCTTCTCAAGAACTAATTGACTGATCATTATTATCATGACGCATCCACATGTTGTCCCAGTCGCTGGCCCTAAAAGCAGGCCCAGCCTAGTAATCCAACGTAGATGAATGAAGGCCAGTGAAGGCCAGCGCTGGCAAACCACCCACTGGCGCTGGTCGAAATTGGTCTTCATTGGGCCAACATGTAGAATGCGGCATCAAAACTTTCATATGTTTCTATTCGCTTGTAAGATGTAATGATACTCTCAACATAATTTCCTTAGAAAAAAGGACCGAACTTTCTTTGGACTGTGTGCATTTGTATCGTATTTTATTAGGTGAACTCAACATTTGAAAATCACTATTTGATATTAGAAAAAACGACTAGCAGTCTGATTTTTACATTAAATGAATTAATCACTCACTGTGACAACGAAATCTTTCGAAATATTTTGCCAACCAAGAAGATGGCGGACCTGCCGAAAGATCTCGATGTCACAGTGAGTGATTAATTCATTTATTGTAAAAAATCAGACTGCTAGTCGTTTTCTCTAATAGCAAAAAGTGATTTAATAATAAGCTGTTCTTGATGGAAAACAACATTGAAGAATTCAAAATTTTTATTTATATTTTGTTATCAATTTGACTGAAAGTTTTTTGAAATTTTAACACATGCGTCATTAGTACCTTGAAAAAATATTGAGAATGTTGATAGTTTAATCACTCATTCTCACATAATTGAGAATTTTAAATCTTCAGTGACTGTAAGTTTAGCAATATCTAACTGACTAAAGCAATGGGTCACAAAAAATTGCCTAATCCTTAATAATATTTTTAATGTGCAATATCTAAATGCATTTAATTTTTTGCAGACCAAAAGTGCTGATCTTCTTGGAATTGCTGGTACTGACGTTCATATAAAGGACATCGAGAAACTTACACTTGCTTACAAGGTAAATAATTTATTCCATTCAAGTATTTTGATAGGGTTTAATGGAGGAGGATAGGGATGAAGTTTAATAATTACAAAGAATAAGTAGTAGGTACCCTTTTTGATGATTTATAATTGGATGAATACGCGAAACTTGTCGTGTCTGGAATAAAGATAATATAAGGTTACCTACTAGTGACTGATTGTAATTAAAGACTTATTCTATCTTTATATCGATCAAATAATAAGGCCAAACTTAAAATCATAGATATATGAACCTAATATTCTACAATATTGTAAATCAAGTAGTAAAATATTAATAAAGTAGTCTCAATCTACAGCGAATCAACTCTCCTTACTCATACCCTTGCATATATTCAAAGTAAAATTAAGTGAAGAAATAATGTTAGTACGGTAATCATTAATGCTCTCATGACAATAATACTGCCTTTTATTTTAAAATTTTCTTGATATTTTTGTATCAATTCATTTTCAAATGTATGTTTCAGATTGGTGCAAATGGATATGCATTCATCATAACAAACAATGGTTATCTCATGTCACATCCAGATCTTAGACCTGTGGTGAGTGAATAATTCAATTTTTGAGATAATAATATAGTTGGACTACATTTAATGAAATGCTCTATGATTTAAAAAGTTTCATAAATTTACGAACATTTTATGAACTGCTCTATAATTATTATAAGAAGTTTTGCTTGAAATTAACCTTTATTAAATTCAAATATTCTTTATTCCATAAAAAATGCAAATGTTACATTGCAATACAGACCATGTTTTACTGTAATATCCCTACAGGACTATTCGAAGCTCCCACGAAGACTTTGAAGCTCCTACGATTATCATACGGTATTAAATAACATTTTATTTTTGAGAAGACAATAACGAACTGATTATTTTGAATTTGTTTTCAGCACAAAGGAATTCTAAAGGATAACTACAACAGTGTGGATCTGACAGAAGTTGAGCTGCTTGACGACAACATAACAGATCCAAGAGAGCCAAGTGAAGAAATACTTGAGGTAAATATCTTGTAAGTATTGTACCAAAAATGAAACCTTTTCATATTCTACCTCTCACCAATCCAGCCAAGTCTGGGAGAAAGTGAGTGATTTTCACATTTTTAAAACATATATTAAGATTGGCGTGATATCTAATTCATATTGATTAATTATAATGTATATTGTAATATGAAAATAATAATAATTTTTATTGTGTTGTACCCTCGACCTGAGAGTTTATTCAAAATATAGACATGTTGATTACAAAAAACATATTCGCTACGATTATTTACAAAGTATACAATACAATAGATAGATTATTTGCAGATTTGAGAAAATGTGGCCCCGCTATATATAAATATGTGTCGGTATACCACAAAACATCCAGTGGACATGAATGCATGCATTTTCTGAATTTAAATCAAGAGCAAGAACAGAAAATGTCCAAGGAGTATTTGAATCTGGGGTAAATAAATTTTGAACATTAGGCTATGAAGAATTTCGAAAATTTTGAATATTATGCTTCAAACTGGATTCGATTTTGTATTTTACCTTCGCATATGGTTCAACTTTTTTCATATTTCTCCAGAATGTGAGACTTTGTGTTGGAGAGAACTTCTCCAATGAAAAGCGTGAAAATCATTTTGCAATATTTTTAAAAGTAGTGAGAGGTATTTATGTGAAACTGCTATCTCTCTTATTTCAGCTTCGTCGAATAATGGTAGAGCACAATGAAGGGAAAACGCTGAATTTGAAAATGAAATTTCATTACGATGACTTTGTAAGTACGGTATCTTGAATTTACACCTCTAAAATATATTTTATTCTTTTCAGAAACGTAGAAAATGAATAAAATTAATAGTGACAGACGAGCAAATTGAGAATGGCCTGATAACAGGGTCATTTTGCTTGCTAGCAATACATTCAGAGAAGTAAGAATTGAATAATAATATTTTGATTAGTACATTACTTTACATCATTTTATAAAATTTGAAATTCTATTATGATGGAAATTAATTTTGAAACTTTAATATTGGAATATTTCGCAAATGTTACCTGAGCATGGTAAAACATTCTTACTACTGGAATTCAAAATTTAGAAACTTCAAAAACAATTATAATATTGCAAGGATTTGTACTCTATAAAGTTCTAATGTTACAAATCACAGTACAAAATTATCAATTACTCTCAAATTTATTGCAACACTACTAGTTTCAACTCTTCAAGAACCATTATCAAGTTGAATTATTTACACTTAAAATGGCTCTTGAAGAGTTAAAACTAGTACCTAGTGTTGCAATAAATTAAAGGATAGCCTTACTTGATAATTTTTTATTGTGTTTCAATAATCAGTAGCCCTAAAAAGAGGAGTGAATATCTAATGTTACAATATACAAATTTAGAATTTGTTCGACATAAAGCGTGACATAAAACAGTGAATATACCATATATTCTATTGACAAATAAAAGTTTAAGTGAATCAGATGTAGTTTCTTTGATTTGCAGAGAAGAGTAGGAGCTGAAACACGACATTACTATTATGCGCCACTCGAAAACACTTCGTTCTCACTGGGTCTGGTGCTTCCACATTCCTATGGAAACTATTGGATTAAAGCTGGAGACGAAATTCGAAAAACATATCAAATGGGTGAGAATATAATTATTAGTACTATAGATAGTGTTCAATTGGTCTGCAGGTATTTTTCTCGGTATGGGAAGTAATGTGTACAAAACCTTAGCAAAACTACCCCTACAGATAAAAAATAAATTAGAAGTTGCATTTGTTCAAATGCTAATTGATGAATAATTATTATTAAACAAAAATCCCAATTAAATTCTGTAAATCACCCCGAAGACTTCTGCTACTGCAGATATTGACAATCTAGCTGTTTACCCGGTTGTCAATATTTGCAGTAGCAGAAGTCTTCGGGGTGATTTACAGCATTCAATTGGGATTTTCGTTTAATAATAATACTTATTCATTTAAAACTATCCCTGTTCTTGATCTGCCAGTAATGAAATTTTTGGCTGAATGATGTTCACAAATTACTTGCGCTTCGGTAATTATAATAAGTATTATGTTTATGTCCATAATGTGTACCACATTGGGACAGATAGACATTTCAAAAGAAAATTATAATAAATTGTGTTGTTATTTTACACTTTCACAACAGTACTCACGGTTTTCCTGTTTGTCGGACGCGTTTCATGGCACTGAGCCACATTCTCAGCGTAGAAGGAGTAGCTAGTAGAAGGAGTACTCGAGTAAACCGTGATTACTGTTGTCAAAGTGTAAAATAAAGACACAATTTATTATAATTATTATAAACAGTTCAAGTATGATGAAGACAAAAGAAGAAACTCAAAAGAAAGCATTAGGAAAACAAAATATGCACTCATTCAGTGAGTTTTTCAGAAACTTTTCAGAAGATGTTTCCTATTTAATGTGATGAGATAGTGACTAGATTACGCATTGGGTGCGCCTACCTATCGTAGCCCGCTAATAAAAAACATTCTACTATTTTTTTTCAACCCTCCTATAAAGTATTAATTGAAATTATATAACTATTTTCTATATAAGTGAAAGTAATGAAATTCCTATTTTTCTTACTTGATAATTTTGTTCACTGTACCACTGTATTCGTGTTTTGTAGGTGAGAGTGTTGCTGACTATTTCAGAGGGAACTGGAGAATACATCCTGATTGGTAAGTAAATTTTATAATATTTTGTTTTTTATATAATTCTGACGGTTTATGCGATCAATATAAATGACAACGTATTCTAAAAATTTAGAATCTTTGTAGATCATTCGACCATTCAACATAATGTTTTGTAACAGACATTGGCCATACGTGCCTGCTTAAATCAATATTATGTTACCAGCAGATCCTTCCTTTTATCTTCCTTTTTATTTTATCGAACTTTTAGTTCAATAGGCGTATGACACAGATAATTTAAATGTTAACATCACTTCTCAGATATTATAAAAGATAAACTGTTACCTAGTTTTTAATTTGTAGATTTTCCACCTCAGCAATATCCATCATATGGACTCAATGCACACTTGTCAAAATCCAACTGAGACCCCAATTTGAAATATTCTAGTCTGGGTTCTATTAGTCCTAAATCCTAACCATCGATTTTCTCCCTCAACCCAGTATTACCTAAGCCAGTGACAGCCAGTGTACAGCCATTTGTAAATTTTAAATTGTTGAAAACTCTTGTTAATGTACTTTTCTGTTGTACGATGTCACATTTCGTTGAAGAGGAATAGAAAAAATGTACTGAAAGGTCGTTCTTATTGAATTCGTTTTGGGAAGTTTCCCTTTTATAATGTGATTGATTGTGTGGATTTTCAGGGTATATTGCGACCATCATCGCGACATTAATAGCCTATGACATGTATTAATAAATATATAAACTTTTGTTATCTTTAAGCGTTGAAGAGGAATAGAAAGATGTACTAAGGAACGTTCTCATTGAATTCGTTTTGGGGTGTTTCCCTTCTTTAATGCGGTTAATTCTGTGGATTTGCAGGGTGTATTGTGACTATCACCGCGACACAAGTCATTGGAACGAGAGCCGCGAAGAAAGACTGGTTGAGTTCATGAAGCGCATGCGCAGTCCCCATTGGAAGTGGCATGAACAGTATCCAAACGATCCAAATGATGAAGAAGGTATGAAGATCTTGATATTAAATAATTTTTGTCAATTATTTCAGTACAAATTTTGTTTGCTGTTCCAATTATATCTTGCAATTAATTACTGTCAAATCTATGAATAAATAACGAGAGATGAGTGCATCTTCAGCTTTAGGCGTTCTAAGTGGTGGGTTCTAAACCAACGGGAAGCGATTTTTAAACCCAATTATGTTATTTAGAGGAGATCGGTCATCCCCTCACAAAGGGAGTAGAAGGTGCATGAAGCTTAACTACTTATCGACAGTTTATCAGCGAGACCACGAAACTAATTCGCTTCCTCAAAAACAATTTCTTCCACCTGAGAGAAAACATTGAATCGAGAATTTTATTCATTTCTTGCTAAAAAATGTAACTAGGCCTACAATAATAACTATTGTTTAGGAATAGAATTCTACAACTGAAAATTTTCATATTAGAATAGAATATTCTCAACTGATTCAAATTTGAATTGTATACAGGGTGATTCATAATTATGGTAAAATATTTTAATACGTGATAGTAGAGGTAAAAATAAGAAAAAAAGTTCATATAAACATATATCCATAAACGCTTCATTAGCGAGCTATACAGAGTGAAAGATTTTGCCCGGAATTCAGTTCCTCTGGTGAAATACACCGATACTGAATTGTTTGGGGACTAATTTTTGAAAACTTATGCTGGATTCATATGGAAAAATATCTGAAAAATTGAATAAAACTAGTCTGGAACCTGTAGTGTGAGTAGCTTTTGAGAAAAAAGTTGAAATATGCAAAAAATCTTAGTAGAAAAACACAGACTTATGCGTTTGATGCCCAATAACTTTCTTTAATGACCAGTAAACAATTAGTTTTTCGCAATAAAAATTGTAGAGAATTTAATTCTGAAAAGAATCATGTAAGCTGTGTAAACTAAATTTGAATAAAAGTTGAATAAAATGTATTCTTATGTAGTACATTACACCAAGAAAAATTGCTGTTTTATGAGGAGAGAACTAGCAATTAGGAGAGAACTTATTCAAATTTAGTTTACACAGCTTACATAATTCTTTTCAGAATTAAATTCTCTACAATTTTTATTGCGAAAAATGATTTGTTTACTGATCATTAAAGAAAGTTATTGGGTATCAAACGCATAAGTCTGTGTTTTTCTACTAAGATTTTTTGCATATTTCAACTTTTTTCTCAAAAGCTACTCACACTACAGGTTCCAGACTAGTTTTATTCAATTTTTCAGATATTTTTCCTTATGAATCCTGCATAAGTTTTTCAAAAACTAGTCCCCAAACAATTCAGCATCGGTGTATTTCACCAGAGGAACTGAATTCCGGGCGAAATCTTTCACCCTGTATAGCTCGCTAATGAAGCGTTTATGGATATATGTTTACATGTACTTTTTTCTTATTTTTACCTCTACTATCACGTATTAAATTATTTTACCATAATTATGAATCACCCTTACAAGTACTTGAAGCAGAATAAGTGAACTGCAACTCAAACTCACTGCCAACACACAAGGTTTCTTATGTTGGCAGTGCCTAATATTACATAAATAATATTGTTATACTCAAGTTGTAATCAATGTCTATTTGCATTGTATACTCTTGTAATTATATTGCAGAAAAATGTATTTGTAATTTTTGGCAATAAATTCAATTCAATAATAGTAATAGAATTCTCAACTGAAAATGCTATAATAATTACAGTTTGTCCAGTGGCATTAAGCATACCGTATGTTTACATTATTATCTGATAATTATGGAGAAACTCTTTCAATATCTGAAATGCCTGGATGGAGAAATTTATCAAGTGATCTTAAATTTTCCAGATGTTTGCAATAGAACAGCAATCGGAGATGACGAATATTACTGTGAGTTACATTTTTTATCTCTTTATTAGTATCTAATTTAAAAAGTTGAAGAATCTATAAAGTTAAAAAAATACGATATATTACAGAAACGTTATTGAAAACAAAATTAAATAATTGGAAACACCTTATCAAATACCGTATAGTTACCGTATGTCACTGGTTCCTACCATTGAGATAGATAGGTACTAATGGAGATAACTCCAGCAGTTATATAGGCAGGATATAGGCAGCAGTCTCCTGTCTATCATTTCAATGGTGTTTTTTTTAATACATGTATCCTAAAGAAGACCCTCAACTCACTTGAGAACTTAACGTCTATGCCATCGACAGGATTCAAACTTACAAATCGGGTAGTGCTAGCAGACCGAAGTTTGTAACGCTCCTTTCCTCTGGACCAACCCGCCCGAACTGTCATCCTAAGAATTTTGCCACTACCAACCATTAAGGAACTGTTTTTATTTCTGTCTATCCTTTCTTAATCAATATTATTTTTTCAATATTATCGATGAAAAAATACCAGCTATAAGCTATCAAGCATCGCATGTAGATCGATAATATTGATTTTCAAATAATTTGAAAGTTTAAATGGAAGAAATAAAAGAATCCTGTTATTGTTAGTGATTCAATCTCTGTTTCCGCTTCATTGTTTAGACCAAGGTTCTTGATTTATAATTGATTAGTTTTAATAATCTATCTGACACCAAATTAGCCTATTTATTTCCATTTAGGTTTATTTAACTGAAAATGAATATATTTTTGCAGGTGATAAAGAGCTAATGCAATTGTTGGTATTCGACGGAAAGAGCACTCACTTATCCTATGAACAGAAGAAGTATATTGCCAAAACCAGACGCGAGTAAGTAGCTTATTTCGCCTACTCTTTCCTTGAATTCAATAACCACTCCGAGAAGCAAACAATTTCTCCATTAACTGTATTTCATTATTGATAATTTCTTGACTGATTAATAGGTTCTCGAAAACTTTGTTACCTCTACTGCCAGTAGGCTCTTCGTATGATTTATAGAACAAAACTCTAGATATGTTTTTTTAGAAAAACCTTTATTATTCTTTGAAAATTGTGTTATCGTTAGTTTTGACGTTATTGTGAACTGTTGAAGCAATCAGTATGCGTATCTAACTTGTAAATTTTACTTTCTACAGGCTTGAACTGGTGAACAAATATAATGTCTCACTCAGATTTGTTGCCACTCAAAGCGGTCTGACAAGATGGCAGTACATAAAAGAGAGAGCAGATGAGCAAAAGTGAGTGTTGGAGTGTAATAAAATTCATATTATAGTCTATACATGTTTCAGTGTTAAGTGTAAAACTCGTAAGAAAAAAAGAAGAGAGCAATAAAAATCATATTATAGTCTATACATGCTTCAGGGTTAAATTTAAAACTCGTAAAAAGTATTAACAAATCAATACCTTATCATTGTAAGCAAACATACTGGCGAAAATATTTATTTTCACTTTCTTAGTAGGACTTCAGATAAGAACTATTCCTGAACCTAATTGAAAACTAAATAAGAACCTATAAAACCACCTTTTTTGGCAGGGCTACTCTTAATTATTATCAAGAAATAAAAGTAAAAAATCCAAGTAGGTACCTTTTCTCAAAAAACTTAAATAACATGTTTCAACATTGGAAATGACATCAATTTTGAATCATGTTGTGAGTTATTTAAAAAAAGTGTACTGTACTTAGATTTTTTTTATTTCTTGATAAGAACCTTCAAGTATAAAACAATTCATACTGATCCTAATTCAAAAACGTATTAAAAAGTAAGAAATTGTATTCTAAACATATCCAACTTTACAAATTCATGAGATTAAAATATTTCATAGATAATGCCAAATTTCCTGATTGAAAGAGCTGATAATCTGCGTTGACGTTGCAATTCCATAAATGTGTTACAAATATTTTACTGCTTATGATAATATTTATCAATTATGAATCATATTGAACTGCATGCCAAAATGGAACCGTAAAATAATTCATGCCATCAAGGTCCTGACGAATATTTTGATTGACTGAAGGATTTTAATATTAATTCTGATGAAGACCGTCAGTAGGACATCATCTAATGATGACCTACACCAAGTCGAAACCGTCGTCACTACTATAAGTAAGTGTAGTTTTCACTTCATAAGTATATGCATTAAAGTGATTTCCTACAGTCTGATGATGACCCACACCAGGTCGAAACGATCGTCACTACCAACAGTAAATGCATCTTCACTTGATAAGTGTTTTTAAAATTTGTGTTTCAAAAGTATTTTTAAAAAGTTTGAAATCAATAGTAGAAAAGAATGGGTTTGCAACAAAGGATTAAAATATTTTTATTTGTATTACTGTACCTGAATAATGTGTATTAATTATTCTGATTGTTGCCAGTGAATGGGGTGACTCGAATAACGAAGCACTGAATGAGCCGTGGTATCGTAGTGCGGTGTTGCAACACCACATTGACGCTGATGCGTTTGTTCTGTCAATGCCATTCGATCCAGGTCAGCTAACTCCCACATTTAATTTCAAGATCTTAGTTAATCTATCTTACTCCTATCCATATTCTATCAAGAGTAGTGGTATCTCTTGTGGAATATAGTAGTAGTATGAGTCATAGTATATAGAAGGTTATCAAAAACAAAAGACAGACACATTTAGAAAGGGCTGACGAATAATTTTTGAATAGTAGTAGCGCTCATCGAATTTTCATCTAGCTGTTTACCCTGTTGTCAATATTTGCAGTAGTCTTAGTGGTGATTTACAGCATTTAATTTGGATTTTCGTTATTAATAATTACATTTAGAAAGCTTGTAGATTGCAGATACTGATTGCCATACGAAAAGAAATAATTCATAAAGAATGAAACAGTGATTCGTGCAATAACAATGCTTTTGGAATGGATACTCAAAAAGCTATGGAGTATTGTGGAGCTCAGCGCTTAAATAATTACATTCGTCGAGTTCAAAGCCCAATTTCAAACAGTTTAAACGCTTATAAAAAGTTCAAAAACGTCAAACAAAGGAGCAAGTCATATGTATCTTATTAGAAATGTCTTCCTCTTTCCAACCATATTATAGTGAGGTCCACGTTATAATGGCAGTGGAGAAAGATAGGAGAACAAAGTTACCGATCCTCAGTCTTGTCAATGCCTTCTATACAGTAGCATACAGTAGTATACAGTAGTAGACGGTAGCTGATACAGGTTTATTGACTGTTCATTCTCGTTTAAAATGATCAATTATATTTTATTAAGCAAGAGATTATATTTTTCAATAATTTCATAATAAATGGAATATTTTGTCACTTAATTGTTAATTCTTCATTGTTAAAAGACGATCTGGCAACACAGCAAAGCGAGAAAGAGATAGCGCTATCCGCTTTGTTGAATGATAGACAAGGATAGCAATACCATTGCTAATCAAACACTTCCATTTTAACTTGAACCTTACTATGGTATTAGATTTTTACTAATATTTTTATAGTTATTGCGGTCGTTTTTAAAAAACATCTAAAAATGTATATATTACGAAAACTAGTTCAAATAAGAAAATTTTACTAGAAATTTTCTGTTGCAAATGTAGAATCTATGTAGAATCAAATGTAGAGTCCTCGGTTGTTACACTTCTTGTGGGACACTCTGTATATTCAGGCGAGTTGGAACTTCTATCAGGGACTTCCCACCAATAAAAGCCATACAATTCAAGCCATACAAAGTCCGGATATTGGTTGCAATAATAATACAGACACCACATCACATTATTCCTTCATGCCGTATTGGATTGATTTGTATTTTTATTATTTTTTTTTTCGATTGGCAGAGCGCGCAAAAACGATGACGGCCAGTCATGCGATTTTCCACAGAGACGGAGGCCATGAAGCACCCGGCTCGGTGGTTGGATTCCATTTCCCATACGACAACTTCTACAATAGTTTCATCAAGATTATTTCACGATCAAATGTAAGTAGTGCTTAACTGACTGCGCCCACAATTTAATGCTATGCAAAAGACTTGAAAAATATTTCTGAAAATATTAATATTCTTTCAGCTGTCTTTTGAAGATAAATGTAGTATATCATCAGTCTCTCTAATATGAGATGGTAACTTATTTATATGTTTCAGGCCCATGTATGTAGGTTTTTTCTGATACTGAGCTTTCCTATGGTACTGAGAGGAATATTTATGTTTATTCCTGGTGTCTTAATTATGTGTGTCGCAATTTCTTTTTAAACTCTCTATTTTTTGTCAACATGATAAATTCAAAAATGAAGTTACAACACAGTTAGAAGCCTCATTGCTTTAAATTGATATTCTCTACAAAACTCGAGAGGCTTGAGACTTTTCATTCCCCTCACAGTTCTTGTTTGTAGCCTGTAAATAAAATAAAAAAATGAATATCTATACAACTGGTTAACGATAATGAATTCAAATTAATTTTATTGAAATTACCCTATGAACAGAGTGGAACTCAACGAATAAATTATATGGAACTGACAATATGGTTTTGAGGTTTTCATTTCACCTTAATAGTTTTATTGAGCCAATAACAATACACATACACCGATACCTTGATACCTCATGCTGTTTTAGTGTCCTGACTGTGCGGTGAGTTGTCAATCGGACACGCATGACTGCTACGTGATCGACGGCAACGGCTACGTGGTTTGGTCACGTGACAACCTGACTGGCGTCTTCTTCGGCGACATGGAGGGCGCCGTGATGGAGGCCATGGTCTCCAAGAACATCTTCCGCCGCATTAAGATGTTTGACTACCAGGGACTTTGCTTCGATACTGTTCAGGTCGATAGCAGCGCTATCAGTCTATTGACGGTGAGTGACAGAACTAAATAATCCTAAGAAATACTTCCTTACTTTGTAGCCCAGCCGAGTGAGTATGAATATTCCTATTATAACTTATGGGAATAATATTCCCTCTGTACCAGACATGTTCACTACCACTGATAGATGATAATCCAGCTTTAGACCTATGTTGCATAGAAAGGATAAGTAAGTAAGTACTTACTTACTTAATAGTAAGGTAGGTAAGTGGGCTGGGGCGTCGCTCCACTTAGGGCCGTTTGCACAGTCAAAGCTTAAACTGGATTTAATCAGCTGGTGGCTTAAACTCAAAATGAATCATATTATAACAAACGATACTTGATACGGATTTAATCCAGTTTGAAATAAAATTTTGTTTAAACTGTCACTGTGCAAACGGCCCTTAGTTTGCTATGTGTTTATATTAAAATTGAAATTTTAATTCAAAAGAAAATGTTTCCAATGCTACTACAGTACGGTACTACAACTGCAGGAATTGATTTTGAGATCCTTTTTTATAAATTAAGAAAAATCAATTGTATCTTACCATAAGTGTTTATCACACAATACCTCATAATTATCTACCTACATCTTAATCATTTATATTCTTAAATAATGTTAGAATCGAAAGCTATCATGTGCTATTCAGCAAGTGTTCACCAGGCCCGTAGCTAGGCCCTTGGGAGCCCTGGGGCAGAAAGTCCATTCGGGGCCCCCTTTGTTATATATTTCGCAATCGCACTTTTTTTAATTAATAGATATAAGCATACAGTAATTGGATCTCTAGGCTTAGAATTTATGTGCATTTTTATTATCATCCTATTATTATTATTACCTTTTTTGCTTATTAAATCTATAATACTGCTAATTGTTTGCTTAAACTATGTTTACAAATTTCTATGGAAAGTCATAAACTGGTAATAATTTTATATGCAAATTTGTATGACTCCTGGCCCTGGTGCCATTAGTTTGGTTTTAGAACCATTATTTTCCAGCTTACCATTGTGATTGGTATTCTATTTATAGTGCTGAAAGGAAAATGGAAAACATAATTATTTTTTCAAATGTTATTCACAGTACATAATAAATAAATAAAGACATTCGTACTGATGTCTTAAAACTTTTTAGTCTCTTAGGGGCCAGTCACACGGGAATTTTTTCATTAACCAATAGTTCCCAAAAAGATGGAACATGTGCTTTTCAAATGTGAGTCGTTAAACTGGCAACCGAGCAGTAGCCAAAGCAGAGAGATAATTCTCAAAATTAAAACTCATAAAAAACTAACTGCGAAGCTCCATGTCCCAACAACATCTCAGGGATTTGGCTCTTTTGTCAATTGAAAATGACAGAGGCCAAAAAATAGATTTTGACTGAATTATTGATGTTTTTTCTAGTGTCAAGTCAAGAAGAAAGTCTTTTTAGTAAGTTCAGTTGCATTCTCACTATTAAACTAGTTGGGCAATTTTAAACTTGAGAATGAGTAGGTATTACCATTGATCATATATAATCAATGGTATTACCAGTATTACCATAAACACCATAAATAAATATACAATTTATTGTGTATTCAAAGGTATTACATAATTAATGATATTACTTGTATGTTTATCTACTAAACTACATTGGGCTACTGTCACAGGGACTGTGAGGTACATAAAGCATGCTGTTAGTCGATGAAAAAATCCCTATGGTAATTGATAAATTTCACATAAACTTTAATTTGATTTTCAATTTTTTCACCTTCATTTGGGGGCCCCCCCTGGCCGGGGGCCGCGGGGCGATGCCCCGGTTGCCCTAGCCTGGCTAGGGCACAGGATAAATACGCAATGCAACCGGTTTCTTGTTTCCTTAAAATCTTACATATTGAATTCGGATAATTAATTGGAGGCTAGTTGTGTATTTATACTCACTTGTGTTTCGGATCTTAAAACCAGTCTTCTCCATAGTAAGATAGAATTGTATACTTTTTAATAATTGAATTGTAAATTATATTTTAATTTAATAAAATGTTTTATTCAATTTCAGCCATTCAAGCAACTGTTCAACTTAGTCATGTCAATGTCAAGCACCTTACTATGGTACTTGATGGAGTTATCTTTATGGAGGCCAGTGTACTCGTATGATGATGGTAAGTCGATGTACAGTATCACAAATACTCATAGTTTGTTATTAGACATGATGAGTTTCCTAACATAAAACTATAAAATAATGTTGTGGAATTTCTCCACATTTAACTGAAATGAAAGAGATGTTGTCAGTAGGTATCACATAATTTATTCAAGCCAAATTATAGTTTCAATCTACTTGGGGCATCTTCATCAGTTGTCTTGTTGGTTTGTATAAAACTCCTCTCATTTTGATAATGATGATGATGTTGATGCCTAGGCGCACACCAGCTAGTCAAGACAAGACATGATCAGACACACTTAGTCACAATACTTCACATAGCTGCTTGTGACGCAACTCACACTGATTAAGTCATTGCAATTAGACATGTCTTCATAAGCAACTATGTGAAGTATTGTGACTTAAGTGTGACTAGTCTTGTCTTGACTAATCGGTGTACGCCCAGCCTTGAGTGCATTGAAACTATAGTTTGGCTTGAATAAATTATGTACGGTAAAGCTGACAACATCTCTGTTTCTAGTGTAAATTCACCTTCTATGTTAAGTATGCTTATGCATCAAAATAGGAAGTTTTTAAGCTTTCAAAACATCAAATGTTTACTTGATAATTGATTTCTGTGAGTTATTAGGTGGCCTAGGTATCGATATCGTTATCGTTATCGTTATCCTAGGCTTATTTTCACACCAATCAATAATTTACTGCACGATACATTATCAAATTAAACGTTTGTATTATCATTCATTCCCTCATCATCACCAGCTTCAAATACTTGTAGAAAGTTGCCTTTGTAAATAGATAAATAAATAAACTATCAGCACAATAATTCAACGTGTTAGTAGACAGAACTGTCTACTAGCTTTGCAATAAGTTACATCAAGCGTGCATATATGTTCTCTTCTATCTGTTTGATTCTAAAGCTGTGTTTACACCAAAGTTATTAACAAAATGTTTATTTCTACGTCCCTATAGATTCTATTAGATTGAACATAACCTATCATACACATGATGAACATATGTTTGTCAAGCTCCGTTCAATATATAAGGACGGAAAAATAAACATTTTGTTAATAACTTTTGTGTGAACCAAAGTTATCATAGTATTAGTTACCATTCATCAGGCAGTCATCCCTAGTCCAAATTAAAGTCAGTCACCTCACTCTTGATGTTTCATGATGAATAGATTTTGTATAAAAATCAGAAATCTTTCAAATAAAAAATCCAATGTAACAAAATGCATGTTATAACTCGAAATCATTTCTTCATGAAGAGCGTTGACGTTGAGGCAACAATTTGTTTTATATTGTGTAAGTTCTGCGGCTTACCTACGAATTTGGACTAGGCCTATACTTACAGTGCTTAATGTGTTTGTCTTTTATTGGAGTGATGTCAGAGGTGCCTCCCGTTCATGATACAACACCGACTCAGGAAGACACTGAAGAAGACGGCTTCAATCTGTTCTACAGCTTGGGCGATTTTCTTTTCAGTGAGGAACACTTCAGCCGATTTGTGATAAATGATGTGATTGCTTTCAGCTAAAAATGTAGGCCTTCTGTTGAAATTGTTTTAGATATATTTCTGCAGCTAGCAGTTGCGAAATCGCTGTATATCTGCTCTGCGTCTAACATTAAACAGGCTAGTAGACTACTAATGCATACACAAGCTCTGGGTATTAATTGTTGTTATCATTAGGAAGTAACAGTAACCATACGTATACACACAGTAGAATATATTAAACTCATTGCCCTCGTCAATTAATTGAAACCCCTATTGTTTATGACCATTCATAATATAACCATTTACTCCATATTGTTCTATGGAATTTGATTAGTTTTTTTTTTCATTATTCATCTGTCTATACCAAAGTGATGAACATTGTTATTATTGTCAATTTCTACAGAGCTACTCGTTAGTGTTTTATAGAATTCCTAGTACCCTTCATTTTATTTATCTAAGACACCACCAGTTTTTGCAAATTATGCCATTATCAAGTGTTCATTGTGATTTGGCCGAAACCGGTTGTGTCTTCATAACATAACCTGTAATGAATGTACACGTAAGTATGATAAATTGAAACCCTGTTGTTATAAATACTTGTTTTTGAGTGATTGAGTGTTTTATATATATATATATATATATATATATATATATATATATATTATATATATATATATAATTAAAACAGGAGACACGATATAAATAGATTGAAAACACTTGAAAACTTACATTAGAAATAGGGGAAATTTTCGGGAACTGAGTTCCCTTTCTCCTTTCTCAACCGAGCAGACTGCAGTTTTGAATCCCTATATATATAGCAATATATATATATTATATATATATATATATATTATATATATATTATATATATATTGTCACGATGTATATCGTAACTAGAGAAAGGAATTGAGTTTAGGGCTCATTTATTCGACGCTCGGCTATCTTTGATCGAATCAAAGGGGTCAACGTTCAAGCCAGCCACTGGCCTACCGCTCAGCGGTGCTGCGCATCCTCTCTCCCCTCCCTCTCGGTTACTGAGGGAGGCTCGAGAAAGGCTAGCAGGAGGCAGTCGAGTTCGGAGAGCCAGGGCGAGCGGTCGAGTGAGGTGAGAAGGAAGCAGCGAGCAGCTAGCAACGACACAGTACGTCTTGTACTAAAGTGAACTCCGATTTCTTCAGCGACGGGAGTTGTGTTGAGGCTAAAGACGATTAGCCTCAAACACGGTGAACTCCATTGCTCAACACCCGTTTGGGCGAGTGCTGAACGACATTTAACCCGTTTAGACGACGGGCTACCAGTTTCGACCAACGGCGACACGTCAGGTTTGGTCGAAACCTGACTCCCCATTGGTAGACCACCAGTGGGACATCGAGGCGCAAGAGGACCTCTGGAAAGGTGTGGAAAAACCTTTCCCGCAACTCCGCGACCGATCCGGACCCCAGGAGGACAGCTGGTGTCCGGCAAGTAGGACTTAGGAAAGTCTAGAGCGTGAGCCGCCGCAGCGCACTAATCCAGTGCGGAATCGAGAGAGGACATCTGGGAAGGTGTGGAAAAACCTTTCCCGCAACTCCGCGACCGATCCGGACCCCAGGAGGACAGCTGGTGTCCGGCAAGTAGGACTTAGGAAAGTCCAGAGCGTGAGCCGCCGCAGTGCACTAATCCAGTGCGGAATCGAGAGAGGACATCTGGGAAGGTGTGGAAAACCCTTTCCCGCAACTCCGCGACCGATCCGGACCCCAGGAGGACAGCTGGTGTCCGGCAGGTAGGACTTAGGAAAGTCCAGAGCGCGAGCCGCCGCAGCGCACTAATCCAGTGCGGGATCGAGAAAGGACCTCAGGGAAGGTGTGGAAAAACCTTTCCCGCGACTCCGCGACCGATCCGGACCCCAGGAGGACAGCTGGTGCCCGGCAAGTGGGACTTAGGGAAGTCCAGAGTGCGGGCCGCCGCAGCGCACTAGTCCAGTGCGGAATCGGGAAAGGACCTCTGGGAAGGTGTGGAAAAACCTTTCCCGCGACTCCGCGACCGACCCGGACTCCAGGAGGACAGCTGGTGCCCGGCAAGTAGGACTTAGGAAAGTCCAGAGTGCGAGCCGCCGCAGCGCACTAATCCAGTGCGGAACCGAAAAAGGACCTCTGGGAAGGAGTGGAAAAACCTTTCCCGCGACTCCGCGACCGATCCGGACCCCAGGAGGACAGCTGGTGTCCGGCAAGTAGGACTTAGGAAAGTCCAGAGCGCGAGCCGCCGCAGAGCACTAATCCATACGGAACCGAAAGAGGACCTCTGGGAAGGCCAGTGAAGGCCTTTACCAGAGCTCCTCTACCAACCCGGACCCCGGGAAGACACCGGTGCCCAAGGACTAAGACTTAGTCCTGACACGAAGCCCTTTCTCGCGACTGGCACCGCAAGGTTCCTATTCCCTTCATTCCGCGACCAACCCTGTTTGGCAGTGCGAAAGCACGGCCCCTCTTTCCTAAAAGAGGGAAACATTTCTCCAAAACACTCAAAACCCGTTTCAACCCCCAACTCGAACGAGGGTGGTTGACGGACGCCCCACCAAGACTCCCGTCCCCTGCCGCGGCCCTCCCCAGTCGCTGACTGAGTTTAGCCGGCCTTCTGTTGAAATTGTTTTAGATTCAATTCTGCAGCTAGCAGTTGCGAAATCGCTGTATATCTGCTCTGCGTCTAACATTAAACAGGCTAGTAGACTACTAATAATGCATACACAAGCTCTGGCTATTAATTATTGTTATTATTAGGAAGTAACAGTAACCATACGTATACACACAGTAGAATATATTAAACTCATTGCCCACGTCAATTAATTGAAAACCCTATTGTTTATGACCATTCATAATATAACCATTTATTCCATATTGTTCTATGGAATTTGATTAGTTTTTTTTCATTATTCATCTGTCTTTACCAAAGTGATGAATATCATTGTTATTTATTGTCAATTTCTACAGAGCTACTCGTTAGTGTTTTATAGAATTCCTAGTACCCTTCATTTTATTTATCTAAGACACCACCAGTTTTTGCAAATTATGCCATTATCAAGTGTTCATTATGATTTGGACGAAACCGGTTGTGTCTTCATAACATAAACTGTAATGAATGTACACGTGAGTATGATAAATTGAAACCCTGTTGTTATAAATACTTGTTTTTGAGTGATTGAGTGTTATATATATATATATATATATATATATATATATATATATATATATATATATTTCACTGCGGAGGGACGTTCTGATCATTCCATACTATAGAAAAGACGGTGGAAAAGGAATCGTGTCATGAAACCCTATTGAAGATTATTTCAGTGAAATTTACGTCTAAAAGTCAGTGGATTCATAGCGTTTCATGACACGATTCTGAAATAACCTTTAGTGAAATTTACGTCTGAAAGTCAGTGGATTCATAGCGTTTCATGACACGATTCCTTTCCACCGTCTTTTCTATAGTACAGAATGATTAGAACGTCCCTCCGTAGTGAAATATATACAAAAAACACTCAATCGCTCAAAAACAAGTATTTATAACAACAGGGTTTCAATTTATCATACTTACCTGTACATTCATCACAGTGGATGTTGAAAGAGCCTTCCTTATTCCAGGGGAGTAACTTATTGTCAAACCGGCTTCTAAACAGAACACACAATAGGCCACCACGCAACTACTGGGGAGAGACTTTTTGATCACTCTGTAGATAGTCGTAGTACACGTAGTTTGAGCCATCCCGGTATATCTGTACAAGCCCGATATAGCTATTTATGTTATCTCCTGACATATTCCACTCGGTAACAAAGCAAAGACGGTACAGTCGTCTAAGAAGAAATTAATAATTTCGACGAATACAAATGTCATTATAATAAGTATAAGGAAAAATGTATAGTCACTATCTAAAACACTCTAGACCCTATATAAAATATATTTTTGAATGGGGAGAGTGATATCTTGAACCGATGAGTACAGCATATAAACATACATTCTTCTTCTATGTATGAATAAATTTTAATACGGTTTTAATTATATAAAACCGGCATAAACGTTTAGTTTCAAGTACTGATTTAGTTCTATGTTAGATTTGTGATTTGTGTAATAGATACCGTATAGATTTTAACAGTTATTGTAATTTTTTAGCTATTGACAATAATTGTATATTTTGAAGTTTTGTATTTTGTGTGGCCTCAATGCTTGTATTTAACAGTGCCGCGAGAAAATTAGTAGACACGTGGACACTAGTGTGAAACTTGAGAGAATCCGATGCATAATAAATTGATTATGTTGAAATGTTCAATGTTTTTACAAGATAGGAAAATCGCTGTATCAAGAGGATATTGATCAAATGTATAAACAAACTGACAAGTGCAATTAAAATTTTAAGATTCGATCTTTGAAAATAATGCTCAATCAGTTTAATCTATTTTTTATTAGTTTCAGAGACAAAATATCGGAATTAGTCCTCTTTTACATCACTTTATACTGTACAGTTCATCTATACAGTAACATCGTCATATCCACTTTTCATTTACAACAATATTATTGAAATGAAATAAAAATCATCAAGTACCGTACGGTAGAACTGTTCCCTCTTATTATAATAATAAATTATTTATCAATGCACAAAATCTTTAGACTCATTAGAGCCATTTCCAAGGCTCTAAAAAGGGTACTTTTTGATTTTATTCCATTTCAGTAACATATTTTCTTTTTTTAACAGACCAAATTCTGTTAACTTCCAATCCGATTAAATGTCACGAACCAATCAGAAATGGTTATTTATGTATTTTTTGGAATTAATTTATTAAATGGAATTTATTTAAATCTAGAAAAGCGTTAAACTAAAGAAATGTCACGAACCTTCTTTTCAGAAAAACTTTCTCTGATTAGTTCTCGTGGAATTTATTTATGATGAAAATTCAACAGGCTTTTGTGCAGCCGGTTCTTATCCTTTCAAAATATTTCTCTTCAAAATGAGTTATTCTCAACTCTTATTTCTTCTGTTTAGGCTTACTTCTTTAATGTAATATTTTACTTGAATGTTGTTCTGACTGGTATTTTCTACTTTAACCCTTTATGTTATAGGTTGACCAAGTTTTCTAAACTGCAATTTCTGATGATGTCTATAACTATTGTTATGTGATGAACGACAATACATTTATATTCATCTATTCATTTATTTATTTATTCTATAGAATATTACGATGAAATAGAGAGCGGAGGAACAGGTGAAGAAGGCGGTGAGAAGGTGTTCTATCGGCGCAAAACTTCTCAGGTTCGCAACACTACGGTGGCCAGACCGTGTGACCGGCAGGGCGATCTTTACCTGCTGCAACATCTCAGCAAGGAGGGGTATCACTCCTCAACCATTGTCAACTGTTCCAGGTGAGCATAATGGAAATCTATGATGTTGAGTGATTAGTCATCAGTTGATTTAAATCTAGAAAAGCGTTAAACTAAATTTTACACAGTTAAATAGCTTCATGGTCCTCCTGGAAAATGTATCAGAATGAGAAGGAAATATAAAATCTTCTGCTAAGCTTTTAAAAATTATATTAATGTCTGAAACAAAAAATACATAAATATTTTCCCTTAAATATGAATAAAAATTAGAAATCTAAGTACCCTTTAAAAAACTGTTCAATCACGACATCATAAATAGGTAATGGCATTATATAGCCGAATCATGTCTGATTGAATAATTTTAAAAGGGTACCTGGATTTCTAATTTTTCAAATATTCAAGAGTAGCCCTAAAGAAAAAAGATCATATTTCCCCTTATTTGGATAGATTTACATACAATTTTACAATACTAGCTACTATCCAAATCACTTATTTATTCTCTCCAAGAGTAGCATGACATGAGTCTCAATGACCTCAGTTTTTCATAAATATACTGCTCTTTGCATTGATTTTTTTTCTCTGATTGCTTCTTTGATGAATATTTAATGAATTTTTAAAATGTTGATGAAATACTATGATACTGCACTACAATACTAAATAGATAAATCTTTTTATCCAATGACAAGTACATTACAGAATAACAATAATCAAATATTGAATTCAACAAACATGCTAAGTATACAGTCAATGAATACAATACTGCTTGCTAAAGAAGAACTTTGTCTGCAAACAGGAGCATAACTCATACTTGAAAATAAAATTAGGAATTCGCTTAACATACACAAATTAAATCTAAACTATAATCAGTTTACAAGCAGAAGGCACTAAGTCAAAAATAATAGTTTTGAGAAAAACGATTTTGAAAGTTTGCATGTTCACTGTAATTATCTGTGTTATATTATAAGATTTGTGTTACTGGTGAAACGCACCAAGTCGACTTAATACGTTTCTCTTGATCAAGAATCCGGGGAGTCCGATCTCACTAGGCATCAAACCTGCATCCATGTAGAAATCAATCTGAATGTGCGGCGGTAATTTTGAATGAAATAACTTTAGTCCTCTTAGTACTTTTCTCCTGAAATAAAACAACACATCCTGACTTGATGCTTTTTTGAATCAGCTGTATATATGAAAATATCAACATCAGAGCTTAGTGCTTTTCACCAGTCGAAAGCGCATCGAAAAATGTATCACTTGTTGCAAAAACCTCATTTTGTCCATTTTTGGACTTTGTGCATTTTGCTTGTAAGCAGAGTAGATTCTACTCTGTACTCTGTAAGTACTATACTCAAATAACGATGTCCATGTGTTCTTGTAAATACGATGACAAATGAATTCTATTCTAAATCAGTATGAACAGTAGTCGTAGTCTATAGTTGATCGCTGATATGAGCAGGACTTTGCTTTCGTCAAGACCAGTATCAGCACGGTACTATGCATTTGCATATTTTTCATAGTAAGCTAATGTCATTATAAGAATATTTCAGCTTAACAGACTAGTTGCTGGAGCTGTGGCAATGTCCATAAAATACTGGTATTTTACTGTTGCCGACCATCCAACTTCCGCAGTGTTCAGGCAACAAAAGCTACAATCTGTTCATTCTGCTACATTCTACATTTGAGACGTATCTTGAAAGTATCTATGATTTTCCCTCTTCATTTCAAATACTGTGTTATCTGTTCCAGACCATTCATTGTGAAAAGAATTCCGCACACGAATCTCCTGTTGATAGTGATAAACGCGCTATACCAGAGTTGTTATGTGAAACTGAATGCTGAAATGACTGAAATTGAGTATAACAACACGTATGGTCCAAACCAGAGCTGTCAAAAGTTGTACTTGAACACTTTGCCCAGGCGAAAGTTGACTGGTTGCTTCAGTGAGCATCCACTGGTAAGCATGTCTCAACATTCCTGTGATGCTATAATTATTGTGAAAAAATATATTTTACCCGAATTTGAAATCATAATTTGCACGGGTTGCAATTCAAGAGTTCCTATTCAATTCTCATTCTCATCTTATCGGGTGAAAAATTGAATTTATTACAAATCAAAATAAACCTGCGTTTTGGCTAGCAATGATAGATAATCTGCTGCTTGTCAGATCTGGACATACCGTTATCTAATAGTGAGGTACACGTTATAATGGCAGTGGAGAGATAGAATAACAGCGTTGCCGATTCTCTGCCTTGCCACTGCCTTCATAGAATAGTTGATACTGGTAATATCAACTGTTCATTCTTGTTTAAAATAATCAATACGGTAATTATATTTCATTCGTCAAGAAAATATTTTTCATGATTTAATAATAAATTTTCACATTTGAAATTGAATATCTTGTTAACTGTTAATTAATTCCTACATTGTTGAAAAACGATCTGGCAACGTTGCATAACTAGAAAAGGATAGAGCTATCTGCTTTGTCGAGTGATAGTCAAGGATAGCAACACCAATTTTAATCAAATATGCCTTTATAACGTGGACCTCACAATAGAGCAAATGTTTTAGAAAAATTATAGAAAGGTCTTGGTTCTTATTACTTTCCTTGCCCTACTACCATAGGTAAGGAAAGTATTGCTTTCCAAAAAAAATTAAGGTACCCCAATCTCAAGTTTTCTATACGTTTCAAGGTCCCCTGAGTCCAAAAACATGATTTTTGGGTGTTGGTCTGTGTGTGTGTGTGTGTGTGTGTGTGTGTGTGTGTGTATGTGTGTATGTGTGTATGTCTGTGAACACGATAACTCCATTTCTAATTAACCGATTGACTTGAAATTTTAAACTTAAAGTCCTTATACCATGAGGACACGACAATAAGAAATTCAATGAAATTCAATTCAAGATGGCGGAGAAAATGGCGGATAATTACTAAAAAACCATGTTTTTCACGATTTTCTCAAAAACGGCTCTAACGATTTTCTTCAGATTTATACCATGGATAGCTATTTATAAGCTCTATCAACTGACATGAGTCTCATTTCTGGGAAAATTGCAGGTGCTCCGTAATATTTATGAGAAAAATGGCGGATAATCACTAAAAAACCATGTTTTTACGGTTTTCTCGAAAACGGCTCTAACGATTTTCTTCAAATTTATTAAATGGATAGCTTTTTATCAGCTCTATCAACTGGCATGATTCTCCTATCTGGGGAACTAATGGGGGGTCCACCCCATCCTTGAGAAATGGACTTAGTAACCTCCTTCTCGTGCATGAGGTAGGTAGGTAGCGCTGTTCATAAAAAGAACACATAGTCGAGATATTTCATCTGTAGAACAGCTGTTTTGACGACTTTAAAAAAAATTACGAATAAAAAAATAATCGAATTTCACAATTTACACTAAGGAAAAAGTACTCTGAAAACAATAATTATATATACACATATACAGAAGTTTGATCGTAGTTTCAAATATGAGCAAGGAAAGTTGTGTGAGTGTACCACACCAGATTTTTTTTGGTTGTTGATGTTCATACCCTGCATAACGAGTGATAAAGTTTAGCTCTATTTTTCTTGGAGTTAATATTATTTACATTGATATCTTTGTTTGGCTGCTATTTAATAATAAAATAGTTAAATTATCATCTACATGTACAACCGATCTCAACTAACACAATCCAATTCCGGTATCACAGAAAACTGTAGTATTGATGAATTTAATTTTATTATAAAGAAGAATTATTCTAATTGTTATTCGTTATTTTTTGTCTGTTTCTAGGAGAATGAGATCATAACCTGCGGCAGAGGAAGCCATCTTGAAGTTCATACATTACTTCTTGTTCTTGTATCTGCCATTCCTTTATTGAATAGCCTGTCGAATGCCATTAGGAGAAGTTGACATTATTCCCATTTTCAATAAATAAATTATCTATTATTTTAGCTGTTTTCCAACAAAGGTACTCAACATCAAGGAGCATTGTACTAGTCACAAATTTTTCCATTGATTGAAGAGTACAGTGTTCTAAATGTCTTTTAATAACTTCTTAACAAGTTGCGCAAAAGCATTTTAAATTTTAATCATGATTAAATAACACGAGAAACAATTGTAGAAGGCTTAAGAGAGATATTTTTTTATTGGTTCCCGTAGCATTTGATCACAGTATAAATTTAACGGGTTTTTGTACAACCGGGCCTTAGGTTGGAAGAGCTCCGCTTGATCTTCCTCTTAAAGTAAAACTTCATTTTAGTTTTATTTATTCGTACTCCAGTCTAACTGGATTTTACATTATTTGTGGTATATTTTCCCACTCATTTAAGATGAGCACCTTCAGACAATTTGTCTTTACTTTTTCAAGAGGGTTTTTTTCAAGTTTTTCCACTAATCAAGTATTCAAATTGAAATAAGGATTGTTTTATAGAGTAATTTGTCAGAGTCTTCGAATATAATGAGAGAATTAGACAAATTCTTTGGAAGATGTATTTGAAGAACTATTAAATGTCTCATCGAAATTTAATGTGATTCATAATCTGAGTGAGCCATATTATGCAGTGGGATCAGAGTCAAATTTGATTTAATATACCCATTCATTAGTGCCTTGAACTAAGTTCATTATAATTCAATAAATTATTATTGTTGTATTGTTTTTATTGTTATGCAAATATGTAATATTATTATTGTTGTGCAGACAAGTATTTGGCTTGTTAATCCTTTACTATTTGGAATTCATATTCATTTGAAATCAGTTCCTCATTAGACTTGTAAATATAAGTTGAAAATAAATTTGGGATTTTAAAGAAACATGATTTTAACTTTGTTGACACAAGGTAATAATGTTATAACAATAGCTAGACGTTGAATGTTTCTCATTTTATACAGAATTTATATCTTGGAACATCTAAATAATCGAAATGATGAGAAAATTGTAATTATAGAAATCTTTACTGGATTTTATAAAATACGTGCTTGGGAATGACGATTTTTTTATTATTACAGCAACATTTTCTTGGCCTATGTATCATTTTCCTTAACATAGGATACCTCAACCACAGCCCCACGAAAACGTGTGAAAAGTGATTCGAATAAACTACAAACGTGTAGCCACAAAACTAAAGTGCATCACAGCCCGAAACATCTCCATTGGTCCACTTCTCCAGGTATTCAATTTGTAATTATTCATTGTAGTATTCTTTTGGTCCTCTATTTACTTTAGTCACCAACCTTAATGTCTTCATGTATTCAATTGTATAATAAGTAGTGGTAAAGTGAGAGTACTGTCTCAAAGCTGGCTCATAGCTGCCCCCAAATCTACCACAAAGCTGATTCTTGGTTCTAACCTTGCCCAATCCAATGTAATCTGAACTAACTTAACCTAGCCATACCCCTAATCTCACAATAAACCTCAAATGAAGATCCTCATTTCCACTTTTTTGGAAAAAACTAGATCCAGCTTATTTTTTATTTCTTGAATAACTAAGAAACCATTAATTTTACAAGGATAACTTTTTCCAGTAAATCCATTTGTTAAGATTGAACAGAAAATAAGGATCTTATGAGAAAAGTAGATCCAGTTTCTTGAATAACTAAGAAACCATTAATTTGACAACAAATTACAAGGATAACTTTTTCAATAAATCCATTTGTCAAGGAATCAGTCTAACCTAACTCAACTTTTTCTGAAACTGAGCAACAAGCACTCAGAATCTCTAATGATATTTTTATGTTGAGACCTAGCACAGCTCCCTTTCTTAAGGAACACCAGCACTAACCCCCCCCCCCCTGTGGGGGGGTGACCCTCTGCCTTTAACCAGCCAGTTTCTTAGTTATTCAAGAAATGAAAAAAAGCTGAATCTAGTTTTTTTCCAAAAAAGTGGGAATGAGGATCTTCATTTGAGGTTTATTGTGAGATTAGGGGTATGGCTAGGTTAAGTTAGTTCAGATTACATTGGATTGGGCAAGGTTAGAACCAAGAATCAGCTTTGGGGTAGATTTGGGGGCAGCTTTGATACAGTACTCTCACTTTACCCCTACTATAATAGGACTTCCACTATAGTTTTATGACATACTTGGATTTGAAATCGCATTAGGTTTGAAATGAATGATAGCAATAACTGCAGATAGATATTACAAACATTTATTTATTCTATTACTTACAAGTTTATATCAAAATACAGCACTCACATGGTTACTAATCCTACAAGAATTACATATACAAATAATGTTATCTTAATAAATAGTTAATAAATAAAAGATAGAAATGCACTGCATTATCATTGCAAGGATGGAGCAGCTCCAGATTGGTATAACAAAATGAACAAGTAATTTTTTTCAATTAGTAGAGAGGATAAAAAATCATAATATAAACGCTATTCCAGTTTATTAAGTTAATAATTATTCTCAAGATATTTTTTATACAAGACTGTATAGAACAAACAGAATAAATACAAAATTAGTGCATACATTTGAAAACTTCAAGTACATATCCTTCAATAACTATCATAAATAGATAAATTTTATTAGATTCAGAGTTGTTGGGTACAGCTGACAAACTGCAATAATTGATAGCATTCAAAGTTGTTCAGGAAATTTACTTCACTCTCTGGGATAGCATTAGGTCATACTTCTCATATTTTTCCCTGTCACACTACCTCTTTCACAACAAATACTTACTTTTCAAATTAATTCCATAAATCTTGTCAAGATTTATACTACAGATTACTAGTACAGTACAAAACAACACATTGGATCACAATGTACAATTTTTCTTTTTTTTTAATAGACAAAGATGAGAATGAGAAATTGACTGTAGGATAACAGTTCAAGTAGCTTATGAAAAACAAAAATTGATCAACAGATAAATATTATCTAATATCACTTAATTTATAAATATTATCTTCTGATATTATTGCAAAGATCAATCCTGTAAACACTGACTTTCAAACAATCCTACAAGAGACTGATGGTTGAAATGCACTTGAAGTTTTCAACTTATCGTGCAAATAAATTATACAAGAAGAACAACAACCACAATATACAATACTTTATTGGAGACTGTTCTTATAAATATTGACCAAAGATTTAGCAGCTAGAAGAATCATGTCTCTCCTACTTACTCCGGTCAATGCGTGGTGCCATTCAGATTCATGCACCTACAAACATGTGAAAAACAATTACTAAAAGCAATGAAAATGTTGCATCCATTCCAGTTCCAAAACTAAACATTAGAGGTACATTCTGTAAATATGTGATAGATCTATTGAAAATTTTATCAATTGTGTTTAAAATGGACTGATTGTATTAAAAATCAAGGAGATTTTAAAAATCATTTAGCAGTCTGTTGGTTTTCTCCAACTATTTACTAATTACAGTTGTGTTGTATGTGATGTTATAGTACTTTTCCATATAATACAAATTGAAATTGTCAACCAGTTTTATTTAATAGGAAAATTTTTCGGAGTGAAGTGGCTAATTAAAATATCTGAATAATCTGGTTAACAATTCCAATTTGTGTTTTTTATTATTTACTAATTTTTGAATCTGTATAATATTATAACACTTCATTCATCGAGATACTTGGTAGTAGGTCTACTAGTAAATTCGAATTTTTGTTCAATTAGTCATTGGAAGAGCTCAAGTCAAATTTGAATTAGGATACTAATCTGGCATAACAGCCTTAGAATCTATTTCGATATCTCACAAACCATCAAATCGAGAATGAACTAAACTTTACTTGTTTTTAGATTAGTTTGAGAAGATTGATTGGGATAGTGTTGGATTGAAACGGTACTTAAATACGTTGGATTTAACGGTACTGACCAGTATGGTGTTAATATCAACGGCGTTGAATGTAGGTTATTTGATGTCTCATAAGCCATCAAGTAGAGCTTAGAGACTGAACTAATTGCACTTGTTTTTAAAGTAGTTTGAATGGAATAGTGTTTGATAGGTACGGTACTTATTTGAAGATTACTGACCATGATAGTGTTAATATCAACAGGTTTTAATTTATTTGAACATCCCACAAGTAGATGTGAGTATGAACTAGATTTCACTTGTTTTCAGAGTAGTTTGAATGGAATATTGTAGGACTAGTACTTACATGAAGATTACTGGCCATGATGGTGGCAATATCGACGGCGAACCCGGCCGCCTTATGTTGATAGTCGGCGGGGGTGTCGTCCTGAGCCAGCGTCACGATGGAGCTGGGGATCGGCGTCATCTGGCTGAACGTCTCCACCACTATCCCGTTGCTGCTATCCGACAACACTATCGCGTGCACGTCGTACCATCTGCAACATCCAAAAAGTCCAAATCAGCTGAACATTCAACCAGTACAACTCAACTAGACATCCAACACGTCCAACTCAACTAGACATCAAACAAGTCCAACTCAGCAAAACATCCAACAAATCCAACTCAACTAAACATTCCTATACTCAGTCGCACAAGTCTGTTAACTTTCAACCCCGATTAGATGCCACGAGAACCAATCAGAGAAGCCTTCCATGCAAAAATATCTTCTTGATTGGTTCTCTTGGCATTTAATCATGATTAAAATTTAACATGCTTTTGTGCAACCGGGACACAGTCTTTCTAATAGCTTTATAGTGAAATTTGACAATATCTTTGTTTTCTTATTATGGAGAGATTTCACAACATCAACATCAATATTCTACTAATTTTATTATTTTATATAATGAGCTATCTATAGTCTTTCCATCAAGAGCTGAGCTCTGCCCGATAGAATTCTTAAACAGACCTTCCAACATTACATACCAATGTACCTATAATGAGGTCAAAGAAATGTAATGGCAGTGGAGTAAGATAGGAGAACATCATTGCCGGCCTTTCCACAGTCTTCCATAGAGGATTACTGACACTGGTATATCTGATGTAGGCTAATGTCATACTGTTTATTCTTGTTAAAAATAATGGACTAAATTTTGTTTGGCAAAGAAATTATTTTTTCAATGATGAAATAATACATTTTCATAATTTACATTGAATATTTTGTTAATTAATAATTATTATATTTCTACATTGTTGAACAACAATCTGGCAACCTTGCAGAGCTAGGAAGAGATAGTGCTATCTGATTTGTCGAATGATAGACAAAGATAGCAACACTAATGTTAATCAAATTATAACGTGCCATTATTACGTGGACCTCGCTATAGCCGATCAGCTTTCCCCTTCGCTCACCAGGCACCCTCTCAATTATTTCACACTAAGCAAGGTCTATAAATACAGGTCATGACTCAATCCCGTGATGCATTGCAAAATCGCCATTTTATGGGGTTCTAGTTCACCAATTTTCAAATTTATCAGCTGTTATCATTGTAGATTGAACAATATGATGTGTGTTATATTGTTCAAGGAATATTGCTTGGCTTCGAATTGTAAAATAAATTCTTCTGACAGAATAATAATATTTAGATTCCAACCAGGAACTGATTTGTTGATTTTTAGATTTAATTGATTGGGAACTTTAAACTGTTTTTGATGTTAGCCTTAACAAGTTACAAGAATAAGAACAATTTTTAATAATGAAAAAATGAATTATTGGAGTATTTACTATTGAAATTTCACTATTAAAAAATCGAAAACCTGAATTTACATATTATCTGAACCAGAATATTGTTTTTAAAAAGCATAATGCATAATTTAGTTATGAGCAGATCTGAATTTCAAATGTACCGCCAAAAAGACCCACATAATGGCCGCTCCATAAGGAACACGAGTGTCATGACCAGTATTTATAGACCTTGACTCTAAGAATTTCCTTCTTTAGTTCTTCGGTCAATATTCGCAGTAGCAGAAGTCCTTAGTTCTATTTGTACAGCTTTCATTGGATATTCGAATTAATTGGTTCAAGTAGTTTTGGTCAACTGCAATTTCTAATGAATTTTCCATATCGGTAGTTTGTTGAATGAACTGACTTGTCGGGTGAGAGTTCAGTGATGAAGCTCTCGACAGCCACAACTGGTCCGGGCTGCTGCAGAGCTGCACGCAGCGCTTCAATGCGCTTCCACGCCTTCTGCTGCGCCGCCTCGAAGCCAACCGGCTGCACAGCTGAGACCGCCCCCGCCACGCATTCCTCCTCTTGTGTCCCTCGCACACCCCTACCAATCACAACCAACGTCATAAAATTAATAAATTTTCAACTGAGCATCAATTATTGTCTTAAATACAACAAACATTAAAGCGTGAAGTAGGACATCTGAAATGTTAATTGAAATAGAAATATTTTTATTGACCAATAAATACAACTACAATAAATTTGGGCCATGACACAAAGTATTATTACAATAATTATTATAATTTATTGTAAATTGTATTGATGGCAAATAAAAAGAATTGAATTGAATTGAATTGAATAATTATGTATAATCAAAGTAATTGAAATTGCATACAATAAAACATCAAAACATCAATGATAGTACATGAAAGCATTCAACTATTGAGAAATTCTTCTACCGAATTGTAAACGTTTTTCCAATACAATTATTATGTTGTTTATCAAGTGGCATGTTTCTTATTTTCAGTGGCAGCTTATTACAACAATACTGTAGATAGCCATTTTTAGGCTCCTACATAGTATGATGGTGGGAGTTACAATTGTATAATTAAAATTACCTCTTGTATTTTATTGTAGCCTTGGCATTCATAATATTACATATAACAACATTCATTTTTTTAATATTAATTAATTTTTAATATATAAATAAGGAGGGTGAAGTCATGATTTTATGAAGTATACATTACACAGTCTTACATGAGGCTATATTGAGGTCCACGTTATAATGGCAGTGGAGAAATTTAGGGGAACAACATTGCCGAACCTCTGTCTTGTCAATGTCATCTATAAACGGAAGCTGATACAAGTTTATTGATGTAATATTAACTGTTCATTCTCGTTTAAAATAATTATATTTTATTAAGCAATAAATTATATTTTTCAATAATTTCATAATGAATTTTCATAATCCAAGATGAATATTTTGTTAATTTATTACTAATTCTAGATTGTTGAAAGACGATCTAGCAACAGAGCAAAGCGAGAAAGAGTTAACGCTATATCAGTTTTGTTGAATGATAGACAAGGATAGCAATACCATTGCTAATCAAACACTGCCATCATAACGTGGACCTCACTATAGTTGGGTAAGGCCCAGTATTGCTCTTATTGTCTTTTTCTGCCAAATAAAAACCTGTATTATTCGTTAAACAGTTTTCCCCACATTCTAATTCCATGCTTACATGAGAGAGAAAAATACAACAGTAACTCATAAATTGATACCTCTAATTTAATAGAACTCCTCCATGAGTGTCACAGAAGCCATGAAGCCACAAAATTCCATGTATAGTAGTGTTCACTTACTATAAATAGATAGACAGATAGATGTATTTATTTATTTGCAGACAGTAAATACAATTCAGGTGAATACAACAAGCATTAGCCCAAAACTTCTTTAAACCCTAATTTAGAATAAACAGTCTAGAGGTTATGTGAGCAGAATCATACTATACTTTGAAAAATAATTAAATTTACAATAAAAAACGAACACTCACCTCACAGTCACTTTCTGGCTACCAAAGATTTGATGGAAGGCTTCCCGAATCGGGCTTATTTCGATTTCCTCCTCAGACGTCACTACAACCTCGAACAGTACTGAAGGTGCTGCAACAAGTCAACAGTTATTTTCTAGAACCACATTTCAAAATCGTGATTTATTGTGGGTAAATGACATTGATTATACTTGACTTACAACAACAGATACTCCATATCTGTCGTCGTGTTATTCATATAAAAAAATTACCATAATATTTGGACATATTCTGTTGAGCCACATGAGAGTTACGACCTATAGTGAGGTCCACGTTATAATGACAGTATTTGATCAACTTTGGTCTTGCTATCCTTGTCTATCATTCGACAAAGCCGGTGGTACTATCCTTTTCTAGGTATACAACGATGCCAATTATGTTTTTGACAGTGTAGAAATATAATCAATTAATGCAGAGAATCGGCATCGCTATTCTTCTATCTTTATCCACTGCCATTATAACGTGGACCTCACTATAGCTGAATTACATATTATATTGATGAGCTACATAGTTGAATTAACCCATAGATGCTCAAGGTTTTTGTAGAATATTTATAGTACCTTCTTATCTAGAATGACTCTTGATTGATAGTATAAAAGTATTCTAAAGTTGGTGTAGGCCTGGATACTCACACAGCAACTCTTTCATCTGAGGATACGTAAAGAGTTACATATTTTATTGATGAGAATAAAATCTTTTAGTACCCTTTTATTAAAAACTTTAAAATATTTCAAAGACCAGTTTCGACCATAGGTCATTATCAAGTTAAAATTTATCGTTAAAATATTTACAGTTTTTAATACAAGGGTACTAAAAGTTATTATATTGTTTTTATTTGAATCAAGTAGCACATATAAGCGAAGTGATTTTATTGATGAGCTACATAACTAAAGCAACCTATAGATGCTCTATATTATTGTAGAATATGATATAGTACTATACCTGATTATCCAGAAAGACGCTTAATTGATAGATAATTTAATAGTATTCTAAAGTTGGTGTAGGCCTGGATACGCACACAGCAACTCTTTAAACTAAAGCAACCCATAGATGCTCAATATTATTGTAGAATATTTTAATAGTACCTGATTATCTAGAAAGACTCTTAATTGATAGATCTGATAATATAACAGTATTCTCAACTTGGTGAAGGCCTGGATACTCACACAGCAACTCTTTCATCTGAGGATCCAAAGTGGTGATCATAGTGTCAACTGAGCTCTTGGCTTTCTCGGCCACCTTGGAGACAATACTGCTGGAGGTGTCCACCGCACCCCTCACCCACCCCATCAGGCCGAACCCCCCCTCTCCAGCCACCGCTCCTGCCCCTCCACCCTCCTTCCCAACTCCCACGCCCTCACCGCTCGCCTTGTCAGCCGGGATGGCTGGGCTGAAATCAAATATGTAAATTAATATAGATGCACATCAGTAAACTATTCACTATTAACTTGATATGTTTTTTGTTATTCATCTCAATACTAATTCATAACGGGTGCAATTTATATGTGCGATACATTTCAACTTATTTGTGTTTATTAGCTAGAATTATCAAAACATTTCAAATAATATCAACAATCACTTTTTGCTGTCTCCGTTGTCAAAGTGAGTGATTAATTCATTTATTGTAAAATATCTAACTGCTAGTCGTTTTTTTACTTTCCTTGCCATATTACCATAGGTAAGGAAAGTATTGCTTTCCGAAAAAATTAAGGTTCCCAAATTTCTATACGTTTCAAGGTCCCCTTTTTTGAGTCCAAAAAAGTGGTTTTTGGGTATTTGTGTGTGTGTGTGTGTGTGTGTGTGTGTGTGTGTGTTTTCGCGATTTTCTCGAAAACGGCTCTAACGATTTTGATCAAATTCATACCTAAAAAAGTCATTGATGAGCTCTACTGACTGTCACAAGTCTCATATCTGTAAAAATTTCAGGAGCTTCGCCTCATCTATGCAAAGTTTGATTTCAGATTCCCAATTATCAGGCTTCAGATACAATTTGAACTAAAAATTTCAGGTGGAAAAGATTGAGCATGAAAATATCTTCAATTAATGTTCAGTAACATTTTCACCTAAAATTGAAAATAAGGTCGAAATTCGATAAAATGTGATTATTCAATTTCAAACTGTTGGCAACTGTTGATTCTATTAGATCATTCACTATGAAGATATAGCAGACCTCGTGTGTCTCCAGCGTTATTGTCCTGTCACTCAAATCTTTGAATAGTAGACTAGAGATGCGCGTGTACACTAGCGTCAGGTGATTAATTTTCATAACGGCAAGGAAAGTTGTGTGAGTGCACCACACCAGATTTTTCTAATAGCAAAAGTGATTTAATAATAAGCAGTTCGTGATGGAAAACAACATTGAATATTATTAACAAATTGCCATTCATAAGCCAAAACCTAACCTCCGTAACCTTTCCTTTTACCTTTAAACCTAATATAAAAGAAACTTTTAGGTTATAAACAATTTGAAATGTCGCAATTCTGAGGCACTCCCCTTACAACCTCAAATTTCACTGTTAACAAATGCCGCAACAAATTGTGTTGCTCATTGGAGTAATGAAATTTCGCTAATAGCATTTAAACATTTTATTTAGAAGAATGTTCTGTTGATTTTGAGTTCATGTTAGAACATGTACTTAACATGTAATGGTCCCCAGACACCCAACCACGTTTAGCTAGGAATAAGTCTTCAGAAAACGTAGCTGGGTTTAAATTTACAACTTTACATGTGTAGGTTACTAGGTTACAATAGTTGAAATATTTAGAGAAAATAATTAGAGAAATAGTTGAATGCTCCGAATTATAAGCATCAACAGAAAATTTCTTCTTTCTCAGTGCGCACCGAGAGAAGAATTACTTACTCATAGGCTAATAAATTTTGCCAAAAATTATTCAATTTTTCAAAGGAATAATTTTCTAATATTAGATAGCACTTCAATAGGCCTACTAATATCAAGTCCTGATAGATTAGTCAACTAATATTACATTATTGGAATAGAAAAGTGAATGGCCGACCTGAAAGTGGTTGGATGGAAGAGTGGCGCGGGGGCGGTGTTGGAGGCAGCAGCTGCCGCTGGAACAGGAACGAAGGAGGGCAGAGCTGACGGTGGACTAACACTGGACAGTAGGCCACTTTTTGCTGCTGCCGCCGCATCTATGAAAATTGCTTGCCGCCGCAATTCATCTATGAAAAATCAAACACAACAACCACCTTCTCGTCAAACTATTTCCCAACAAACACAACAGTCAAACTCCAACACAATTTTCTTGTGCAATGCATTTATTTACATTATTATTATTATGATACATAATGAGAGATCGGTTAAAGAGAGAGTTATTGAAGAAATGAGGTGTCTGAGGTGTTTATACCTCATTACGGGCAACATATGAGAAGGTAAACTCTTAAATAATAAATGTATATAATGAATCAATGAATTCTATTCACAAACCCACAAACCCTCTCTATAGGTGGTCAATGGATGATTGAAAATCAAATTTTGTATTTAATTAATTAGGTACATAAAAGGGATCACTAAAGTGAAGCCCACTGAGACACGTCAAGAATAGTAAAAGAAAAACTGCTGCTCTAAGGCAGAAATCAAATAAGAAAACAGGCACTCACCACACTGCTGAGTTGATACATGTAATAAATACAAATGAGATACATGTAATTTACACTTTACTTTATATTATGATTAATTTACAATTACTCATAATAATAAATTACTCATCAGTTCTTGGATTGAAGCGAAAATAATTCATGTAAACTTGCTTTGATTGATGAGTCAAAAGAAAATGAATTCATTAATTATACACTCCAGTGTCTACTTCAAAGCCATGAGTTGTATAGGGTCAGGAGCAGGGGGTAATTATGATCATGTTTCATTATTGATTTTTTGTAAATCTTGTTCTAATTTTAAAAGGACTGTAAGTCAATGAATGAGCAGTAACTTTTAGTGTAAAGAAGCCTCCAAAAAAGTTTCAGTGATGGAATCTGTCTTCTTAACTAGTTATAATGGTCATAAGTCACCCCATTGGTCATAAGTACTGCAAATCATCCACCCACTACTAGAAACGGTGATTGCGTGGACACTGTTGCAACCTCTTTATTCTTGGAGCTTCAATTTAGGAGCAAAAAAGAAAAACTAATATTGTAATACTACCTTTTTACAACTTCAAACCTACTAAATCCTACCTTTATTTTGAAGAGATGCAGTGGATGATGAGGGTGAAGATGAAGACGTTTGAGAAGAACTCATTTCTTCTACTTTTGCATCACTTTTTGAATCCGCTTGCATTTTTCACAAAGCATTTAATTATGTCCACTTTTAGCAATATCCTACCTGAAAAAGTGAGATGATATTGAGCAGAAAGATTCAAGTCTTCTTGCAGTAAGCTACTTAAAAGAATTTAAGTTAGAATAATAAATAAGATTCTATTGCAATAAAAATTATGGTACACGGTAAAAATTATGGTGTAAGTGCACGTCCAGTGCCAACATACCTATTATCAAATTTTTGGTTGGGATCGATTTAGTATGTTATTTTGAGCACAAAATCACAAAAATTAAACGGCGCTCACTATTGTTTTTTAAATAAACTAAGTTCAAAGTAGCAGAATTTTACATGCATTTAACCTATGAGTAGCAGCCATTTTGATTATTGAAATCATCAAATGATGATATTCCTAATCTGAGTTTTCCTACCCAAAGCTTTTCCTAACCTACAGCTTTTCCTAACCTTAGCTACTTATGGTTGCTACTTATAGGTTAAATGCATGTAAAGTTCTGCTACTTTGAACTTAGTTTATTTTAAAAACAATAGTGAGCGCCGTTTAATTTTTGTGATTAGGCTATGTGCTCAAAATAACATACTAAATCAATCCCAACCAAAAATTTGATGACAGGTATGTTGGCACTGGACGTGCACTTTAGCGAAAATTATAGTTTATGGTACACTGAATAGACTTATGAAAATTAGTTTTGTTGGATTTTTAAAGCTAGGTTTGCAAAACTGTTTAACGCAATTTATTAACAGAAGCCCATGTAGTGCACTTTTTCCAATGATTTGTTCTAACGAGAATAGTAATAAATATGATTTATGACATGTTGAAATTTGACAATGAAGATTTTATAATAATTAAATCTTACCCTTTTGTCTAAAAAATCAAACTACTTGTTGATTTCATTAACAGATACGATATTGTAGCTTAGGCCTACAAGATAAATTCACAATCTTCACCTGTCACTTCGATTGTATAAATAAATTAAAACAGACAACGTTTAATACTAGAAGAATAAACTTTTATTAAATAATAAGCATTACTAATTACTTAATCAAAACAATCTACATAACTCTTTTTAACAAAAACAAAGCAAAAATCAGTTTTCTTCATTATTTATTATTGTCATTGTCGAAACGAAACGTCAAAAGAGTAATCAGCTGCTTTAGTGAATAAGACGAAAGGCTAAAGTTCCAAATGGAACTACAATGAAAAAAATTAACAATTTTAAATTCTGAAATTATATGATAGATTTAAATAGTACTTGCACAATTCTGATAACTTTAACTGGACTTCTATTTTTTTCTATCCCATCAACTCCTTTTCTATTTCAACTATAATCCTAATTTAAAACCTCAACTTATTATAACTATGAAGGTTTTATTTGGATTTTTAGCCATTCGTTCTGAAAAATTTAAACCTCCAACCAAAACAAGACTTTCCATCCATTTTATATAGTTTTATAGTTTATAATTATTAATTTTATTGAGAGTCTATGGTTAGAGAATTTGTCTACCTAATTTTCCTTATATTTAGCAATTAGAACTGTTTCCATCCAGTAAGTATTAATGAATCATTAATTGTTATAAGATAACCTATAAGTTACTTGTTATCTTGTCATTATGTTTATAAACAAAAATTTACATTGCCTTTATAAACAATAACCTCTCATAGTTAAGAGTATTATAATTTTTAGACATTATTGTAAGTTATCATTTCTTAAATATAACTTGAAATATTTCAAGAACTAAAATTATATAGAATATCCTACTGATGTAAATAATAGTAGCCCACTAAAGTATTTTTAGAAGTCTGAGTTATCTTTTTTTTCAATTACTTAGTAATCCATCGATCCAACTAAATGCAATTATATATTTATTTTGACATAAACATATTATATTTTTAATTTATAATTCACAAATTTCTTATAATCTCTCATAACATATTGGTAATTATACCATATTAATCTATGTATGATCAAATCCTTATAAATCAATCAATATAACCTAGGCCTAATCGTGTTATTGATCATTTTCTTTATCAATTACCTACATTCTAACACATATAGTAACTGTGTAACTGAGAATCATATCTTTGATAAAACTTGGTCAGATACATATTTATGATCAAATATATTATGGTATACAGCCTATAATTAGTAGTTTAATAAATAATTGATAACAGCCTATTATAGTTTTATATGACTGTGCTTATATTACATAAGAACACCAGTGGGGCACAATTTTGAGTCGCAAAGCATTATTTCTATTTTGTTGTTGGCTGTTAGGCTAAGCTGCTCTGAGTCCTCCCCAATCTACAATAAGAAAAGTTCAGCCATATATATTTGCCTAAATGTCCAACTTATTCAGTATATGGTTCAAGCTGTGCCTGTCTTTGGTGTCATGCTGAAAGTCTCCTCCTGTAGGCAAGACATGCAGGCCACGAAAAGCTCTTATAGCAGACATAAAAATGTTGAGGTTGAAGACTGTCAGAATACGTCACAAATAGTGGCTTGCAAGATAATCAGCTCCATATGAGCTGATTATCATGAGTCTGCAGTCTCATTAGGGAGTCTAGTCGTTGATCAGAATTTGGTATCTACCTGATGTCTCTTTTGGGACACCATTGGTTTCTCACTGGAATTCCAGCTTGCTTCGCACACTACTTGTGAATGTAATATGGTCCTTGGTATAACCTATTTTCCATTCTTTCATTTTACAGTTTGATTATTCATTATGTTGGAATCCTAATCACATTTTATCCGGTTTTGTGCCTCTCTCTCACTCTCTCTGTCTCCTTCACCACTCTCTCTCTCTTTCTCTCATATTCCTTAATCTGCTCTCATAGTGCTACAGTCTGGTGCAAACATTGGTTGCCCTACGGGGAGTTCGATGTTGGGACTCAGAATCGTCTGTAGACGGTACCGAGCGGGGTAGAGCAGTTGCCACGCTGCAATCTGTTAAGACTCTTTAATTCCTTCTACTTCTACATCCAAGACCAGTTTACTGGATAGGTGACGTCAAAAAAGCAAGATTGCAGGTCCAACTATACCGTTCTTGTGCGCATCAAGATATTCCTTCACTGAATAGAATGGATTTTTCTTCAGAAAGATCTCAACTCAGTTTCTAAAAGCAATACACTGCAGCTTGTTTACACTAGTAGTTCTGTGAACAGAAGACGTCACGCAGTATTCTCATCCACAAGTACCTGATTGAAACTATATAATATCTTATGGAATTACAGCAATAGACTGGCTTCTCCACATATCTGTGTAATCACTTGTCAGCTGATTTATGATCAATAATTATGATCAAAGGAAGCTCCTTTTTCCTATTATTTTATCCTTGTAATGCAAAATTTCCAAAAACCTTTTATATAAGTCGACGCGCAATTAAAAAAGGAACATACCTGTCAAATTTCATGAAAATCTATTACCGCGTTTCGCCGTAAATGCGCAACATATAAACATTTAAACATTTTAACATTAAGAGAAATTCCAAACCGTCGACTTGAATCTTAGACCTCACTTCGCTCGGTCAACTAACAGGTAAGTCGTTGTATAGGCGCAGTAAGGAGTAAGTTGTATAGGAAAGGAGTTCTTTCTCTTGTTGGTTCTGCAGCGCGGTATATTAATGTCGAGTCTCCACCTTGTAATATGTGCATGGAGATCAGCTCTGAGCTTACGACTGCCCTCGTTGTCCTTGACAGGCAGCAGACTGTCCAGTATATACTAGTTGAAGACCATAAGTATTCCAAGTTCAACAGTGCTCACTATGCCCCACTGAGGTGCTCACTGGAAGTACTTTTTTCTGGAGCATCAGGACACTGTTGCAACTCGCCGCATGTCCCTACAGCAGCAGTCCATGCAGAAGATGGGAATGGAAGAGGGTAAATCATCAAATCTTTTCCGCTGAGAAGGGCTCTGAGTCTACGCAGCAAGTAGATTACCCGCGCCAGCCTGGTGCAAACCCCATCGATGTGGCCTGCCCATGTTAACTTGAAGTCAATAACAAATTCCAGGAGTTTTTCTGCTAATTTATGAGCAAATTCAGCAAGGCTGCGAAGTCCACAGACTAGATGTTGAGTCTTCCCCTCATTCAAGTAGTCAATGTGTACGTTCTGGGTACAGTAGATTATTCCAGTTCCAATCGTAAATTGTTCCATCACGTGACTAGTGCAAAATGTTCCCATGGAACGCCATTTCAAAATCGTTGGTTCAAGCTTTTGGCGCGCACCTATAAAGTTGATTGACACCAAAATGTGTCGTTTACTAGCTGCGTGAATGAAGAAAGGCTGTTTTACAAACTTACCGTCTAGAAAAGTGTGCATTTCTTTCACTCCATTACTCTCAAATTTCCTATAAAGAAAAATTCATTTAACGAATGGTTATCAAACATAATTTTGTTGGTATGTATCAAATCAAATCAAATTTATTTGTTTCCAACATTTACAGTATAAACAATATATAAAAAGATATAATTGAAACAACACTCACATGGACACGCAGGTCTGTTTGTGAGTTGTTTGAGTTCGTGATTACATTATTTTAATTATTATAACTTGAGAGAAATTCCTGGAAATTAGATTTGGCTAGGTACATTGTATTGAAATGAAAAGAATAACTTAAATAAAGAAGTAAATTGAATTATGATATGTTAAATAATAGAAATTATTATTCAATCATAGAAATATTGTAGCACAACTACACACATACAACTCACACATACAGGGAGGGGAAGACAGCCACACACACACCACACACATACACACACACCAACATTCTAAAATGGCTGTTAGATGCATTTAAATTCATTGGTTGATTACTGATAGAGGTAGAGAAGATGAAAATTGGAAGCTCAAAATAATAAATATATAAAGGAATAAAATTTGTATAGAATATAGGTCTACGGTAGAATAATTTGAAGTGAAAGCCTGGAGTTTAACCAACCGCGTTTCGCCGTAAATAACATTTAAACATTAAGAGAATGCCAAACCGTCGACTTGAATCTTAGACCTCACTTCGCTCGGTCAACTAACAGGTAAGTCGTTGTATAGGCGCAGTAAAGAGTAAGTTGTATAGGAAAGGAGTTCTTTCTCTTGTTGGTTCTGCAGCGCGGTATATTAATGTCGAGTCTCCACCTTGTAATATGTGCTTGGAGATCAGCTCTCAGCACTTGACACTGTAGAGCGACCCAGCAAACAGCAACTTTGTATAAGCGCATGCGATTATGAATTATAAGCGCATGCGATTATGAATTATAAGCGCATGCGATTATGAATTATAAGCGCATGCGCTTATACAAAGTTGCTGTTTGCTGGGTCGCTCTACAGTGTCAAGTGCTCTCAGCTTACGACTGTCATCGATGTCCTTGTCAGGCAGCAGACTGTCCAGTATATACTAGTTGAAGACCATAAGAATGCCAAGTTCAACAGTGCTCACGATGCCCCACTGAGGTGCTCACTGGAAGTACTTTCTTCTGGAGCATCAGGACACTGTTGCAACTCGCCGCATGCCCCCACAGCAGCAGTCCATACAGAAGATGGGAATGGAAAATGGTGAAGTACACCATCAACAAATATTTTCCGCCGAGGAGGGCTACACAGTAAGTAGATTACCCGCGCCCAGCCTGGTGCAAACTCCATCGCTATGGCCTTCCCATGTTGACTTGAAATCATTAAGAAATCCCAGGAGTTTTTCTGCTAATTTATGAGCATAGTCAGCAAGGCTGCGAAGTCCACAGATTAAATGTTGAGTCTTCCCCCCATTCAAGTAGTCAAGTGTGAACGTTCTGGTACAGTAAATTATTCCAGTTCCAATCGTAAATTGTTCCATCACGTGACTAGTGCAAAATGTTCCCATGGAACGCCATTTCAAAATCGTTGGTTCAAGCTTTTGGCGAGCACCTATAAAGTTGATTGACACCAAAATGTGTCGTTTACTAGCTGCGTGAATGAAGAAAGGCTGTTTTACAACTTACCGTCTAGAAAAGTGTGCATTTCTTTCACTCCATTACTCTCAAATTTTCTATAAAGAAAAATTCATTTAACGAATGGTTATCAAACATAATTTTGTTGGTATGTATTCTATGGCTATCAATGCTGTGGTAAACAACAAATTATCAGCGCATGCGCAGAGAAGCAAGCAGACTACAATCATCGTCCAATGAGAGCTCAGATAGTTGGAACTATACCTGGCCGGACAATTTACCACGCTTTGACTGTGGGGCAGGAACTTGGAAATGGAACTGGTTTCTGGTACAGAATCTGTCAAAGTTCTTCCCATGGGACGCGGAACTTTTTACTTGGTAAATTGTGAATCGGATAATTTACCACATCCCATGTTCCCAGAACGGGCCCTATTTCTCTCAAACCACTGCTTGGCATTTTCAAAAACTTGTTGAGCCCGCAAACCAGCCTGTTCAAGCGTCTGCTTTCTGGAGAAGATTGTGTGTCATCTGCAAACATCAGCACCAGTCCATTTCATTGGGATAATCAAGATTTTAGAATGTAGCTACAAATCTAAAGAAAATTATAAATCTCTGATTTGTATAATGACTTCCTTAATCAATTTGTAACCGCCCCAGATGGCGGCAGAGAAGAGAGATCTCTAAATTCTAAAGGGCGAGTCATGGGACTTTATTAACAACATACTTCTGCTTTCTATTCAACTTGTAAATTTATTTAATAATTTCAACAACAAAAATAATCTGTAAAAATTTATTGCACATTTTAAAGTCAAGAAAACGGCCTGTAAGATTTTGCAAACTGTTCGTCTGGAATTCTAACTGTTTACGATGGTAGCGTGAACTTTATTCATTTTATTACCACAATGAATAATTGGGACTCGGTCATTCCAGGGTTTTTAGCATGAGCTAGAAAATATAATGGCACTCACAATCGTTTTATTCATAAATCCATCACTATTAGAATTTTCACTACACTATTGTTGATTCACTAATATTTTCTATAAACATTTACACATCAACTTCTCTAATTATTAATAAACTATTTCAACATAATGCAAGGCTAAAAAAAATACATTTTAACAAATTTACACAACAAACAAACATGTTAATTTTGGGCCCTCGAGGCTACCTCTGGATTTTTTTGTTATTCTGGTCTAGACTTGATTGGAACTGATCTTTTTTCAAGCAAATTATGTTCCCCTTCCACCAACAAGACGACGGTCCACGTGGAGACAGAGCACGATTCCGTGGGAAAGGAAAGTGCAAGTTTGAAATATTCCCAAAGACCAGTGTATTTTCCATCACTAACGGAAATACAGTTCCCTGAGAATACCTCAACCCTGCATAAAATTTGAGTCTTCCGGAGGCAAGTTAGCAAAATCCTTATGTGAGAAAATTATATTTCAACAGAGAATTAAATTTCTCACGAAAAATATTCACACAGCTACAAGATCACTAGAGTCTCATTGTTGAAGACCTAATTCTACACTTTTCGAATGAACCCATAATAAATTTATCTCTATGAAAACACAAACCCATAATTAATTTATTTCAATATCATCATTACAAATTCTATAATATTGATGAACTTTGGGTATCGAGTGTAACGTTCATCAAAACAATCGTATTATCATATTTATTTTATTTTAATTTATTTATTATTTATTTTTCAGACTTGAAATGTCGCAAGAAGAGCTCGCAGCAAAAATCTTACAACGAGCAGTTCAACTCGACAAAGAAAACCGCTTGACGGAAGCGAATGTGTATTACCTCGAAGCGCTGAGTATCCTTATGGATATATGCAGAGGTAATTGGAATTCAATTAAATTGTTATCATAGTACACTTATGTGAGCATATTTCGTTGTTCAATGTATTTTACTTATAGTACGGTCCACGTTATAATGGCAGTGGAGAAAGATAGGAGAGCAGCGTTGCAGATTCTCTGCCTTGTCACTAATTTATATATAAATGATAGCTGATGCCGATATATAAAAAGTAATATTAAATGTTCATTCTTGTTTAAAATATTCAATTATATTTTATCTGTGAAGAAAATATATTTTCCTTCTACAGAGGATAGCTGATACCGGTATTATATCATCAAACTCGTCAAAGAAATTTTCAATTATTAAATAATAATTTTCATAATTGAGATTATATATGGAAATTACTGAGATATTGCAATTATTCAAATGCTAATGAATTAATTATTATTATTAAACGAAAATCCAAATTAAATGCTGTAATTCACCCCGAAGACTTCTGCTACTGCAAATATTGACAGCGGGGTAAACAGCTAGATGGAAATTCGATGAGCGCTACTATTCAAAAATTATTTGTCAGCCCGGTAATCGAACCCAGTACCTCCTGATTGCCGGTCAGGAATGCCTACCCTTAACCTAGCGCCGCAGTGCAGGATGGTTTCTTACAGCTTGGCGTTGTTGTCATTCGAGATGGGTGTCTGGCTTGGAAGTGTTTCGGCCGCATTGCAGGATGACTTAACGGTTGCCGGAAGATCAACAGCTGGATTTTTTCGTTTAGCCTAAAGGCTCAGAATGTCAACAATGTTTTTAAATAATTAAAAATCATCATGAAAAGTCATTAATATGGTAGTACACCACGTTTCTGGAAACTTTTTACTGGTGACTGGAGTTATTATTGACACACAAAAATCAAAATAATCGTGAGAAAGAAAACTGCTGATGAACGCGAATAAGACCGCCACTCCATTGTTCTATTGTCTCGGCTGCTTGGCTGAGCCTGGCTGGAGGGATCAAATAACCGACTGGTTTGATCTTTGTCTGTCCGCTAGGCGGAACTACGCCGACGCTGCTCGCTGCCTACTGCGGTCGCTCGCATTCCCACCAACGCTGCTATTATTTGCTGTCTCAGCGCCTAGTCCGATTCAGCCAAGCAACCAGCCTGCACTGCGGAGCTAGATTTACCGCAAACTGACAATCTCTGGATAGCAGCGCTCATTTTATACGAAGCCATAGCGGCCAGCCAGTCTACAGATGGAAATTACTGAGATATTGCAATTATTCAAATGCGAATTAATTATTATTATTAAACGAAAATCCAAATTAAATCCAATTTAATAATTAATTCATTAGCATTTGAATAATTGCAATATCTCAGTAATTTGCTTCTGTAGACTGGCTGGCCGCTATGGCTTCGTATAAAATGAGCGCTGCTATCCAGAGATTGTCAGTTTGCTGTAAGGGTAAGTATTCCTGACCGGCAATCAGGAGGTACTGGGTTCGATTCCCGGGCTGACAAATAATTTTTGAATAGTAGCGCTCATCGAATTTCCATCTAGCTGTTTACCCCGCTGTCAATATTTGCAGTAGCAGAAGTCTTCGGGGTGAATTACAGCATTTAATTTGGCTTTTCGTTTGATAATAATAAGAGATTATATATATTTTGCTGGATAATTATATTTCTACATTGTTGAAAAACGATGTGGGGACGCTGTGGAGGTGGAAAGGGATGTCGCTATCTGCTTTGTCGAATAATAGACAAGGACAGCAACACCATTGTAATCAAATGCTGTCATTATAACTTGGACCTCACTATAGGCTATCCGTTGTCGGTATGAAATCATAATCACCCAATGTCAAGCGTTCATGACTTAAACAATAAGCAGCCTATCAGTACCGTTATAGAACCCTTTATCTGTGGTTGAAAGTCATCACTTGGGCTGCTCACACAGTGATCAGACAAATCGTTTCGTCGAAAGGCTGCAATGAAGAATGGTCCACCATGCAGATAAATTACTGCATAGCACATTGATGTGGCAGAGGCTAAAAGCACTTTTTGTCGAAATACGTCTACTGTAATTTGTGTTGAAAATGAGCTTTCCCCCGGTGTTTTTTATATTTGAAACCAGACTCGACATTTAGAGAAAACATTTTATTGAAAGATGTAGTATCTAACCAGTGAGTGGCCTGCCTAATGCCCCAACTATACGGGCGTCTTAATCGTGCGGAATTCTTTCAACTCGTCAACACGATGCATTGCCTCTCATGGAGAGGCAAGTGTCTCTAGTGCACTAAACTATATGGGACTAAACTATACGAGTTGAATGACGCTTTCCATAAGAGACCAGGCATTCTGAAGACGCGCGAAATAGATTGAGCGCGTTTATTCCGTCTGTATAGTTTGGGACTAAGGCTAGCCAAGTCGTAGGACGTAGGCTCATTTTTATTTGCCTCAGACTAAGCATTTATGCTGCTTCTACACTCTTGCCAAGGAAACTACTACCAGAATCGGCTATTATATATAATTAATAATATTCAGTGACATCAGAATATATTCGGCCGGTTTTAGGAATATATTGGTAGTTGTATAGGCTATAGTGTGTACTACCAGAATCGGTCATTATATGTATAATGATATTCAGTATCATCAGAATATTTTTATTTATTTTTTTATTTTAATAATCATTACATTACATCAATTTTGGGAATAATCCCATTTGACAGGTAACTTGTCAGTACTAATACTAATACTATAATACATACAATCAAAAAATAAAATATTTATTCAGGAAGTGTCAAGTATCATTAAGGAAGGTAATGATATATATATATATAAATCAATTTTCTTGTTAATAAAATTCTGTGATTGCGTATGGGCTTTTCTCTAATAACATTTTTTTGACTGCCTGCTTGAATAGAATGACTGATTCAATGTTTCGAATGTTTGTTGGCAACCTATTATAGAGTTTCATTCCTGAATAAAATGGAGTTTTTTCAAAAGCTACATTTCTATGGATTGGAAATGCAATGATATTTCTATTTCGAGTATTATATTCATGATTATCTGTACAAAATTGGAACTTACTGATATTTACTTTAACAAAAACTACTAGCTGGTAAATGTAAATGGAAGGAAGTGTGAGTATTTTAAGGTCTTTGAAAAATGCTTTACATGAGTCCCTCGATCTCAGTACAGATGACTCTCAATATCTTTTTCTGCATGATGAAAATTCTACGGCCTGTTTTAGGAATATATCGGTAGTTGTATGGGCAATCTATTTGAAAAAATGATATTAACAATTTCAATTTATTTTATTATTATTGTAATAGTCTTTTGCAGTTTTGGTAACACATTGGTGACAGTTTTGGTAACATATATAGGGAAATCCCTTTGTATTATGAATGTATACATAAATTAAACCTAATGTATATTTTTCTAATTCTTCACAGATTCACAAGATGAAGAGAAAAAGAAGTTTTTGCGTTCAAAAATTGACGTATATATGCGAAGAGCAGAGACTCTTAAGAAGCAAATAAATGACGAAAAAGCGAGAGGAACTTATCATGAAGTTCTACGTATCGAAAATGACTCTACTGGTCACAGCTATGATTCAGTGTTTGGCCGATTCCTGAATAAAGAAGTAACCAGTATCGTTGTTCAAGACCCTTACGTACGAGCATTCCATCAAGTCAGTATTCCAAATTCAAATTAGTGTTTTCTGTGCTTCATTTATTTATGTTGAAAATAAATCAAGGTTGTTCCTCATCAATCTATAATTTACTTGAGCTTATTGTAGGTGATGGGTTGAAATCAAAATACGAGAAGCTTTAGTATCGTACTGACACTTCATCAACATTACTCTTCTCTTTCATTGATTGACAAGCGTGATTGGCTCATATACACTAGATAAACTACTATGGAATTTCAAGCTTTTAATTGAGTAGGTGTGGATTCTTATTCATCACTTAAAATACTTGGACTGTTTACAGAAATAATACCAGGTATTAATAGACATTTTGTTTATTACATAATACAGGGTCTGTATAATAAGTAACCGGACTGACCTCAGGAAATTTTTTATTGGCAAAATATGTACAATTTTTCATTAGATATCTCCAAAGTAGTCCCTATTGGAGTCGATAACACGCTGATACCGGATTTTCAAATCTCTGAACGCTCCCTGGTGCCATATCCGGGCTGTAAGGAGGATGTGGCAACGTTACCCTCGACTAGTTGGCCAACTGCTCAGTGACGAGCAGGCAGGTGTGCGACGGAGCATTGTCATGATGGACGGTCACGGACGGACTCGATGAAATCGGGCGGTTAGTCGACGGAGCACCTCTCTGTAGTACTGACCGTTCACAAAGGGTTTGTGCCACCCGGCCAAACTGTAAACGATCAGTACTGTAGAGAGGTGCTCCGTCGACTAACCGCCCGGGTTCATCGAGTCCGTCCGGGGATTGCCGATTCGTGGATCCTCCATCATGACAATGCTCCGTCGCACACCTGCCTGCTCGTCACTGAGCAGTTGGCCAAATAGTCGAGGGTAACGTTGCCACATCCTCCTTACAGCCCGGATATGGCACCACCGGACTTCTTTTTGTTCCCAAAGATCAAGAGACAACTTAACGGGACGCGGTTCGGGACTCTGGAAAACGTTCAACGTGCTACGACGAGGGCTCTAGACAGCATAGAGGTTGCCGACTTCCAGGGAGCGTTCAGAGATTTGAAAATCCGGTATCAGCGTGTTATCGACTCCAATAGGGACTACTTTGGAGATATCTAATGAAAAATTGTACATATTTTGCCAATAAAAAATTTCCTGAGGTCAGTCCGGTTACTTATTATGCAAACCCTGTAATTAGCGATTGTTGTTGATATAATCAATCATACTGTGGATTTTGAGCCAACTAGTAATAAGCCAATTTTATAGAGGAGAAGATGACAAAGCTAGTACTTTGGCTCCATTTAGGCCTTATATCCATGATCCTTGAGTGAGTTTGTTCAAAAGCATTGAACTGACTTGAATGATATAATTAATTTCTTAGTACGCTCAATTCAGTATTAAGAAATGTAAAACATTTTACGTTAACAACTATGATTTATTAATTACTGAGTTGTGTATACATTCCTTTCTATTAATTCGAATTTCGGATTTAAAAAAACACTTTTGGAGTTGAAAAACTCACTTTATAGCAGTTACGACGTTTCGAAATGCTTTAGGTTATGTTTATTTATTTATTGGATAGAAGAAACAATACAATAGTCAGAAAAAACAGGTTGCCCAAAACTTATTTTATGTTCAGGTCATCTTTGACTCTAAAGATGACCCGCAATCTGATTGAAACGTCGTTATTGCTAAAAAGTAAGTGTTTCCAATTCAAAAATGTTTTTTTTTATAATTCAAAGTTTAAGTAAATAGTGGAAAGGAATGGATACACAACTCAGTAATTGATCATAGTTGTTAACATAAAATGTTTTTCAACATTTCTTAATACTATTATTATTAGTATTGTTATTTTATCGTATAAAACCGCATTTGATGAGCACAGCTCAAACGGTGTACATGTCAAATATATCAAGTATATGGTTTCCCTCCATTGAGGGAATTTTACAAAATCGTCTGGATAATTTCTGATCACTAGGATTTCAATGAGAATTTCTGAATAAGAAGATCTCATAACATTCTCTTAATGAATACGGGCAGCATTCAGTCAGTATATCTTTGAGAGCTGTATAAAATTTACCATGACTGTCAACACTCTTAAGTTCGTCCGTCAAACAGTTGAAAATTCTGAGCCCAGCATAATGTGGTCCCCCCTCCAAGAGCGAAAGTCTATGAGTGGGGTACTGGAGTGAAAACATTTTATGTCTTGTGGGGTATCTGTGTGAAATGTTATCCTCCATGAATTTCTACTTATTACTGTAAACAAAAGATGCAATATCCAAAAAATAAAGGACTGGAATTGTTAATAATGTTTGATTTTTTTAAAAATTGGCCTACATGAAACCCTAGATTCGGCTCCCTCAATAACCCTGATTGCTTTCTTTTGCTTACGAAACATATTCTGAAGGTTTGTTTGGCTGCTGCCCCAGAATAAGATACTGTATCTGATGTGAGACATGAAATAGCCATGATAGACAGTTGGTGCTGTTTTTCTATTTGCCACTCTGACTATTGTTTTCAAGGCAAAAATAGCACGGGACAGTTTCATATCCAATACTTTTACGTGGCTATCCCACTTAACATTTCCCTGCAGGTCAAAACCAAGAAATCTAATAATCTCAGCAGCGCAACATTCCTCGCCTGTTGCTGAGTAAAGAGTATGTGATACTTTATATACTCAGTAATACTTTATCGTACTAAGAAATTAATTATACATCATTCAAGTCAGTTGAACAAACTCGGCAAACTTACTCAAGGATCATGGCTGTAAGGCCTAAATGGAGCCAATTAGTTGTGTTTTTTTTTTGGAAATGTGTCTTATGCAGTTTTATTACTATATGTCTATATTTACTATTATCTTATTACTAGTATTCATATACCTCTTACTTAGATAGGAAATCAGGATATCATTTTTACCAAAATAATACATGTTTCTGTGAAATATCAAAACTAGTAAAGCTAATGAATTTCATTGTGTTTTCCAGTGTCAAAACTTCCTGCAAGTTTGTGAACTTTTTGTAAAAAAATGTGAAAATTTGAAACAAATCAGCCTGTTGACGGGTGAGGATCCATCTGATAGCCAAAAACAATGGCTGCAGCAGTTAAGTGGAAGCCTACGAAGCAAACACAACATCTGCTTAACCATTCAGTATTCCTCAACATTGCACGATCGGCAAATTTTGTAAGATTTTTCTAAATGCTTTGTTTACGGCATGTTTCCAAATTATGCATGCAAATTAATATTATATACAATGCTATAATAGTACAGAGTGATTTAAAGTTAATGGGCCATATGAATAAAGTTGAGCATTTGCTTATACTTCTAAAAATATTGAGCATATGCTTTATTCTATAAATAAACATAAGCAAAACCTTTTGCTCATGCTCATCAAAAAAAAAAAAAAAAAAATAGTTTGAGCATTTGCTCAAAATTGTATGAATAAGCTAGAGCATTTGCTTAACTTTTGAAGCAAATGCTTCAAAAAAGGTGAGTCTAATCTGGAGCAGCTTTTCACATTTTGCTCATAGTAGAATGGCTCAGCTAATTCGTGTGAGTAAGAGGAAACTATACCAGATACGATCACAACCAATAGTAGAGAACTAAAAACTCTTTTTAGATTCAACCATGATATAAATCACCATTATTCCTACAAAAGAATAAATACAATAGATACCTATCCGAGATAGCCATCACAGAATAGGAAATAGGCATTTAAGAAGATGAGAGTGTAGACGTTTATATGAAGGCTATTGAGATTATAAAATTTGCTAAAGATTATTATAGAGATGACATTTTTTTCACGCTATTATTTCAAAATTTAGAACTCAACTAACCTAAAACTCAATTCATAGATACAGAGCAGACGACCAAGCACAAGCGGTGTTTATACTTGCATATTTAGCGCTTACGTGAGTAGCACATTCTAACCTTTCACTATAAAAACAAAGTAAGGCGAATTAGCTGATGAAAAATCTTTAAAATATAGATAGAGAACAGAGCAGACGACCAAACACAAGCGGTGTTTATACTTGCATATTTAGCGCTTACGTCAGTAGCACATTCTAACCTTTCACTATAAAAACAAAGTAAGGCGAATCAGCTGATGAAAAATCTTTAAAATACGTGAGCATTTGCTCCAGAGTTCAGGAGCATAAGGTAAAGCTTATTCATTTAAAAAATGAGCAAATGCTTATATGCTTCTACCTAATGCTCATGAGCAAACCCTTATGCTCCATACTCATACTCATGAGCATATGCTCTGTTTTTATTCAATATCGGGTACCGAGCTTCGCTCTGGAGTACAAAAGCATAAAAAATTTATTACGAAAGAAGAAATTATAATAACATTCATACAGAAATGTTCTATCTAATAACTGTAAATTGAGATTAATTCCCAAAAGGAATACAAAAATTTCCCTCACAAAGGCCCAGTTGCACAAAAAGCCGGTTAAATTTTAATCCTGATTAGATTAACTTCACGTGACCCAAATCAGAGAAGGCCATTTCAAAAAGATGGATCTACTGGAATTAATCAGGATTGAAAATAACCCGGATTTTCTGCAACCGGCACTTTGTACCTGATTGAATGATTACAAAAGTTCAACAGCTGAGTCATAATTTTGAGACAGTGTCACACACTTGAACTCGCTCATTCACTTCCATCACCAACAGGCGACGAAATAATTATTATCAGCTGTTTCTCCAAGGATGAATAATAATTATCCTTTCAATGTGCTTCAGCGAGTTTTTCCAGGGATGAGACCTAGTGCACTCGAATCTTTATATTATAAACGTACTATGTTCTGAATTTCTTGAGAATCGTTAGAGCCGTTTTCGATATCCAGTGAAATACAAACATATAAACATCCATACATACAAACATCTAAACATATAAACATAAGTTGCTCGTTTAATAGTATAGGATATGGCCTAATGCCTCAATATCAAACAATATTACATTATTTTGAAAACCAGTGCACACTAGCCAATTTTCCGTCAAGTTTCTCACAGAAACATCACGTTTATGATGTTGTACTATTGTGTTCCAAGTGCCCTCCCTTTGAGGCTTGGGATACATCTACAAAAAAGTAGGGTCCATACACCATGGCTAGTGGAAATGCACAAAAACGTCCTCTTCTATGAATATCGTTCTCGTTCATAGCGATGAGACTACGTTCCATGTAAGCGGTAAGTCAATCGACGAGATGCTCAAATATGAAGAACCAAAAACCCTCATCAAATAGTGAAGCAATATCGGGGGACCGAACTTTGCTCTGGAGTGTAAAAGCATAGAACATTTGTAACGGAAGATTGAATTTATAGTTTATATTTACTTATTTATTTTCTCAGTCATACAATTATTTTTACAATTATATGAGGAGGCACAACAGGCTTATGCCCAAAACTGTCCCTTTTCAAATTTATACTACAGTCCAAATCAAATCTACTATCACTCAACAATATAACAATTTATTCACACTTCAAAAAACAAACACATCATCAATTACAAATAGATATACAGTACTATGAATTCGATTTAGAATGATATACAGTACTATGTTTGCTACAATATTTGTTAATATACTATGTACTATTCTACACTAACAGCATCCAGTTACTATTTTGCACTTTCTGTAGTAAACATGTTTTCTGAAAAAAGAGAAATAAACGAAAATACGTTTAAACTTGATGCTTCTTTGAGTGATTTTATGTGAAATTTGTTTGTATGCTCCGTTGTTTGTGTGTAAGGCCTCGTCTGACATGACTCAACATGACTCAAAGGCGGCTCCTTTTCCTTTTATATTATCCTTGAAATGCAAAATTTCCAAAAACCTTGTATATACGTCTTACGCGCAATTTAAGAAGGAAAATGCCTGTCAAATTTCATTAAAATCTATTGCTGCGTTTTGCCGTAAATGCGGAACATATAAAAGATAAAGAGAAATGCAAAACCATCGACTTGAATCTTAGACCTCACTTCGCTCGGTCAATTATGAGGCTAATATTTGAGATTCATCTGTACGATAAATAAGAATTTTTGAATCCTTGTAATGTGAGAAGGTTAGGTTATTGAAAAAAAAACATAAAAAGTGGCTTCTGAGTTCAGAATATTTATTTATTATACAATTTGGCAATTCCCACGCAGTCTGATGAGACTCGTAGTGGTACAAAAACAAAAATGGATATGTTTCTGTAGAACAATTTTTCAAAATAATTATTGAATGTCTCACTCTAAAACTCTAAAGTAGAATTCCATATAGAAATAAGGATCATATCTTTGATTAAGTTTGTAGAGTGAATATTGATGTTGTGGAACTTATCCTTAATTGGAGAGACTTGAGAAATTGTCAAAAAATCCACTTTATTTTAATAAAAAATTTTATTTCACAGGAACATGCTTTCATCAGCTATGTGAGCACACACGCAAGCATGCTCCTGTGAAATACAGTAATAATTTTTATTAAAATGAAGTGGATTTTTGACAATTTCTCAAGTCTCGTCAATTAAGGATTCCATCTTATTATTGCAGAAGTTTTTTTTTACAATAAGTTTTATCTTTTAAAATTTATTGTGTGTAAATCTAATAAAACCCTTTAATATTCAACTTTCACCAAAGATGGACAATTAAACGGTAGTTAAATGCGGCCTCGGATTTCAATTGAAGAATAATCGGTTATGCTAGTGTTTATTATAATGTCTGCAACGTCAGAAGAGAGAATCATTTTAAGAGGAACATGATCATTGCAAGAAACAACATTTTTAACACACTTTTTTATGTATTTGAACATGACATGCAGTCAATTATTAAGTAAATGATTAAAAACTTTTACTTACTGACTGAAGTACTTAAAGTTTTTAATCATTTACTTAATAATTAATTGACTGCATGTCATGTTCAAATACATAAAAAAGTGTGTTAAAACAAAGCAGCTCGGAATGGATCAAGAACCAACAACATTTTTAATATTTTAGAAGAGTTGTCGATTCGATTGTCAATTGAACCTCGTGTTCACAAGTGTAGAAATTATTCACTTTGCTTAGCTTATGACAGTTTATTTGTTATTACACACATACTTATAAAAGTATTTCAATTTCTGTTTCAGATTGAACAACGGCTGGATAATAAAAATTGGTAGAGGCCTTGACTACTTCAAAGCAGTCGACAACAAATTTTGCATTGGCTCGCACGATTACGACCTCAGACCGTGTTATGAAACAAACGTCGACATATTCCATAAGAAGAACGTACAATTCAAAAACACTAATTAGGTTACAAACTCTTCATTCAAATCCTTTTCGAAGTACAAAATGAGATAGTGGTAAATATTTGTAAATTGGTCAATTTCCAGATATCTTTACTTTTAGACATATAGATACATATTTTTATTTCAATTCCATTGTGTTAGCTTTTAAATCTCAACTTTAAGATTTTAAAGTTTTAAATTTCAACCGGATAGGACAAAAGGTCATATTATCCATCAAGTAAATTATTAAATGTTGGTAAATGTATAGCATAGGTAAGAACAGATTTAGACAAAATACTTGTACTTATACTACTTTTCCATAAAGTACTTGAGGGCCGGTTTCCGAACTCGGGATTTAGCTAGGTTCTAGACTTTAAACAGCTGGAGTCAGAAAATTGGCTTTCCAAAACGGGGCGTAGTCATAGTCATAGTCAAAGTCACGTTTAAGTTAAATTTCGAAAAACTATAAAATTGAACACAAAATAAAATTAAGAGAAAATAGTGTAAAGTCTCAGCTATTATGAATTATTTAGGAATATTTCTAATAATAGATATGAGAAAATAAAGATTTATTTTGCTGAACTCATTATTGTGACTACGCCCAGTTTTGGAAAGCCAATTTTCTGACTCCAGCTGTTTAAAGTCTAGAACTCACCTGAATCCCGAGCTCGGAAATCGGCCCTAAATTATAGGTCATAATATGACCTATAATTAATGTAATATATTGTAAATTTGTAATATATTGAGGACTCTCTCGTTGTAAATAATCAGTTTTATTAATTGTTAAATCTGTGATAAAATAACTATTAGTTTGAGCGTGTATAATCAAGTTGTAAAAATGTAGACTGTCTCTTTGAAACCTATGTAATTTTCTAGTATAAATTTTATACAAAATGAGTACATGAGAGACTATTTTTCAAAGTATAATATCATAGTAGTAGTGGAGTATTTTTCGTTAATGTTTTTAAGATCATGAAGAATTTTCATTGTTGACAACTTTTCATCTTGTAAAGTATTGTAAATTTGATGTATAAATCTTTTCTATCAATTTTTTAATAGTTCATGTTTGAAAATGTAATAAACGGTTACCATACATGTAACTATCTTGTTTACTCTACAGCCCGAGGTGGGCTTTGGCATTCTCTACCACTCTCCTCCATTCATCTTTGTAAGCAGTCTTTGACTCCCATCCTCTCACCTCCAATCCTGCCAAGTTCTTTATGACACAACCATCCAGCGCCTTCCCTTCCTCCTTCGGCCTACTCCTCAATATTTTAAAGAGATTGGCCCTGTTCCATTCTATGTACATGTCCCAGCTATCTTAATGTTTGAGACTGTATAATATATTTAGTATGAAATCTATATCATACCCCTGTATGAGCACATCCAACTCAGCACTCACCATTATATTTTATTTTGATGTGTATATTTTATTAGCACAGCTAAACGCTGTGCACAGGAGCTGTTTTCCGAGGCTAAAGAGTGGTTTACTGCAAACAATCTCAAGTTGAATGAGGTCAAGACACAGGAGATGCTTTGTACTCTTAGTACCCACACTCTAAGGGACGAAACAGTCACTTTGCTTGGCTTTGAATCGATGCCAAATTAAGTTGGGAACCGCATATTGACCAGGTATGCAGGAGACTGTCTAGAGTAATCTACCTGTTCAGAAAACTGAGAAGCCTCCTGGGACTCAAGAGACTTCTAATAATGTATCATGTGGTGTTTGGCATTGAGTTCTTTTCTGGGGACATTCTCCGCATGCCAATGACATCCTGCTTCTTCAAAAGAAGGCACTGCGGATCCTTACATACAGTGACTTCATTGCCCATTGTCAATCCATCTTCAGACGCCTAAAACTGCACACCGTCTTCGGTCTGTACATGTCAGGTGCATTCATACGGTACCTGCGGAAGGCTACAGTTGGAGATTAGTATCCACACTTTGCTCGCCTTGGTGTACTGACTTTCTTCAGCCATTATATCATCCTGTGCTTGGTGTATGTCAAGAAGATACAGCATACTCTAGCTGCCCGTAGTGACATCCACCGCCACAACACCAGGCTCAGTGAGCTGTTGGATATCCCCAGGAGACGCCTCCACCGATCACAGGCCAGTTATAGGATTTCAGCCCTGAAATTTTACAACAAGCTGCCTAAAATAGTGTGAAGCAATTAGATAAGGCCGCCTTCAGGAGAACCGTCCGGAAGCTACTGTGGGCCAAGGCACATTACAGTGTAAATGAATTTATGGGTGATAATTCGAATTTTTACTGAGAGTGCGTACACTGGATCACTGCCATATGATCTGTTACAGTTTTTGTTAAATGTGTTTTGATTTTTGACGCCATCGATCTCACAAGAGTGGATAATGAATGAAGCAGAAGGTATTAAAGGTATTCCACGCTGTAGGTTGTCCAAAGTGAAGGACTCGTTCCCAGTGTTAGCATATTTCTATTGATGTTTTCAAGAAGAGGTTGTCAAGGTGGCTGATTGAGAAAAGGTATTAAAGTATCAGTGATTTCCTTGGGGATAGCTTTGAGGGACTGTGATGCCACGCCATCTTGATTCTCAAGTTTAAAGTTTTTTTTTGACGCGATCTATCCGGGAGCACCTGGCTAACGATCTAGACTTTGGATTTTCTCCTGACACCAGTTCACATGTTGGACCATAGATTCTTCCATGTTAAATATTATTACAAGTTATAAAACATGCAAAATAACGCTAATTTTCAACTATTAACTCAACCTCCACATATTGAGAATAATTAAAACTACTCTTTTCTGTCCCAAGAGAAATAAAACTAAACTTTTAAAATGAAGGAAAATTGAGCTTATGACAATATTCACATAGGAATAAATAGAAAAGAGTAAATTTAAAAAATTAAGAATAAAAGTTCAAGGAAAGAATAAGATGAGGGGATGAACAAAAAAAAATCATTCATGATAATTCAATCAATGAAACAGTATTTTAATAAAAATAATAATATCCAGAATCCAGTATAATATTACTATAATTTATTGTGCATTTATAACGATGGATTTTTATCTACACTCTATTTTAAAGTTTTCCCGCTCCGCGGTAAGAAACAGCATTGAAGGATAAATTTATAGACTTGCTTAGTTGGAGCTTCCTATTGAAATTTATTTTTTAGCTAGTTCATTAATAACATGTCTAATTTATGATAGATAGTTTGGAAGAACTGTGCTCTGTATTATTTGTAGCAAGTTAATTAATTACTACAAACAGCTACCAACAAAGGAAAAATTGAAACTTCATCAGCTGATTCATATAGCTCTCTATTGTTCTTGTCTCTGTCTTTGCTACAATTTCCTTGTCATGTTATTATTATTGTCAAGATGTCAAGCAAGTGGCAAGCGAGTGAAAAATATTGAGCTAGTTTCATCCTTCTACTTTATAAAATATTATTCTAATTGCTGATTTTTCTTCAAAAAAGTTTTTCAAAATTACATCTGATATAATAATTTTTAGTTACTAGTGGGCACTGAAAGAACAGTTATTTTATGTAAATAGTTTTTGAACAAAATGTGTTGAATGAAACATAACCTATTAGAATAATTGAAAGCAAAATATCACAAAATTTTAGTTGATTTTGAACATTCATTTTCCTTAAGTATTCTCTATTTCTCTTGTGTTAGATTTTTCAAAATGTGATAATCTCTTCATGATATAGTTGCTGGCAGTTGAATTTTTATTGGATCAAATACTGACAAGTTGAAATTTTATTAATCAATAGAATGTATAGTTTTGAAGGTAAATTTAAATCATCACCTGAACAAAATCTAGCTGGTGCAAGCAGAAAAGAGGGACGGAATGAATTGCTACAAAGAGCACATTTGGAAAGGATGAAACGCGAGGTAAGAATACAATATTTGTTTTAAGAAAAAAAAATAGTTGTAATTCATGACTTTTGGTGGGTAGTCCGTCGTGTTTTATAGTTTCAAATTTTGAATAAAAACTTTTCATAGCATTTACTTGCAGTTTGACATTTAAAAGCTGACATAAAAATGTTGATAGTGTGTTTTAGTCTTATTATTGAGCACTAACTTACTATGATTATACAGTGACACAAATGTTATAAATGGAGAGTAGAATTAAAAATTTGTATCCAGTTTTAGCAGCTTTCATAATTTTTATCATTTAAAACTAATTTGCTTCCACTCTTTTTCATTATCAACAGATGATGGAAATTTGCTATTTTTTTAGATCTGAGGCTGATGACATCATCTCTATTCAAATTTTTACATGGGTCACCTCTAAGATCTCTCACTCTGTATATGAAAAAGACTTCATCAAACTTTTAAAGCATCTCTCTTGAATTTTTTAGTTGTCTCTTGATTTTTTCCTGTATAAGAATTATCGAGAATTTCTTCTGGTAGTGCGTTCATGATTCTTTGACTTATATGTTCTAGATGAGCTAATCTCGTTGAGGTTGGAGTCTCAGCATATTCCTTGTCCATGTGTTTTAACTATGTACGGTAACTTCTGTAGTCCATTCGTTATTGCAGATTCCCTGAATAGCTCTCTGCATGTTGTCATTGGTGGCTTTTTGTACATCAGTAAACGTTTTTGTATTCGAAGGCCATCATAGAATATTGAGTGTTTGGTTGCATTGAATGCGTATATTTACAAGTGCAAGCTTGGTTATGCATGACCAAGCGTGCAGATGAGAATCTTGGAAAGAGAATAGAATAGAATATGTTTTATTGTAAACTAAGAGCAATATGAACATTCACACTGGACATTATACTTGATGGTTGTGTTCAGTGTGAGCAGCCTCAAACAAGTCACGACGTGTTCCAATGGCACATTTCAAATTTTCTTTTTCGGCCCATGCATGATCTAACGTGCATAATGAAACACACTGGTATGTAATTTTTTGATAAACTCGTGATATTTCTAAACAACATTCCAGTGTTTAATTATTGATAGATATATCTATATCTCTCCAACAGCAGTATCTGAAATCTAATGTGCACTTGCACTTGAACGCATTGAATGTCATCACATACAATGTCGCTGTTATTTGTCATACTCATCAATGATCTCCACCTACAGAATTCTAGTCTGCTGTTTACTGATGACACTACCATAGTTAGTAAGGGCAGTGGACCCCTGGAAGCTAAACGCTGTGCACAGGATCTGTTTTCCAAGGCTAAAGAGTGGTTTGCGGCAAATAAACTCAAGTTAAATGAAGCCAAGACGCAGGAGATACTTTGAACTCTTAGTACCCACACTCCAAGGGACGATACAGTCACTCTGCTTGGCTTTGGAATCGATGCCAAGCAAAGTTAGGAGCCGCATATTGACCAGGTATGCAGGAGACTGTCTAGAATAATCTAGCTGTTCAGAAAGCTGAGAAGCCTCCTGAGTCTCAAGAGACTTCTAATGATGTATCATGTGGTATTTGGCAGTCATGTGGAGTATGGAGTTCGAATCTGGGGTCATTCTCCGCCTTCCAATGGTATCCTGCTTCTTTTAAAGAAGGCACTGCGGATCACATACAGTGACTTCATTGCCCATTATCGACCCCTTTTCAGACGCCTGAAAGTGCACACCATCTTCGGGCTGTACATACTGGGCTCACTTACCGCAGGTAATCATAGTGTCAGGTACATTCATACGGTACCCGCGGAAAGCTACAGTTTGAGATTCCACACTAGGTTTTCAAAAGTAAAGGACTCTTTCCCATTGTTGGCACTCAAAATGTTCAACCTGCTGCCGGACTCGGTGCGGGATCTTCCTATTGGTGTTTTCAAGAACAGGCTGTCAAGGTGGCTGATTGAAAGAAGCTATTACAGTTTCAGTGATTTCCTTGGGGATAGCTTTGAGGGGCTGTGATAAGTTTAAAGTTTCTTATTTCTTTGGCGCAATCCATCCGGGAACACCTGGCTAACGATCAAGACTTTGGATATTTGGATATTTACATACGAGAGAGCTGGCTGAAAATATCCATAGTACGATATTCGAACTATTCTCAGGCCCACTTCCCTTATCAACCTCGATTATGCAAACACTGCTGTATTGAGTCTTTTCACCACCTAATCAATGTGAGATGATAATGTGACCAAATCTAGTATAAAAGAAGCCTAGTATCTAGCCTAGTATGAAAGAATATAATAAAATTTTACTGCCGAAGAAATAAAAGTGTTTTACTCTCAAAACTATTTGATCGTTGATAGAGTTTTGATGTATTTATAATGCAATTTATTGCAGGAAAGTCGCCAGAGACAGCACAGTGCAGTTTGCATCCAATCTCTTATACGGAGGTTTCTCTGCAGACAGAAGTATCTTGCTATTGAACGTCAGGAATTTGATGAGATAGTGAAGCGCCTCGGATCAAATCTTCCCGATGAATCAACTTTTACCGTTCTTATCCAGAAACTCTTGTTTTTCTACCAGAGAAGTTTGGATGGTTCGCGCTTGGTAAGTGATTTGTTCACCAAGAATGATACTTTACTCGAATCCTAGGCTGGCATTTGGGAGGGTTGATGAAGAAGTCAATCATATAGTTATTGATGGTTGTCAGGTACTAAGTACCTAGAACCTTGCACCTATGGTTGTCAGGTGCTAGTTACCCAAGTAACTAGAAAAACAATAATTTCGGAATAGATTGGAATCAATTGTATTTTTAGATTTGTGGAGATATAAACATTTACTGATATGTTGTTTTATGTTGTTTTATTTAAGCTATGTGAGTTTTGAAATCACTCACTTCAGTATTAGACGATTCGTAAGTTGGAGGGCCTTAGTGACTGTCATTAGCTTTGTTGAACCTTTTTGAAAATATTATGGATAACTGATAAGTTATATACTGGCTAGCCACGGTTGTCTATGTTAATTAACACCACTTTCGGTATTATACAGATTGTTGTACGCCTCGTTTCTAATAATTGTGTAAACTTTATAAATATCAAAACTTGGATCACGCTGATGTTGACTTGAAAAGTGTTGAAAATAAACTTGATAGGGGCTTTCAGGAATCAAAATTGTGGTTTGATGCTAATATGCAGACTATTAATGGAAATAAAACAGAGCAATTAATTTTTCCCTTAATAATCAATGTAACCTGAATGTGCACGATGATTTATTTCAACCTGTTAAACTACTGGGAATATTCATGGATAGTAAACTCACTTGGAATCATCAGGTTGAAAGTGTATGTAAAAAGCTTGCTCGTATTACTTTTCTTTTGAGAAAATTGAAGGCTTGTGTGAGTTTTTAATGTCATTGTAATGATCTATCATGGTCTGTTCAATGCACATCTCATTTACGGTGTTAAACTGTGGGGAAAATCAGCCTCAGCTAAAAATGCCTTCATTTGGCAGAAAAAGGCAATGAGAATAATATTTTATTTGATTTATAATGAAACTTGTAGGAATATTTTCCCGGAAAACAAAATAATGACTTTGCCATGTCTGTACATTTTTTATAATTTAGTTTTTGTTAAGAACAATGTTAATTTATATCATGAAATCTCTGAAACTCACACTAATACAAGAAACTCACAATATAAGACAAAATGACCACGTTGTGAGACCTAGGGTTAGACTGCACAAATCCATTGAAAGTCATAGGTATCAGCAGATTCTTCTCTACAACAAATTACTAAGTAGTGTGAAAAAGTTACCATCGAAAAAATTCAGTAGTCTTAGGTAATTGGCTGAAAACAAAAGCGTTCTACTCAACGGAAGAGTTTTTGCAATGCGATGTATCATATATGGGTTGATGAGAAATCATTGCAATCTTGGTTTGGTACAATGACATATTTCAACTAGACTATAAGTATAATGAAGTTGTAAATTTTATGATATTTAAATGTAACCTGTTTCATTTATGTAACTCACAACAGAAGTTGTATTATAAATTGTTTCATTGTTTGACGATGCTTATTGTTATTTTGTAAAGTTTTACGTCAAATAAAATTCTTAATTCTTGAATTAGCATGCTGTCATTATAAGTTTAGTAGTAATCATTATTCAATCTTATTGCCTGGATCATGTTGGTCAAGTTAAATAAAACAAACTAATGATTATCTTACGTCAACCAATTTGTTTCACAGGAGGTAGACATTTATCCATTGAAATATTTTAATTTGCAGCTGTGGATTTCCAATCATACCCTACGGCACTACACACGACTTCTGATCACTGTTAACCAGCCTGAAAGTCAAATATGGCGTTGGCGATTGAGCAGGCTGTTGCATCTTAATTTGAATTTTCTCGTGGACCAATCAAGTAGCAGAGAATCTCTGGCAACACCCTTGCGGCTATTCGAAGTCTTCACTTCTCCTGAATCAATTGAAAAGGCTCTATCAAAGGATTTAACAACTAGTTTCTTGATACAGGTACTTTATTCAATTTAATATTTATTCGAATTAGCTATTACCATTATTGAGCATTATTCATTTGAAAGTTTGACTTGAGATGTATAAATCATTCATTTACAACGTAAATAATACTCACAAAACTCGTAAAATAATCCCACAAAATAATACTTAGGAGCTCAGTATAAAAATGAATTATTGAAGTTATTTAGTACACTACAAAACTATTGCAAAAATTACTTGAAAATAACTCAACTATTCATTTTTCTACCTCTTCACCAAATGTGGCAATTATTCTTTATTCATTTATACAATAAGTACATTATCAAAATGATAGGGAGAGGAAAAATAAGGTAACCTTGTGCTATTCATCTCTCAAATTTAGATAACACATAGTCCGAAATAGGTTAAATCTTGTAGTTCTCCAATTCACAAAATTTTCAGTCCTCATGTATTTTCACAAAGTAGATTTTTAAATTTAGATGCTTCAAAACTAAACATAGAATAAATATTTCACATTATTATAACTAAAATAGGAAATATTCACATATTAAAAATATAATTTTGTATATATGATGGATTGTCTAAAAGCACTTTCTATTAAATATTAATCTTTTCACTTGAAAACTTGGGTAATCAAAACAATATAAAAGGTGAGATATTGAAGCCAGAATTGGAAAAAAATCAGAGTAAAAATAAGAATTAACTCATTCAACTATTCACTAATCAATACAAATTTCCCCATGGAAAACAATATTCTGTGTAATACTCTGTTGGGGAGGACATTCAAATAGAGATGGATATGATAGTATAGTCTGTGCAAACCTTAGATTACATCAATGCACTCATGGATTACAGAGCTGCCAGATTTCACAGAGGCCTGAAAGCTAATTTTGTGAGAGAAAGAGCGATAAAGAGAGCGTATGTCATTGTGTGAGGTCATAGTATTCTGATATTCTCGTTAGAAATAACATTGTGCTTGAAGCCCCCTGCTTCAAACTGAGTGTGTGATTACATTGGATGCGTATTTGTGCAAGTGCATGCTTGGTTATGCATGACCAAGTTTGCATATGAGAAACAAAATCTGGCTGTTTGCTAGTTGCGTTCATTGTGAGCAGCTACATGCGAGTCACAACGTGTTTCAATGGAACATGCATAATCTGACGTGCACTAACACATATCCAATGTGATCACACCCTCGGGTTGACACGGACTGTAGCTAGCCAGTGCCAACGTTAGTAGACAGAAGGTTGATTACTCACAGGTGTAAGATTCAAAGTGTTGGGGGAACGCCAGCGTGACGTCACGTGTAGTAAAGAAGTGATAGAGTAACCACACTGAGCATACAGTTTATTCACTGTATCTTCAAATACATCGTCGTTTAATTCCCTCAAGATTGACCTAGAACTTTAAAATTCTCCGTACTTATAGCGAATGAATCATCGATTTTAATGATTTTCAAGAATCTAAAAACGTGGCATGAAAAAGTCGATACGCTGGAAAAGCGTTAGTAGACAACGTTATACTATTATAATTTCAGGTTAACTGATAAAACAATCTTAATAAACCAATGAATTGCAATAAACCGATCCCGATAAATCCGATGCATTGCATTTATATAAATGCACTGAATACATGCTGGTATCGATCACATGTTCTACGAGAATGAAAATATCTTATCCCCGAAATTTACAAGCTGATGTATAGCCAAACTACAAAATATATAAACATGATCTAGAAGATGAAGAAACCTTAATGGTTTGAAAGGGTAGGCTAGAAGGTTGGGATTTTGCTTTTAAATGGCAAAATGCTTGTATGATTTACATGTTTTGATAATTATTGTAAAGCAGAAACAGAAAGCTTGCATGTCAGAACATGTTTGTGTTATATAATTTGACTATACGTCACCATATGATTTTCAAGAATGTGATATTCAGCCTACTTTGTACTACAGCCTAAGTCACGGCTGCAGTTCCTCCACTCCAATTGCATTTCAACTTAAATTCAATAGATGAGTGACCAACCTTATGTCTACAGACTTTGAGCCAGTGCTATCTCCAGATAATTATAATATTTAGAGCTGAGTGCTTGGAGGGGACGCTGGTGCATCAATCAACTGAGTGAGAGATGATGTGTTTCAGATTTATGGCCAGCTGGTGCAGAACAGTAGTTACGTGGAGCGGATTCGCCAGCTGTTGGATCAGCTGACTCCCCCTCTGCTGGGACCATCGGCCAACCCCCCCACTGCCCTCGCCGCCTGTCTGCTCAGCATGCTGCAAAGGCCACTCCTCCTAGTCACCGCTTCTCCACCAAACTCCTTCTTCAAGTCAGTTCAAACTAAGCTTTCAAGCTATAACCATAGAGAAAATATAGCAGAAGTAGGTATCCCATGGTATATGTTCCAGTTTTCATTGTTAACTCAAGCCGATAGTCCTTGTTGTTATTTTTTGAGCTATGTGACACTGGTAGTCTCTCATACTATGCTGTTCTTACACTCTCTTCCGACCAAAACAGTAGTTATAGACAGTAGTCGACAGTAATCGGCTTGAAATTTAGAACTTAAACAACCTATACCATGAGATATTTTCATATGCTATATTTTCTCTATGTTATAACATAATCTAAGTAATTAATTGAATAATTTATACATGCTCTGCTATATGCACTTGGAAAACACTCCTGTTTGCAGACAAGATTTTTCTTAAGCAAACAGTATTGTATTCAATGATCTGTAATATCATTTGTATAATGGAATTTGTCATTTAAGTGATATTATTGAATAAAAGTTGATTTGATTTGATTTTGACGCTAGACTGCGCTCACAGTTGATGCCTTGAATCTTCAACAATTCGGTCGTACATAGATTTACTTGTTAGGATAGGAATCATTCAAAATTAGTAAAAAATGGTTCAATAATACCTGTGTACTTGAAGTTACATTAAGGTAGTACATTCCGGGTCCTGTAGCTTTGCCTATCGGCGGAGGGCCACTATTCTAAAATACTACCCGTTCAAAAACATCGAACATTTTTGAAAATGTTTCTTTCCATAAGCAACAGATGCTCTCTTTTATCTTCACAAAAGCAACGTGTTGCATTCGAAAAGATACACAAGGAGCTTTAATGTATGTTTCCATATGCCACAGATGCTCTTTTTTATCTTCTCAAAAGCGACGTGTTGCATTCTAAAAGATACACAAGGAGCTTTAATGTATGTTTCCATAAGCCACAGATGCTCTTTTGTATCTTCTCAAAAGCAAAGTGTTGCATCGGAAAAGATACTCAAGGAGCTTAAAGCTCGGGACACATATAACCGCACCGAGCCCGTGCCGAGGTACGGCCGAGCTACGTCGGCGACACGGTGATGGTGGTAGGAGAACACACATATCCGTGCGACAGCCGAGCGGCAGCAGTGTCTCAGTTCTGTAGTGCTACTGTGGTCTGATTTTCTGAATGTGTTAATCTATTTTAATAATATAACACTATTAAAGCTTGTTAGTTGTTACATCCGATTTAAATTTATATTTTTCAATTTTAAACTAATTACCTGTAGACGATGAGAATCATAGTGCTGGTATATATTTCGGTGCATAAAAATATAACAGTCAGTCATGTATCGGAAATATATATCAGCAATAAAATTGTTATCTTCTGCCTTATGTATCTAAACGTAATTAATTTTAAATTTAAAATTTAAGACACAGTCACGGGTTCCTTCTTTAATACTTTTTGTTGCTTATTTAATTATTTATTATATTATGTCTATCATACCTTTGGCTTGACTTATTATTTGGTTATACTTTTACTTTTGGTTTAACTTATTTCCTGTTCAACCATATTTCTCATCACTTTGATCGTATAAAACTGGAAAATTCAGTATCTCTTCAATAAGTTTTTCACTGTCTATGTTAAACAAGCCCGCACCGTTACCGTCAAAAAGTAAACTGAACTAGTCGGTGACGGCGCGGGCACGGCTCGGGCAACAAACACTGTCGCGGTGCGGAAGTATGTGTCCCAACACGTTTGAAAGCATTTGTTTTCTCACTCGCCGTAGTACGTCTTGTTTTCTCATGGCCGTGCCGTGGCGCGGGCTCGGTGCGGATATGTGTGTCCCGGCCATTAATGTTTTCAAACGCAACAGTGATGCTTTTTTGTATCTTTTCAAAAGCAACGTGTTGCATTCGAAAAGGTACATAAGGAACTTTTTTGGGTCCTTTTAGCTAAACTACAAAATAAACCATTTAGTATAGAAGGTTTCTCTGGCACAACACAGGTTATCAGCATTCGTTCAACATGCTCTTTCCCATGCTGGTGATACATTGCAACTCTCTCATTGATAAAAAAATCTCTGTCGGGAGCTTCCTCCATCTAGGGTCTCTGAAGGCTGATGTTTTTGCAAAGCCTTGAATATTACCCTGCGAACAATAACTTGCCTATATGCCGTTTCAAAGTCACGAGACACGTACTGTAATAATGTAGGATATGAGATTGTAGCGATGGTAATTCTATTTTGAAGTATGATTTATCATAATGAAAGTAATCAAAAAACAACATCGTTTATTAAATAAATAAGCAAGTTAGTTTTACGAGAAAAGATCAATGAAAAATGTAAAATGTGAATGTGTGGAATTAATAAAAGTTATTGATTTATAACAGGATATTGATTTATTATAGAATAATATCCTATAATAAATAGATGATTGTTGTGTTTCAGTGAGACGCTGATGGTGGAGATGTGTCGACACATATTCTGCAAGGAGATGAGTGAGCCGATCAAGTGGTTTGTGCTGCCTGCGCTGGCCGAGTGGACGGACTTCCCGTTCTTGCCTCTTCTGCGCACCATCTCCACCTGTCAACCTCCCCCCACCACCACGCTCCTCTACTCCGTGCTAGTCCTCGAAAAAAGACTGACCAGTAAGCGATATCATCCATCTAGATCACTTTCAGATATAATAATCCATCTACACAAATACATAATAGCATCAGCTAATGAAAAGTGTATTTGTGGCCCTGAAGGGTGGCCACTAACGACAGAACAAAATCTTGAAAATGTGTGTTACACACATGCTCGTCATGCATTGCATGTTGTGTCATCAGCAGAAGGCTTCGAACAAAAAACAGCTGTTTGACAACAGCTTCAAACCTATATTTATAAACAACCAGTAAGAATAATAAACTACTCTAAAATAACAAATTTTAATGATAAAAAATAAATAATTTAACCTCAAGTAGAGAAAAATAAAAATATACAAAAACCTAACCTCAGAAAAATTTGTTCAAAGCCGTTCGCTGTGATGTCACAACAATGTATGACGTCATGTTTATCATGCATAAATCCTACCGTTAGTGGCCAGCCTTAAGCGTTCCCACCACCACGCTCCTCTACTCCGTGCTCGAAAAAAGACTGACCAGTAAGCAATCTCATCGATATTATCTAGATCACTTTCTCATTATTGTTTGTGTGTCGAATTGTAAATTAGCATCTATCATAATATTATCATCTATCAAAGCTCATCGTTTTGCTTCCACACCACCACGCTCTTATACTCTGTGCTAGTCCTTGAGAAAAGTCTGACCAGTAAGCGATCTCATCGATATTATCTAGATCACTTCCTCATTATTGCCTTATATGTGTATCGAATTGTAAATTTGCATCTATCATATATTGAAGATCATCGCTTTGTTTCTTGAGGGTCCACACCACCACGCTCTTATACTCTGTGCTAGTCCTTGAGAAAAGTCTGACCAGTAAGCGATCTCATCAATATTATCTAGATCACTTCCTCATTATTGAAAATTGCAAATTTCCATTTATCATAGAGCGATATAAAGCTCACACTTTGTTTCTTACGTTTCACTTCATCAGCCTTCAGGATATAGTTCCTGCTCTGAATCTCCAATTCAACTTTCAGAATAATATTACAGTTCACAGAAAGAGTGGATATACATAGTAAGGTCCACGTTATAATGACAGTATTTGATTGACATTGGTGTTTTTATCCTTGTCTATCATTGGTCAAATCCTTCTCTAGCTCCGCAACGTTGCCAGATCGTTTTCAACAATGTATAAATATTATTAATCAACAAAATATATAATATCTATTATGAAAACTCATTATTTAATCATTGAAAAATATAGATTCTGGACGAATAAAATATAATTTATGGTTCTAAACAAGAATGAACAGTTAATATCACATCAGATATATATATATCATCGGTATGAGCAATCTTCTATAGAAGGCAGTGTCAAGGCAGAGAATCGGCAACGCTGTTCTCCTATCATTCTCCACTGTCATTATAACGTGGACCTCACAATATTCATATTGACAACTGAAATTTTCTCAAGTCATGGGCAGATCAGTGAAAATATTTTTCGAATTTTCTCTATCCTCTCTTTAGCTAGCTAGTTATGACCTGATATGTTTTGACTTTTGACAATATGACATCTTCCAGGTCAACACGTATGCTTACAAGAACGATGCATTAAAATGAGTGCAATAACCATGCTAGATTTTCTCAAATCTGTGATAACATTTACACTATTTCTATATTTGTACTATGACCATGCAAGATTTTCTCCAATCTGAGACTATATTTGCACAATGACCATGCAAGATTACCTTCAATCTGTGAAAACATTTACACAATTTCCACATTTTTACAATGACCACGCAAAATTTTCTTCAATCTGTGACAACATTTACACAATTTATACATTTTTTCGATGACCACGCAAGATTTTCTTCAATCTGTGACAACATTTGCACAATTTCCACGTTTTTGTACAATGACCATGCAAGATTTTCTCTAATCTGTGACAACATTTGCACAATTTCCACATTTTGTTCAATGACCATGCAAGATTTTCTCCAATCTGAGACTACATTTGCACAATGACCATGCAAGATTATCTCCAATCTGTGACAACATTTGCACAATGACCAAGCAAGATTTTCTCCAATCTGTGACAACATTTGCACAATTTCTACATTTTGTTCAATGACCATGCAAGATTTTCTCCAATCTGAGACTATATTTGCACAATAACCATGCAAGATTATCTCCAATCTGTGACAACATTTGCACAATTTCTACATTTGTACAATGACCATGCAAGATTTTCTCCAATCTGTGACAACATTTGCACAATTTCTACATTTTGTTCAATGACCATGCAAGATTTTCTCCAATCTGAGACAACATTTGCACAATTTCTACATTTGTACAATGACCATGCAAGATTATCTCCAATCTGTGACAACATTTGCACAATTTCTACATTTTTGTACATTGACCATTAAAGATTTTCTTCAATCTGTGACAACTTTTGTACAATTTCTACATTTGTACAATGTCCATGCTAGATTTTCTTCAATCTGTGACAACTTTTGCACTTTTGTAGGCTCAAATGCTGACATGGTAGGCGAGTATCTGAATGTGCTGGCCGTATTGAGCTGCAACTTCACCAATTTGGCGTCAGTCAACAATCAGAATGAAGACGAAGAAGAAGAGACTGAAGAGGACACATTAAAAATCTCAAAAGAGGAAGTACAGGTTGGTTGAAATTTTCTCACATGTGTTTTACCTTCCATGTCGTCAATTGAGTTTATCTGGATCGCTATGATTGTTTGAACGTTACTATAAAATGTGATTGTTTGTTTTTAATATCTTCCCAGAGACTCCTAACAGAGTATGAGAATTGTCAAAAAAATGCTTGAAACCATTACTTTCAATAAGAAAATATATACACGACACATGCTCACATACATACATACATATAAATATATCAACACACAAAGGGCCCCTCCCTACACATATACTCCTGTGTGGTATAAAATGCACCTTCCATCAATAACTCTTTTAACTTCCTTCCGAATAAATTGAGATCTTCAACGTTTTTCATATCATCATGAAGCTTTTTAAAAAATTTAAGACCCATATATGTTGGCTTCTTTTCAAAAAGAGCTGTCCTATGGTACATGGAAGCAAAGTCTCCTCTATTTCTGGTTTGATACCTGGGGGAATCACTATTTCTAGCCGAAGCCTTATTTCTCCTGAAGTTCATAATCGCCTCATAAATGTAAAGAGAGGGAACGGTAATAATGCCCAGCTCCTTGAAATGATTCCTACAAGATTCGAGAGGCATAATTCCTTTTATTGACCGTATAGCTTTTTTCTGCAGCCTGAAAACTCTCCAAATTCTGACAGGACCCACCCTAAACAACAATGGCATAGCGAATATGTGTCATAATTAGGGAATGGAAGACTGCCATTGTCAGTTTGGAATCATTTAACCTTCTAATCTGTCTGAGTGCAAAAACACCTGGAAAAATTCTATAACAAAGCTGATCAATATAGTAATCCCATGATAAATACTGGTCTAAAGCTACCCCTAGGAACTTGAAAAAAAGAAGCTTGTCAACATTTGTATTATTTACCTGGACATCAATATTATGTGTTGGCATGGAGTTATTCTTATGTCTAAATTGTAAGTATTGTGATTTCGATTCATTTATTCCAAGCTTAAGTTGTTGAAGGTATTGGGCTATGGCATTTATGTTTAAAAAAGTGTCAATTTCTAAAAAATTCACATCTTGTGATCCACAAATGTAGGAAGTGTCGTCTTGTTGTGTGTTGTTTGAAACTCACATTTGTTTTTCCTTCCATGCTTCAAATTCAGTTTATTTGGATCACTGGTTATGATTGTTTGAACGCTACTGTAAAATGTGATTGTTTGAAACTCACATGTGTTTTTTCCTCCATGCCAATTGGTTATTTGAATTGAAAACAGTCGAAGCTGATATTATTTACTAAATATTGTAAACTGCTAATCCCTATATCACTAGATAATATCGGGGCACCGAGCTTCGCTCGTTATTTTTATTTATTGATAAACAGAAGACAATTCTCTAAAATGATCGTGTTTATATTTCACAGCTATACGTAAATCTTATGAATTTCGGGGATGCGATATTTTGATTTTTCACATACTCACTTTCTTACTATCCACAGCTGTTTCAGCCAAGGATGAATTATCCTTTTAATGTAGTTCAGCAAGTTTTCTCAAGGATGAGACCTAGTGCAATCGAATCTTTATATCATAAACCTACTATGTTCCAAATTTCGTGATATCGTTAGAGCCGTTTTCGAGATCCGTTAAACATAAATAACCAGATATAAAAATAGCCAGATATAAAAATAACTAGATATATAAATACAGAAATTGCTCGCTTAATATAATAGTATTGTAAACTCCTATTCAACTATTTACGAACGTCCGAACAGTGTGAAGCGTTCAGTTTGAAAGTAATGATTACACAAATGCACTGTCCATTGAAATTTAAATTGATCTATTTTCTTTTTTCTTTTCAAAATATACAATATTAAATGTGTATATGGGCAAATCCTCATATGGGCAAATGCCTGTGTGTGAAAAGCGAGTTCCAGCTTTGTAACAGTAGATCATAAACACTGCCTCATTTCTTCAAAAACCATGACTTCGTGTATAAAAACTTGAAATGAATACCGTTGTTAATTTTATATATAAAAGCGAAATGGCACTCACTCACTGACTGACTCACTCACTCACTCACTCACTCACTCGCAGAACTGAAAATCTACCGGACCAAAAACGTTCAAATTTGGTAGTTATGTTCAGTTGGCCCTTTAGAGGCGCACTAAGAAATCTTTTGGCAATATTTTAACTCTAAGGGTGGTTTTTAAGGGTTTAAAGTTCGTCTTCTAGCATGTATATTCTTCTTATTCTCTTATTTATAATTGAAAAATGTCCATACCATACGTTAATATAGAACTATAATCTAGAGAGAGTACCTGTTCGAAACAGTTGTTAACTGGTAACTAAATTAATAATTTTGTCACGTTGGCCATAAGTTGAGTTGACTTTGTTAGGTTGGCACCAAATTGAAGATTGAAATGCATTTATCGCGGAAAAATTGATTGGGCACTGCTACTACAATCAGAGCTATTCTTGGAAATATATTACTAGCCGTCAGGCTCGGTTCGCTCTCCATATTCGTTTAGCCAGACGTTTAGTCTGGACCCCCGACTGGATCGTCCTAACATATGATTGTCCTACAAATAAAAAATGCAGGCGGGCGAAGCGAGCCTGCTGATTTTATTCTTGGACGATCCAGTAGGAGGTCCAGACTAAACGTCTGGCTAAACGAATATGGCGAGCGAAGCGAGCCTGACGGCTAGTGTAAGCATAGAGTTAAGATAACATAAGAAGATATCCCATGGTATAGGGCGTTTATGTCAGTGGCGGTTCGTCCATTAGGACTCTTGGACGCCGCCCTCCCATTGCTAATTTTATTATTCAAATTTTCTTCAATCTTTTGAAAAAAATTAAAATAATTACCATTTGTATTATATATTTTTACAAATTGTATTTGAATCCAATAAGCCGAAAAAGTCCGTGGAAAATGATATCAATGATTTGCGCTTGACATGAAGCAGATCGTGGTTACAGTGAGGCGTGAACATGAACTTCATGTTCCGAATTTCAGTGTCAACTCAAGCCGATAGTCCTAGTAGTTCTTTTTCGTGAAGCTTTGTGACTTTGGTCGTATTCTATACTATGCCGTTCTTACTCTCTCACCCGGCGAAAACAGTAATAATAGACTGTAGTCGACAGTAATAGGCTTGAATTAACAAAAATCGGCTTGAAATTTAGAACATAAACGACCTATACCATGTGATATCTTCTTATGCTATCTTTTCTTCAAGTCAATACCGTAAAACTTTTATCCCTTGGTCTTCAGTTGATTTATTCCATTCACACATACACATAAAGACCAATAAGAGAAACATGGTGAGCAAAAACGAACGTTGATGTACTGAAAGGTGTGAGATGTTTCTCAGTGCTTATTAATCTTTTAAAAAATTCCCTGCAAAAAATTCAAACTTTCTCTTGGAAAATTATTGAAAGCGTATCTATTATTCTTTATGTTTCAGATGCTGAAAGAGTGTGAAGAATTAATAAATGACAATAATGTTGTGCAATGTCTACTGTACGGCGTGACTCTATCAAACGAAATGATATTCCCCATGTGCCAGATATGTCACAGTCTTCTAATGGCCGACAAACTGGCAATTTACAAGTACAAGTAAGTAAATCAATTAGAGAAAATTTAAGTAAGTTGAGTTTTTATCAAGTTAGTTGATCAATCACAAGTCTCCATTTCATACTTGTTGAAGATTGATTATTGTAGTATTAGTCATTAGCTCACAACTGGCGGTGCATGGACCCTTATAATAGACAAGTTCTATTTCTGACCCAAATAACATAACATTCCAAAATACGTATAGAGCTGGTACTGATAGAACCGCTAATATTCGTTTTGGAAAAAACTACATTGAAATTGGTTTAGTAGAACGTTCACAGATGCTTTCATTGGTTTCTTATTTGTATTTGAATCTGGAAAAACTAGCATCTTGAGTCGCCAAGAGAAGTGCTACTTGAGTATCCTATAAGTTCAAAAAGTGAGGTTAAGATTTGAAGTGGTCTTTCAATTTGGAAAGACCAGCCATCTCGAGTTGCCAAGTGACTTGCGACTTGAGTATCCTATACGTTAAAAGTCTGTGTAATTACACACATAAATAAAGTTGAAAGGTTTAAAATACTGGTAATCGCAACTGGAGTCGTACGATTTGAGTCGCGGTAGTGTGAGTAGTGCCCAAGTTGAACTTGTTTAACTAGAGTTTAAGGTGTAGATGTATATTTTTGCAAGGTTATGCAATGCATGACCAAGCGTGCTGTAATGGGGTATTTAAATTATTTAATATATTGGGGTTATATTATGTATGGTATTGTGATGGTATTATAAGGTTGTGAGAACAACCCTAGACATTATGGTAACAATGGATTTCATGTTGCTTTCAAGACCAAACCGATTTTAAATAGTCTATTTAGCTGGAGTAAAGACAAAATTGATATTTGGGATAAAAGCGGGGTATACAAACTTAAATGTGATGATTATAATGCTTGTTATGTGGGTCAGACTGGTAGAAGTTTCAAAAGTAGAATTAAAGAACACATCAGAGATTGGAATAAACAAAATGGGGAATCTAACTTTGCAGATCATTTGATAACAAATAATCACAAGTTCACAGTTAAGGAGAATGTTGAGTTTCTGCATGTTAATAACAAAAGCAGATCTTTGAATATTCTAGAGGCTTTAGAAATAACAAGAGTAATTAAGGAAAATTCCCAGTATAGTTCAAATGACCAGATTCATTTCAACCAATACAACACTACGAATTTAGTTTTATCATAAAATTGTAAGCATACATTAGTCAATAGTTTTTCCATTTACATATTTGTTTTATTATCTTTCACACTTGTTTTCTTGGTTCTTATTTTGTACTGAAAGTAAATTTTTTTATCATGGCGATTCTGTTGCTTAAGCCGCCATTATGTCACACCGTTGAGTGGGAGGAGACTGTCTAGCTGGGCCAATGGCAGGCGTTCATGCCCTTGACCAATAGCAGTACTCGCCTACTAGTATAAATTCTGCTGCTCTTGTATTTAGTTTTAATTTATCAGAGATTGACAATGGTGTAATAACCGAAACCGGTCTTTCTAAGTATCAATAAATCTGTGGTTTTTTGACAATTTCTTAGTCTTTTTCATTCAGTATAGGATATAGTAATATTAGCGTATAGAAGAGATTCCTTTACTATTTACTATTATTTTTTTACTACTTTTACTATCCTTGTAATAAAAAATCTCTGGATAAATTCAATCCACCTATTGACTTGCTTGCAGGGTGCTGTCTTCGCTGGCGCTGCGCGACAACTTCCTGAACGAGTTGTGGGCAGCTATTGTCGGCCTGCAGCAGCCGTCGCTGTTTGGCGCTCCAGTCGCGCTGCTCACGGTCATCTCGCGCGGCAAATGTCTCACGGCCGAAGACACGCGGCGCATTGTGCCCATGCTGGCCACCTTCTGTGCACTATTCGCGCTGCTCGCGCGCACGCTACACGACGCCGAGTTCTACGGCGACCAGGATGACGCTACCAGTAAGCTTACTATTCTAATCCCACGATGCATGAAAATGATTTCTAATTTAGTACAGGAAAGATTGGGATAATTTTTTATATTACAAGAGCTTTTAAATTAAATTGAATATAAAGTTAATTTGACTATCACTTGATTATCGATATTTCTTTTCGATTATTTATTGATATTTCGTATTTATTTACAAATAGAAATCTCTAATATCGGGGCACCGAGCTTCGCTCTTTACTTATTTATTGATAAACAGAACTCAATTCTTTAAAATGATTGGGGAAGGACTAACAGGCACAGCCCAAAACTGTTTCTTCCCCGAATTTTTAATTTATATACTATAAATATTCTAAAAAGTAGGTTATGTTCCATACACTTGAATTCAGGTCAAATTTTCAGTTTTTAATTATTTTCACAAAGCAGATTTTCAAATTCATTATTTTTTTAGCTCTACAGCCAATTGTGGGCTTTGTCCTCCTCCACAACATTCCTCCAAACATTTCTATCCATTATAAATCCTCTCCATCCTCTATAACCCATCCTTATCAAATCATCCCTTATCTCATCTTCCCATCGAATTCTTGGTCTGCCTTGTTTCCTTCTCGAGTGAAGCTTCTCTTTAAGCACTATTTTTGGTATTCTGGTTTCATCCATCCTATAAATATGTCCGAACCATCTTAGTCTCTGTCCTTTATGGAACATACTATACTACGGTCTTTTATTAATAATTCAAGTTTAGCATTGGTTCTCCTTCTCCACTCTTCTCCTTCTTAACAGGACCGTACACTTACGTACGATTTTTAAATTTATATGCTTCAAACCCAAACACATAAGAATTTTTTTATAATATTAATAGCTAGCCTAGAAATGCAGGTTTAATTCGTAATTAAAATACATTTAATTTAGCTTGTTCAAAGGTGAAAATATGTCATTGTAAGTATGAAAATATGTGAGAGATGAAAATTATAGTTGGAAATATAGTGATGCCATCTTTTGCCAGAACTGCTTTAACTCGAGTTCTAGATAGAGGGGTTAAGTAAGATAATGTTACATTTGAAATCAAGCGACACTCCGCTCTATGGTTCTAGTCTAATTATTTCGATTAACTAATTAAGGATTTTCTTGTCGAGATTTATTGGCGTTTGTGCAACTAGATGAGGTGCTGTTTTGTTGGCAGGTTCGACAAGTGGCCAGAAACTGAGGTTTTCGATAGCCACGCTGGTGGAAATGATAGTGAGAATCAAGGAAGTGGCACTTCGGCTGGTGGAGTTGGCATTTCCGGAGTCGTCGCTCAGTGTCAGCGGTCAGTATCGCAATGTCATCCAATCGGAACCAATCACTGCGGCCAATACTCACATGTGGAACCATCTTTTTAAGGTAAACTCTTTTTTACTGAAAGTAAGTAACTTCTCTTATTCTTGAATAGATAAGCGACTGTTGAAAATGGGTGTCTGACACCCGAAAGTACTCCAGTCATATAGTGAACTAAAGCGTTTATTTTATAAAAAAATTTTACAAAATCGTTATTGACTGCATGTCAGTGTTCAAATCTACAAAATACAGGGTTATTCTAAATGATGGACCCATTTTCAAAACTTGGTATTTATTTAAGTAAAAATGCAAAATGGACAACCTTTATACCAATGGAAAGAGAAAGTTTCAAAGTTTTTTTTCAAGTGTTCAATGTGGCCTCCGGATGCTGCACGGCAAACATCTATGCGGTAGCCAAACTCGTCTCACACGCGAGAAAGCGTATCTGGTGTTATTGATTGCACGGCAGCAGTGATACGGTTACGCAGATCGTCCAGAGTTGTTGGTAGAGGCGGGACGTCATCTTCTTCAACATAACCCCATAAGAAATAGTCGCATGGGGTGAGTTCAGGAGATCTCGGTGGCCAGAAGTGTAGAGCTAGGTCGTTATTTCCCCTGCGACCTATCCAGCGATGAGGAACTGATTAATTTAAAAAGCCTCGTACAGCTAAGGGCGGAGCTCTATCCTGTTAGAGAATGAAGTTCTGCGCGTCTTCCACAACCTGAGGAAACAGCCATTGTCTCAACATATCCACGTAAATTATTTCATTTACAGTTGTTTCCGCAAAGTTAAAAGGCCTATAAGCCTTTACAGGATAAGGCACTGATTGGCGGCCTATTATTGCGAGAACTCTACCGGCCAGTTATGGAACCATCACTAACCGCCAAAAAATTTGAATTTTTCTCTTTCCATCGGTATAAATTAATATTGTTCATTCAGGATTGGAACTTTTGTAATTATTAAACATTTAAAAATGGGCCCATCATTTAGAATAATCCTGTACTGTAGTTTGATAAAAACCATTATCCATATTATTTATTACATATGTCAAAAACATGACAATATTACAAATAAAAAACAGGAGCAATAATGAAGTCCACGCTATAATGACAGTATTTGATTGACAATGGTGTTGCTAATAGCAGATAGCTCTATCCTTCTTTAGCTCTGCAAAGTTGCCAGATAGTTCTTCAAAAATGTAGAAATGTATTAAATTAACAAAATAATTAATCAATTGTGAAAATGTATCATTCGATCATTGAAAAATATTTTTTCTTGGCGAATAACATATAGTTGGTTATTTTAAGCAAGAATAAACATTTAATATTACTTGAGATATACCTATCAGCCATCCTCCATGGAAGACTGTGTGGCACGGAAGAGAAACGGCAACACTGTCCTATCGTTCTCCACTGTCATTATAACGTGGACTCATTATAGAAAATACATCTCGTTTTGCTATTCACTGTGCAGCCCGACTAAAACTAGAAGAAAGTAGGCTGATATACGTAGATTTTTGTGTCAGTAAATGTAGGTTTGTAGTCCAGTCACCAGGTACTTTTCGCTGGAAAAAGTTTGAACACGCTATTTTTTCGTGCAATTATTCTGGGATATTGGAATCTTAAACAATCTAGAAGTATAGAATTTATAGAAGTTCGATATAGAAGTTAGTTATCTTCTTATGTATCTTATATTTTATTCTATAGTATAGATGTTTTCTCTGGTACAGTACAGTCTGCAGTATTTATTATAGTGCTTATACTTGATGCTTGACAGGCGAGCGTTTCCTTGCTGAGGCAACTGTACGCGCGTGACCTGCGACGCCAGTTCTGTCCCGAGGAGCACTGGGTGTCCAAGGCCATCCAGCTGCCAGTCGAGAACGCAGCCGACCTGCGACTCAACCGTGGTCGTCTGCGGCTGCGGTCTGGCATCTTCTGCAATCCATCGCGCATGATTCTGTCCGGGTCATCGCTGGCTAAAGAGGACATGGGTATGCAAACAATAGTTTACTATCAAAGTGTGAGTGTTTAATCGTTTAAATGCACACTGGACTAGATATTGTCCTTATTATTTAATTTATTATTATTATAGAAATTATAATGATTATCATCAAAATTATTTTGATTATGATCAAGATGTTTAGGATCAATATCCTAAACTGTTGTATAAATTAAAATTAAAACTGTTTTGGGCTTTAGCCTGTGGTACCTTTCTAGAAGTTTTGTGATTCTGAATTATTGAATAACGTTCATACAACAGATTGTTATTGTTATTTTTGGAGGTACGGATCCAAAGAACACCACACTTCAACCGGAGCTTATTGTGTTCCCAAGTATGTTAGTTAGGCAAACCAATACCTGTGTTCTTTACAAGATCCAGGAGTTTTTCCTTATACTAACATCCCATTCATCACCTGGTTGCTTGCAGCCAAACAGAGCCCCTCTCGATGCCCCTGGTCTCTCGCAATCCAGTGTGATATGCTTGGCAGTCTCTTCAGACTGATTGGTCCTGGTGACCTACGTGATTTCCACTCCTGGCCTTCTTTGTAGGTCTTTCCGCTGAGGAAGGGGTTGCCAAATTGCCTCTAGGCGCCCGGCCACCCTCGACTCAGCCTCTTGACCTACATTTGTACCTAGAGATTCGCCCACCTCTGGTCTCTTGGGTTTTTCTTTTTACCCCTCCGAAACTGCCGATCCCGTGGGTTTGAAGGCAAGACAACTTCTGGAGTTGCCTTGGGGTCCCTTTTAGTCGCCTCCTACGACAAGCAGGGAGACTGGGTGAATTCTGGTTTTCAACACATTCTTGAGTACGATGTTCGACTCAAAGCTCTCCTAACCCACAGAGGGCCCTCCTTTATTAAATAATACCTCCTTATATTTTTCTTACAACCTTTCTTCAAAATATCCTAAACTTGTAAGCATCAGAGTTTGTGATACTCTCCACCATCATTTAATTTTAAGCAACTGAACCATATTGTAAAACACCATCCGATATTATTTAATTCAGTATACTCTGCTCATTCAATAGTTTTATTTACTAACTATCAGGTAACCCGTGCTCCGCAAGGATATTATTAAAAACTTTTCCTACTGAAATCTTGATGTATTTAAAATAGGCCTATAACCTATCCTCGGTAAATTAAGAATCTAAATGCAAAATTTCAACTTAATAGGCCTCACCTCTCCCAAGAAGTTTTGCCTGAATGACCGCCCTTCTTTGAGCATTGTTAAGGTTTGGTCTCTCCACCTGCAAATTCGTGACCTATGTAAGTTCCACTCCTGGCCTTTTTTGTAGGTCCTTCCACTGAGGAAGGTGTCGCCAAATTGCCTCTCGGGCACCTGGTCACCCTCGACTCAGCCCCTTGACCCACATTTGTGCCTGGAGTTTCACCCATCTCTGGTCTCTTGTTTTTTTTTGTGTTCCTGAAGCACCCATTTCAGATTGAGGAACCTGCCCTGACGGGGCAGATACCGATGGGTTTGAAGGCAAGGCAACTTCTGGCGTTGCCTTGGGATTTGGTTTAATCATGAGGTTCCCATGAACAGCTAGGGAAGTGGAGTCAACCCAGACAGAGCTTCGCATGTCCAGACAAGGCTAAATACTATAGGAGGGCGCCTGGTGTCCTGTAGGCACTGTTAGAGACACCATATAAAAGCACCACTCATCATCACACCTTGGGTTGGCCTAAGAAGAAGTAAGAATATGGCCAAGGAAGGCCTACAGATAGAAAAAGAAAAGAAGAATGGCGCAAAGCTAAGTCAATGGAAAAGTGTCATTCTAGAAATGAAAAGTTCCAAAGCATATTAAGACGGAGAAGAAGGACTTTGGAAAGGGGGTCCCTTTTAGACGCCTCCTACGAAAGCAGGGATACTGTGGGTGTATTCTGGTTTTCAACAAATTTTCAAGTACGATGTTCGACTCGAAGCTCCCCCAACCCACAGGGGGCTTCATACAACATACAAAACTAATGAATCATCAAATCTAATGAATTTATAGATCATGTGCTCTAGCCGCGACGGCTCTAAACACGCGGCTAGAGTCGTCGCTAAGGAATTGCGCCTTACGGCGTTAGACATATTTTAATAAGAATATTTCCCATGAATACTATCAAATCCATTTTCAAACATTAGTGTTTTTGTTTTCAGAGGAGGGCGTACCATTGACAACCAGAGAGATTCGAACGTTGGCAATTCTTCGTGATCTACCATTTGTAATTCCATTCATGGAAAGGGTGCACGTATTTCATAATCTAGTTATGAAAGACAAGCTGATTTATCAGAACCCCGACCGGCATATCCTCCGTGAGACAGTGATCCATTTATATGTGAGGAGGAACTATATATATGAGGATGCTTTCGATAAGCTGTCGCCGGAAAACGGTGAGGCCTCTTTCATGCATTCCAATTGTAATTGTGCTTGCTGTCGTGTTCGTATCTTATCCCATCTTTATAGTATGAACTTAAATGATGATAATGGATATGGATAAGGAATTCTATTTGTTGTTTATGAAATGTACACTTGATTTAGAAATGTTCATTCATTTATTGGTTCTACAAATATTTAAAACATTTACAGAATTCATAAACAATATTGGGAACAACAGACTCAGCCTGTTGTGAATTTCCTTTGAACTAAGATGAATGAAATAAATATGAAATTCTACAAGTAATTTGTTAATAGAAATTCATATCTTTAATATAGACTTGCAGACTCAAGTGGGCCACATAAATAAAACCAAAGCATATGCTCATGAGCATGAGCATGGAGCATAAGGTTTTGCTCATGAGCATTAAGTAGAAGCATAAGCATTTGCTCATTTTTATATGAATAAGCTTCACCTTATACTCTTACCTTATGCTCCTGAACTCTGGAGCAAATGCTCACATATTTTAAAGATTTTTCATCAGCTGATTCGCCTTTGTGGCATTACTTTGTTTTTTATAGCTCACGTAAGCGCTAAATATGCAAGAGTATAGACACCGCTTGTGTTTGCGTTGTCTGCTCTGCTCTATCCATGAATTGAGTTTTAGGTTAGTTGAGTTCTGAATTTTGAAATAATTGCGTGTCATCTCTATAATAATTTTCAGCATAATCTTATAATCTCAATAGCCTTCTTATAATCGTCTACACTCTCATCTTCTTAAATGCCTATTTCCTATTCTGTGATGGCTATCTTTTTATCGGAAAGTTATCTTTTGTATTTATTCTTTTGTAGGAATAATGATTATATTATATCAAGGTTGAATCTAAAAAGAGTTTTATAGTCCTCAACTAGTGGTTGTGATCGTATCTGGCAGAGTTTCCTCTTACTCACACGAATTAGTTGAGGCATTTTACTATGTCTATGAGCAAAAGGTGAAAAGCTGCTCCAGACTAGACTCATCTTTTTTGAAGCATTTGCTTCAAAAGTTGAGCAAATGCTCTAGTTTATTCATACACTTTTGAGCATTAGCTTTTATTTTTGAGCAAATGCTCAAACAATTTTTTTGATGAGCATGAGCAAAAGGTTTTGCATACGTTTATTCATAGAAAATGAAGCATATGCTCCATATTTTAGAAGTATAAGCAAATGCTCAACTTCATTCATATGTCCCAATATTACAAATATTTATATTTTTCACAATAAATATAGTCTGCAAGTCTCAAAACTTGATGATTGATATAGCGGTTCGTAATCGATAAAGAAATTCAAGACAAAAACATTCCATTCAGTTTATCTAATCAATTCAGGCAAATAATCTGGATTCGTACTCACAAGTGACTGTAAAAGTGATCGTACAGTGAGCATATTATTCCCATAACTTCAAAAGGTAAAATTTATGTTCGCTTAAAATATTTATATTATATATCTGTGAGTATATTTGAAAGAGCGTTAGCGAACTGAAGTTGTCCGTCTGTTTGTATGTTCTACAATAAATTTGGAAAGAATTGATCAATCAGCTTCAAATTTTTAACATTTATTCTTCGAACATTTTTACAGGCCAAGTTCGTTGGACAACAATAACTTTAGAAAGAATTGATCCATCAGCTTCAAATTTTGAACATGTATTCTTCGAACATTTTTACAGGCCAAATTCCTTGGACAACAAAATTGACTCACTTCTTCGTCTTTTTTCAGGATATAACAAATAACATTGAAAGTGCATAATGAAAAAACGGGTTGTGATTTAGTCAGTTGAAGAATTCATTGCATGCAATTACTACGGTTTTTCCATTCATTCATAGCATCAGCTGAGGCTATTTGGGAGCTATCACACAGACATGCGCTGACATGCGCTGACACATGATTTCAGCTGGTTAATATACAACCTTTTTTATATTTTTTGCATCAACAATCTGATAAGGGTTGAGATTCAATGTGTGGTTTTCGCCATTTTCTCTTGGAGCTCTGTATCGAAATAGTGTATCATATGACCGACCACCTTCTCATTTCAAAAAATGAATTTGGATTCATATTAAGCTCAAAGATGTTGAAGTGACAGAGTAATTTTTCATTTCAAATAGGATCCCCAATCCCCTTCCATGACTTTCATCAATTCTGTATAATTAAAAGTTGTGGATCTCTAAGATTACAATCCAACAGTTCTTGAGCAAGTTCTTCAACCCAGGGGGTCACCATTATAAATATGAATATATTTCACAATTAATATAGTCTGCAAGTCATCAAACCCTTGATGAATGTTTAATGTTTGCTGCTGTTAGAGTCGGAGTTGCGTGTAGCAATGCGAGTGCTGATGGTGAACGCGGTGGGCCTGAACGAGGCGGGTATCGACGGAGGAGGCGTGTTCAGGGACTTCCTGACAGAGCTGCTCATCACCTCGTTCGATCCCAACCGGGGCTTCTTCAAGATGACAAACGACAACCTGCTCTACCCAAATCCACACGTGCATCTGCTGCATCCAAACTTCAAGGACCATTACTACTTTATTGGCAGGATGCTCGGCAAAGTAAGTATACTATAGTTTACAAATAAATGAATTAATTTCCTCCTCAATTTACAAATTACATAAGTAGAAATTAAATAGTATATTGTAAATTTTACTGATTACGTATTCCAATTATTATTTTTGATGTGAAAATTGTTGTGATGTGAACTTAACCCTACTTGGAACATTTAATTGGAGAAAATTCAGGAACGGAAAAAGTTTTGGACTAGCTGTAGCTTTTCTATCCCGATATTTTAATTTTTAATTCAATGAATAAAAAAATGTAACTTCAACTTACCACAGTAAAAACATAACCTATTTTCATGGACATGTTATTATATATCAAATTTTGGGAACAGAATAGTTTTGGGCTATGCCTGTTGTCTTTTCCTGATCATATTCATATGATTTGTCATATTGTATTGTATTAAATAAATAATGACCGATTATGTATATTGTTGCTGATCTACTAGTGATTCACAAGGAGACAGTTTGAAAACAAATCTTACAAAATTATACTCAACTCAGAATTCAAACAACTTCCACTAACATTTATTTCTGTTAATTATAAGCAAGTGAACTATATTGTAAAACACCATCCGTTATTATTTAATTCAGTCTGCTCTGCTCATTCATTAGTTTTATTTACCTACTAGCAGGTAACCCGTGCTCCGCAAAAATCTAATTAAAAACTTGACCTACTGAAATCTTGAAGTATTTAAAATAGGCCTATAACCATCCTCGGTAAATTAAGAATTTATCTGCAAAATTTCAAGTTAATTAGTCCAGTAGTTCAAACGTGATGATGCTTCATTCGTGAATTTCCTATCCCGTACGTGTATAAGCCAATTGTTTCCTTTATTATATTGTAGAAGATCAACTGAAGCCAAGAATGAATAGACTATATTATAATTTATTGCTTCGGCTTGATTTATCATAAACGTTGCCTACACTGCTATTTCATTAACAAATTTCAATTCAATTCAATTTATTAATGTCAACAAAAAATTAATATACAATTCATACTTACAAACATAAAATACAAATTCTTTATAAAATAATGAATATTTACATAAAATATCATATTCTAAATAATATTGTTGCATCCCTCTTTAAGCAAAGCTTGTGATGAGGGATGGTGTATCTCTAGAATGTTGGATAGCATAAGATACTAATATACATCGTAATATTAATAACATAATTAGATTTTATAATTTTACATTACAATATCAAGAAAAAAGAAAATTCCATTCTCTTATGCTATTTTCATACAAATGTTGCTCTTTTAATCAGTATAGGCCTAATTGAGATTCAACTATATGTTCTACATCAAAGATAAAGATCACCAATATTTAAAAATAAAACAACAAATTCTGTTCTGCTCTGTTATACTAAGTAAGATATGTATTTGAAGAATAGAATTGAGATTTACAAACAGATTTAAGAAATAAATCAAAATTAGTCTTCATTTTGTCTCCCTAATAAGTAGTGTCGAAGATACTGTCTAAAAGTTTTGAAAAGAATAATAACAAATTGGTATACATTGGGATGCTCCAGAAACTTCAAGCAACAGACGGTTTAAAAGTCTAGGACCATAATACGCTGCATGAGCACTGGCAGCCGCTGTTCTACAAGGTGGTTCTAGCAAAAATCTCTCAGATTGTCTACGAGTAACATAGCCGCCATGAGGGGCTATAGGGAATCTATTGGGTTTGCTCAACTGTAGAAATATTTCTCAGTTGAACAAACTTATACAGCGTCTTCCTCAACCTAGAACATAAATATGAAATATGGTCTCTCCATTTCAAATGCTTATCAATGATTATTCCCAAGTATTTGGTGCTGTTCTTAAATATTATTATAGGACATAGACAACTATTATCATCGCATCCAGTTTCATGAAAAGCCAAACTCCCCTGGTTATCTGGCTGACCTGCTGAGGTCAAAGAAAACGACACTGCAGTAGTTTTTGCTATATTTAAACTAAGTTGAAATCTAACCAGTTTTTTATAACTTTCAAACCCTCATTAGCTCTACAAAAAACATCTTCCCATTTTGATGCACAGAAAATAGCAACAGTATAAAGGTCAGCTTTGCGATATTATTAACTGGTGTGTCTGTATCTTATCTTTTCTTAATACACTTTTGTAATATGTGAAACTGAACAGTTTTGGTTTCCTAGAATCTTGGGATAGCTGAAATTAGCAGACTAGAGAAAATAAAAAAATCAATATTTTACCTAAATGTTAAAATTTAGAAGTGTTCAAAGATATTCTTTCAATATACAGTAAACTTAACAATTGATAGAATAATTGTCTATTGAACTTCAAATATAGCAGCGAAGAAAAAATAAACAAAAAATCTTAAGACAAAACCCAACCTCAAAATTTTTGTTTAAAGCCTTTGCCGATGATACGACATGTCTGGACAGACAATTGTAGTCTCGTTAGTGACCGGCCTGAGCATGTGCAACTAGACTTTATGCGTGGAAAACAGCTTATATTGACCGAGTGTGTATTGTTTGTTGCAGGCCCTGTATGAAAACTTATTGGTAGAGTTACCGTTGGCTGAGTTTTTCCTCTCGAAACTTGTCGGTCGACACTCAGATGTCGACATCCATCACCTGGCATCACTCGACTCAGTCATGTACAAGAATCTATTGTTCTTGAAGAATTACGAAGGCAACTTTGCTGAGTTGGGACTGGACTTTACCGTTGTTAACGATGAACTTGGCGAAACCACTGTAAGTTACCTCAACATCTATTATTCAATTGCATTTGAGAGATTATTTTTTCTTGTCAATAAAGTAATGGCTGATTGCTTCTAAATACTCTATATGATACCAGTCCTAAATGTTCTTTCAAATACAGCAAGTCGTACGGTAAATCCTGTAAGCGGCAGCAAGGTCTTATTGATTTGCTAGCATTATTAGTTTATAATTATTATTTTGGACTCAAAATTATCAGTGAATAATGCCTCTCATTGTTAAATAAAAAGATTAATAAACTGTCAAAAACCACCGATTTTATTAAAAGTGGAAACAGTAGTATTTTAAAAGAAGTTTCTACTTTTAATAAAATCTATGGTTTTTGACTTTTGTTTAGTCTTTTTATTTAATAGAAATAATTACCACAGTATCAACTTTCCAAAAAATGCCTCTCATTAATTCTTCCTGAATTTTAAGCATTATTATCTCATATGTAGAGCCAACTAGGTTGGTATAATTCAAGGCTAATGATTCAAGGTTGGTAACGGTAACGTACAGTTACTGCTGAAAAAACAAACCTTAAAATTCGTACCCCCAAAAGATTCCTTCATGGACACCTAGTTAAGAATGCTTATGCACAATGAATGCATACTATATTCCAATCCATGAAGTTTCGTGATTAATAATTTGAGTGATTGGTATTAGCATTTTTATAAGTATAGATTATCAATAAATTCTCTGTAATTTCATTAATTTCTGACAGGTGGAGGAATTGAAGCCAAATGGACGAAATATTCCAGTGACGTCTATAAATAGAATAGAATACATCCATCTTGTCGCTGATTATAAGCTGAATAAACAAATATATGCGCAGTGTTTGGCTTTCAGACAGGTAAGTTGGAGAATTTGAATTTTTGGGTTAGAATCAGCTTCATTTTTCATTTTAGAGACCTATTATGATTATGTTAACAGTGAATTTATGAAATGTAGTTATTAATATCAATGTTGAAAAATTTCATTCACACTTGGTGAACTTTTTTTAAATAATATTAAGTTATATATACATTGAAATATAAATGATTTGTAGCACATAACAGAAAACACTTTACAGTTCTATAATACTAATTTAAACAGGAAACAGACGACACAGATAGATTAAAAACACTTATAGAAACTTACATTATTTTCGAAATTTTCGGTGGCTTAGTCAACCTTCACTTCGAACTGAACAACAACACCACTCTCTACATCTAGTTCGCTGAGGAAGGTTGGCTAAGCCACCGAAAATTTTGTAAGTATCTAAGTTTTTTTAATCTATTTGTGTCGTGTGTTTTCTATTTAAATTAGTATTATAAATAATAATAATATACATGAAATACATTCTTATGATTATGTAGACTGATATTGAAAGTAGTAGTATATTAAATAGTATGTTTCAAATAAGGGTGTGATACGCACATTGGATGCGTATATGTGCAAGTGCATGAGCCGCAAAACAAAATCTGGAAACAGCTCACAAACACGTTGTGAAGTTCCTTTACCTGCACACACTGAACGTTACCAGCAATTGGATGCATTCAGTGTGAGTGTTCCTATTACAGATTTAATTCCACTGCTCTTTCCAGCTTGGCCATGCATGATCAAGTGTGTAAATGTACATAATACGCATTCACTGTGATCATACCCTTACATTGAATCGATGATATAGTGAAATTAAAAATTGCCAGTTGGTATGTAAATTTATCAAATCAACTTGGAGCAATGAGACAGGTTTTCAAAGTACAGTTCAAAATTATTATTGATCGATCTTTTTGTTGCATAATATTTATGTTTACTTCCAGGGTCTGGCAAATGTTGTACCTCTGGAGTGGTTGCAAATGTTCAGCGTAAAAGAAGTGCAAGTTCTAATATCAGGGGCCCAAGTGCCCGTAAATGTTGAAGACCTCCGACATCATACTCTCTACAGCGGTAATAATATTGTTTCCATCTTCTCTCAATACTTATTTATTTATTTATAAATACTCTGATTAAAGAATCATATTCTATTCTACTTTTTACTGGAGAATAGGTGTACGGTAGTTTATTAATTCATTTACAACAAACCATCAAACAAGATTACAAAAACATATAATCAAGTCAGTTTATTTATTGTTCTTTATCATAGGTTTAAAGCTGTGTGCTATTGAACGAGCCACTGATTATCAAGCTACAGTATTTTATAGTTTATTCTTGAATTACGAGGGTTATTTTTTTCATCCTCCGATTGGCCATAAATAAAAGACGAATGTATATTAAAGAATACTTTATTTCACCAAACATTGCTTACACTTACGATTATTCTTCAACATAATTGACGTGATGGTTGAGGCATTTTCTATACCAGTGGACCAGCCTACCAAAACTCTTCATAAAATGCTGCCACCAAATGCGTTCAAGTGGACTATGACGTCGTTTTGGTGCTTTTCGCTAGTATGGAAGCTCTGCCCTCAAAGTCATATCTTGAGTTTAGGGAAAAAAGTGTTAGTTACTAGTGGCCAAGTCAGGTTTTTATGGTGGGTTATCTAGATCATCCCAGTTGATTTGCTGGAGAAACCGTTTAGTTGTACCAGCACCGTGAGTCCTAATTGTCATGCATTACGACTATTTCTGAACTCATTCCAACCGGCTTCTTTCATTTTCCGACACCATTCGCGCACATCATCAGAACTCATAACGATTCCTGCGTGAACTTGAATCATTCTTCGTTAGATTTATGCTGAACTAATTCATTTTGTTTGCATAAACTAATAACGCTACATAATTAGCACTTTTCGGCAGACTCTGTGGGATGAATCTGTAAGTGTTTGTGTATCTATAACTCGACAGCAATTGACGATCTGGCCGCACTGATCACTGGGCGTTTGGTGGGGATGATAAGCTGTTTAGTTCTGTGATTGTTTATTGTTTTTGAAGGGACGGATTCAAGGATCCAAAGGTTCAAAGAACCCCACACGTCAAACGAAGCATATTGTGTTCCCAAGTAGTATGTTAGGCAAACCAATACCTGTGTTCTTTACAAGAACCAGGAGTTTTCCCTATACTAACATCCCATTCATCACCCGGTTGCTTGTTGCAATCCAGTGTGATATGCTTGGAAGACTGATTAGTCCTCGTGACCTACGTGAATTCCACTCCTGGCCTACTTTGATGGTCCTACCGCTGAGAAAGGGGTGGCCAAGTTGCCTCTATGGCGCCCGGCCACCCTTGACTCAGCCTCTTGACCCACATTTGTGCCTGGAGTCTCACTCATCTCTGGTCTCTTGGGTTTTTCTTTTTGCCCCACCGAAATTCTGCAGGGTCAGAAGCCTCACCTCTCCCAAGAAGTTTTGCCTAAATGGCCGTCCTTCTTTGAGCAGTGGTGAGTTTTGGTCTCTCCACCCACAAAATCGTGACCTACATGAGTCTCACTCCTGGCTTCTTTATTGGTCCTTCCGCTGAAGGAGGGGTCGCCAAATTGCCTCTAGGGCACCTGGCCACCCTCGACTTAGCCTCTTGACCTACATTTGTGCCTGGAGTTTCACCCATCTCTGGTTTCTTGGGTTTTCCTTTTGCCCCTCCGAAACTGCCCTGATGGGGCAGAACCCGTGGGTTTGAAGGCAAGGGAACTTCTGGAGTTGCCTTGAGGTCCATTTTAGTCGCCTCCTACGACAAGCATGGTTACTGTGGGTGAATTCTGGTTTTCAACACATTCTTGAGTACGGTGATCGACTCAAAGCTCCCCCAACCCACAGGGGGCCAGTTCTGTGATAGTCGATCCCCTACTGCTTGTCTTTCTCTTATGATAATAGATCGGCGGTTGAAAAAAATTACACTCGTAGTTACAGTATATTTTATGAATTTTAGTTCTAACATTGATTTGTTTTCAAAATTAATTGATATTGATGAATTTGAGTTCTAACATTGATTTGTTTTTAAAATTAATCGATATTGATGCTCGTACTCTTATTAAAACTATGTTGGATAGTTATTATATGTTTCTTTATATTATTATTACTAATATGAAAATCATGAACGATCACTGGGACTACAACATTTTAAGTAAAGTATTCAATTTTGTGTGTAGGTGGTTATACGGACGACCACCCGACGATAGGCTACTTCTGGGAAGTGCTTGAAGACTTTACCGATCTGCAACGGCGACAGTTGCTCAAGTTTGTCACAAGCTGCTCCCGACCACCTCTACTTGGATTCAAAGTGAGTCAATCAGAATATCAAAAATCTAACATCTTATAAATAGATCCCGACCACCTTTACTTGGATTCAAAGTGAGTCAACAAAAATATTAAAAATCTAACATCTTATAAATATAGATTACATTGCAATCCAAGTTGCAGCGATCAAGGAAGTGGGTGGACTGTGCGCCGGTTGTACAAAAGCCGGTTAAATTTTATTCGTGATCAATCTTTTTGAAAAATCCTTCTCTAATTAGTTCTCGTGAAATTAACACGATTAAAATTCAACCGGCTATTGTGCAATCGGTCCTGTATGTTGTTACTCAACACCTGACTTCAAATCAAACATTTTGGAAATAGATTACATTGCGATCAAGTAGCAGCGATTAAGAAACTGTGTTTACCGTAGTGGTAAAATGTACTATTGTACGTTACTACTCAACGCCTGATGTAGCTGCATGGTTCTATCAATATGCAGCACATTCATGTTTGCAAAATATAATGCATTTATTATTATTTCAAATGGTATCTGGTTACAACGAACCACTTCGGTCTTCGAAAATGTCAAGCTCATTTGTATATCATGGTTATTTTTGAATTCTGATGTAATTTGTTCTGTCCACTTTTGTAGGATTTGAACCCACCATTCTGCATTTTGAACGCTGGGACCTCGGAACGGCTACCAACCGCCAGTACCTGCATGAACCTACTGAAGCTGCCTCAGTTTCAGGACAAGGAGTTACTCAAAAAGAAACTGCTCTACGCCATTCAGTCTGGATCCGGCTTTGAGCTCAGCTAACGAAACTACTCTCTTCAAGGTATGCATTGCACTAAAAAAATATACAATAATAAAACTCAATATTAATCATCAAGTACCCTTTATTTTATTACAACACATACCGTAATTAATAAAGTGTTTCAATAATCAATAGCCCTTAAAAGAGAATTGAATACAATAATGAATATTGCCTTCCGAAGTAGGATTATTCCGATAAAATCATTCTCACCAATTATTATGTATCTATCACATGATCTCAGTGAGCGTTTTCTTGAGGCGGACAAGTTTTATGTGTGCAAAATTCAGCGAAAGTGCAGTATCTAGATTTTTCATGTGTTTCCGGCGTACTTGAAACATCTTGAGCCTAACAAAACATTCGGAAAAAACCTATTTTTTAGAAATTACGGTGAAATTTAATAAATAGCCTTATTACAGACAAGCAACTGTAACATCTAGAAAGTCCTGTTAATAAGTTGGCATTTGAGATACATCTTTGGAATTCTTCAAGTTCTATGTAGGTGAGATTTGTCGAATGTGAAGATTTAAAATAAAGTTTGTGCGCTAGCAACGAGTATTCAGTAAGCACTCCAATTAGAGAAAAATAGAAAAAAGTAACTGTATGAAACAAAAAATTTAGCAAACACTTCAACATAAAATTATCATACACTTTCAAAAAAGAAAAAAAACTATAGCGGAGTAGTTCATAGCATAAACATTAACGAAATATAATTCATTAAAACAAATATTCATTTTGATACATACAAAATTTGAAATACAGTACAGGATAAAATCATATAAATTGAATTCAGTCTGAGAGACAACTTTCAGGTAGTAAAGGGGGAAATAATATAAATAAAACTTGAAAATAAAGAATTGATAAATACCTAGAATTAAAATATTTTGACTACCTACAACATTTTCTGTCCTGATCCAGTTTCAATTTTTGTTCCAAGTGCTTTTGAGGGTTTTATTTTTATAAAATGTTCAGGGATAATATTTATTAGTTTATTTACTGTGTAGTTGAATTGTCTTCTACATATAGTTGAGTCAGCTCGAGGAACAATATATCTATTTGCAGATCTGAAAATATAATTAGTTTGATGCAGTGTAAAGAGATCTATATGATTGCTGATATATTTAATGAGATTTCTAATATATATCTGTATGACTGTCATAACTCCAAATTCCAGAAACTGTGTTCACCGTAGTGGTAAAATGTACTCTTGTACGTTACTACTCAACGCCTGATGTAGCTGTATAGCTCTATCAATATGCAGCACTTTCATGTTTGCAAAATATATTGCAGTTATTATCATTGTAAATGGTATCTGGTTACAAAGAATTACTTTAGTCTTCGAAAATGTCAAGCTCATTTGTATATCATGGCTATTTTTGAATTCTGATGTAATTTGTTCTGTCCACTTTTGTAGGATTTGAACCCACCATTCTGCATTTTGAACGCTGGGACCTCGGAACGGCTTCCAACCGCCAGTACCTGCATGAACCTACTGAAGCTGCCTCAGTTCCAGGACAAGGAGCTACTAAAAAAGAAACTGCTCTACGCCATTCAGTCTGGATCCGGCTTTGAGCTCAGCTAACGAAACTACTCTCTTCAAGGTATGCATTGTACTAAAAAAATATACAATAATAAAACTCAATATTAATTATCAAGTACCCTTTATTTTATTACAACACATACCGTAATTAATAAAGTGTTTCAATAATCAATAGCCCTTAAAAGAGAAGTGAATACAATAATGAATATTGCCTTCCGAATTCGGATTATTCCGATAAAATCATTCTCACCAATTATTATGTATCTATCTCATGATCTCAGTGAGCGTTTTCTTGAGGCGGACAAGTTTTATGTGTGCAAAATTCAGCGAAAGTGCAGTATCTAGATTTTTCATGTGTTTCCGGCGTACTTGAAACATCTTGAGCCTAACAAAATACTCGGAAAAAAACTATTTTTTAGAAATTACGGTGAAAATTAATAAATAGCCTTATTAGAGACAAGAAACTGTAACATCTAGAAAGTCCTGTTAATAAGTTGGCATTTGAGATACATCTTTGGAATTCTTCAAGTTCTATGTAGGTGAGATTTGTCGAATGTGAAGATTTAAAATAAAGTGGGTTGGGTAGACCAAGGAAACTTCTATATACCGTGAGGTAGACTACATTTTCAGAATGGGATAAAAGCTAACTTCTCCAGTTTTCGCGCCCAATCATCTTATTGTTGGTTTAGAACTTACATCTGCTATAAATTACAATTTTAATTGCTAGAATAGTAGAACTGGCAATCTCTAGTTACTCTAGATACTCTAGTTGAGTATCTGATTAGATTAGATATCAATGAATTTAGTTTGAATTTAATTTTGGAATGAAATCTCAAGTTTAATTGTACGACGACAAAAATTATATTGTTTGTAGTACAGAGAATTTTATCTCTGTACAATTAATATTTCTTCCTAGTTTCCTTGAAATATATTTATAAAAAATAAAGTACCTTTAATTGATTTTTGGTAAATTTAATTTTGTTTCAGGTTTTGCTATCTCCATCTGTACATCAAACTTCAATCCGAATTTGCATGCTTTTCCTAATTTCTCGTTCCAAATTAGAATTACGACAAAACCTTCAAATCCTCAATCCATTATTTTAGTAGTTTGATGTTGGTACTTGAATACTTGCGTCATTCTTCTCCATTTGTATTATCTCTAGAAATGTGTCAATTTCAGTGTGAAATTACAATAAATCTATTGAAAAAGAGTAAGTGAATGTGTATAAAAATATAATATCATTGTATAAAGCTGAGTGATTATCAAATTTTTATTTCATCACATTATGAACTGAAAATATGTAAAATTTCTTACTTATTGTAAAAAATCAGTGAGTTCTATATTTTATTCTCAATCCATTGGTTGGTGTTTAGAAATAGCTAACTTGATTATTTATATATTCATTTTCAACCCGATTATTAAAGTTTTGTTTAAGATAATTATATTTGATATACTTTCGTTTTGTCTCCTCAGTGTTACTTCTCTTTAGCAGCCTTACACAGATGTCTGGAGAAGCTTAGCAATGGTTTCTTTACAAAACATGCCACGGCGTGGGTTGCTTTTCGTGGATTAGCGTGGGTTTACTTTGCGGCGGGCCTAAGCCTGTTAAATTTTAACCCTGAACCAAAACATAACCCTTAAATTCTAAAGAGAACCAATCAGAGAAGTATTCTATTCAATAAAAACCTTCTCTGATTGGTTCTCTATAGTGAGGTCCACGTTATAATGACAGTGGAGAAAGATAGGAGAAAAACCTTGCCGATCCTACTCTGTCTTGTCAATTGACTAATTATCAATTATCGGCCGACTAGTTGTCCCACCAATCGACCGAGTAGTTGTCCCACGGCCGACTAGTTGTCCGGCTAGTCACCACACTAATCGACCGACTAGTTGTCCCAATAATCGTCCAACAAGTCATTCCACTAATCGGTCGACTAGTTGTCACACTAATCGGCCGACCAGTTACCCCACTAATCGGTCGACTAGTTACCCCACTAATCGACCGGCTAGTTGTCCCACTAATCGGCCGCCTAGTTGTCCGGCTAGTCACCACACTAATCGACCGACTAGTTGTCCCACTAATCGTCCAACAAGTCATTCCACTAATCGGTCGACTAGTTGTCATACTAATCGGCCGGCAAGCTGTCCGGCTAGTCATCACACTAATCGACCGACTAGTTGTCCCACTAATCGTCCGACAAGTCATCCCACTAATCAGTCTACTAGTTGTCACACTAATCGGCCGACCAGTTGTCCCACTAATCGGTCGACTAGTTGTCCCACTATTAGACTGACTTTTTGTCCCAATAATCGTCCGACAAGTCGTCCCACTAATCGGTCGGCTACTTGTCATACTAATCGGCCGACCAGTTGTCCCACTAATCGGTCGACTAGTTGTCCCACCAATCGGCCGGCTTGCTGTCCGTCCAGTCATCCCACTAATCGGTCGACCAGTTGTGCTGTGTTAAGTGGAAAAAATTAGGATGTGATTTAAGAGGATTTCAAGGAAGAGTTATGGAGTTACGGCACTATAGTAACGCCCACGTTATAATGACAGTATTTGATCAACTTTGGTTATGCTAACTTTTTCTGTCATTCGACAAAGCCTGTCCTTTTCTAGGTCCACAACGATGCCAATTATGTTTTTGACAGTGTAGAAATATAATTAATTAATGCAGAGAATCGGCATCGCTATTCTTCTATCTTTATCCACCTCACTATACTTCCGTAAACAAAGGCGTAGTGCATTCGTGTGACGTCAGCACAGGTAGTTCTCCTACAAAATTCGTTGATTTCAGCTGATCTATATCAGCTAGTGTTTCTGGTGTAGGAGCTCTACCTGAGCGACGTTACATGAATGCACTACGACTTTGTTTACGGAGGTAAACGGAGTGGTTACGGTCGATTTTGCAGAAAAATTGATGAGAATCAAAAAGATAGAACTTGAAACTAGTTGTCCGACCAGTCATCCCACTAATCGGTCGACTAGTTGCCTCACTAATCGGCCGACTAGTTGTTCCACTAATCGGTCGACCAGTTGTGCTGTGTTAAGTGGAAAAAATTAGGATGTGATTTAAGAGGATTTCAAGGAAGAGTTATGGAGTTACGGCACTATAGTAACGTCCACGTTATAATGACAGTATTTGATCAACTTTGGTTATGCTAACTTTTTCTGTCATTCGACAAAGCCTGTCCTTTTCTAGGTCCACAACGATGCCAATTATGTTTTTGACAGTGTAGAAATATAATTAATTAATGCAGAGAATCGGCATCGCTATTCTTCTATCTTTATCCACTGCCATTATAACGTGGACCTCACTATACTTCCGTAAACAAAGGCGTAGTGCATTCGTGTGACGTCAGCACAGGTAGTTCTCCTACAAAATTCGTTGATTTTTGGTAAATTTAATTTTGTTTCAGGTTTTGCTATCTCCATCTGTACATCAAACTTCAATCCGAATTTGCATGCTTTTCCTAATTTCTCGTTCCAAATTAGAATTACGACAAAACCTTCAAATCCTCAATCCATTATTTTAGTAGTTTGATGTTGGTACTTGCGTCATTCTATTCCATTTGTATTATCTCTAGAAATGTGTCAATTTCAGTGTGAAATTACAATAAATCTATTGAAAAAGAGTAAAGTGAATGTGTATAAAAATATAATATCATTGTATAAAGCTGAGTGATTATCAAATTTTTATTTCATCACATTATGAACTGAAAATATGTAAAATTTCTTACTTATTGTAAAAAATCAGTGAGTTCTATATTTTATTCTCAATCCATTGGTTGGTGTTTAGAAATAGCTAACTTGATTATTTATATATTCATTTTCAACCCGATTATTAAAGTTTTGTTTAAGATAATTATATTTGATATACTTTCGTTTTGTCTCCTCAGTGTTACTTCTCTTTAGCAGCCTTACACAGATGTCTGGAGAAGCTTAGCAATGGTTTCTTTACAAAACATGCCACGGCGTGGGTTGCTTTTCGTGGATTAGCGTGGGTTTACTTTGCGGCGGGCCTAAGCCTGTTAAATTTTAACCCTGAACCAAAACATAACCCTTAAATTCTAAAGAGAACCAATCAGAGAAGTATTCTATTCAATAAAAACCTTCTCTGATTGGTTCTCTATAGTGAGGTCCACGTTATAATGACAGTGGAGAAAGATAGGAGAAAAACCTTGCCGATCCTACTCTGTCTTGTCAATTGACTAATTATCAATTATCGGCCGACTAGTTGTCCCACCAATCGACCGAGTAGTTGTCCCACGGCCGACTAGTTGTCCGGCTAGTCACCACACTAATCGACCGACTAGTTGTCCCAATAATCGTCCAACAAGTCATTCCACTAATCGGTCGACTAGTTGTCACACTAATCGGCCGACCAGTTACCCCACTAATCGGTCGACTAGTTACCCCACTAATCGACCGGCTAGTTGTCCCACTAATCGGCCGCCTAGTTGTCCCACTAATCGGTCGACTAGTTGTCATACTAATCGGCCGGCAAGCTGTCCGGCTAGTCATCACACTAATCGACCGACTAGTTGTCCCACTAATCGTCCGACAAGTCATCCCACTAATCAGTCTACTAGTTGTCACACTAATCGGCCGACCAGTTGTCCCACTAATCGGTCGACTAGTTGTCCCACTATTAGACTGACTTTTTGTCCCAATAATCGTCCGACAAGTCGTCCCACTAATCGGTCGGCTACTTGTCATACTAATCGGCCGACCAGTTGTCCCACTAATCGGTCGACTAGTTGTCCCACCAATCGGCCGGCTTGCTGTCCGTCCAGTCATCCCACTAATCGGTCGACCAGTTGTGCTGTGTTAAGTGGAAAAAATTAGGATGTGATTTAAGAGGATTTCAAGGAAGAGTTATGGAGTTACGGCACTATAGTAACGCCCACGTTATAATGACAGTATTTGATCAACTTTGGTTATGCTAACTTTTTCTGTCATTCGACAAAGCCTGTCCTTTTCTAGGTCCACAACGATGCCAATTATGTTTTTGACAGTGTAGAAATATAATTAATTAATGCAGAGAATCGGCATCGCTATTCTTCTATCTTTATCCACCTCACTATACTTCCGTAAACAAAGGCGTAGTGCATTCGTGTGACGTCAGCACAGGTAGTTCTCCTACAAAATTCGTTGATTTCAGCTGATCTATATCAGCTAGTGTTTCTGGTGTAGGAGCTCTACCTGAGCTACGTTACATGAATGCACTACGACTTTGTTTACGGAGGTAAACGGAGTGGTTACGGTCGATTTTGCAGAAAAATTGATGAGAATCAAAAAGATAGAACTTGAAACTAGTTGTCCGACTAGTCTTCCCACTAATCGGTCGACTAATGTGTATCAAATTCGAATATTTTATATAAAAATTTTTGAAAAAGTTGAAAAAAAACGCTGAAATTTGCTGGAATACGCTAAGAAGAAGAAAAAACTACCGATGTATCTTTTCCGGTGTTATTTCAAAGTTATTCATTATACTTTCACACCTCATTTGAACATCTGTACAAAATTTGAAACGTTCTATTTATTATTTCTTGAAAAAGCTGTTCTTGAAAAAAGCTCTCGAAAAGTTCTTGAAAAGAGTTCTTAAAAGTTATTGAAAAAGTGGGAAAAATTAGGAAGTGATTTCAACGAAGAGTTAATGGAGTTACTGTCGATTTTGCAAAAAACTGAAAGAAGTGCTTTGAAACTCTTCGCAAACAAAACTGAGTCCAAACAGACAGTGCAGACAAGTGGAGAATACTTCATTGATAGAGAATTAAAAAAGAGAAAAATTTAGTTATTAAATAAGAGGAGTTTATCAAATCAAATCAAATTTTATTTGCCATTTCAAATATAATACAAAACAATGATAAATGTCAAAACAAAGTTAAGCAAGATAGACAATCAAAGTATTCATATAAATAAAAACTTTGTTACACAAAATAACATAATAGGCGCTGCCTGCAAAACCAAGGGTTTGAGTGCTGGCAGCGAGTACCAAAAAAATCATAAAAAGTACAATACACAAGTGAAAGAGAAGAAAAATTAATACAAATATGTATGACAATAAAAATGTACAGAATACTGATAATATGAGAAAAGTTGAAGTGTAATACAAATGGAGTAAGTTACTGCTATATTAAATTTTATGATTGGTTGCTGTTATAAGTCAATGTTGATATATATTGTGTTGGAAGGAATATATCTGAAATATAATTGAGAATTGATACAATTATTGATGAACTGTAGTTAGTGAAATGAGATGATGGTGATATTTAATATTATATTATGTTTGTAAGAATTGAGAAGTGTTTATTGATTTTATCCACTCTGCTATTTTTTTAGGATTTGCTTTTGTTGTTCTATTTGCTATTAAGTTTTCTGGTAGCAGGTTGATGAGTCTATTGCAGATGTAAGGAAATTGTCTTCGGCATACAGTCATGTCAGTTCTGTTAATCTGATAATTATCTTGCATTCGAAAATTGTAGGTTCGAGCTTGAGGTGTAAATAGATTTCTGTTTTTAATTATGTATAATATTATGTTTTTCACAAATAGTTGCCTAACTGTTAAAACTGGGAATTCTGTAAAAAGGAGATTTGTAGGGTAACGTCTGGGTCGACCAAGTGCTGCTTTAATTAAGTGTTTTTGAATTAAGGAGATTTTGTTTAAATGTATGTCCAATGCCCCACCCCATACCCTAATGCCATACTGTAATACTGACTGGGCGTAAGCAATTAACGGAGTAAGAAGGAGAGTACGGTACGGTACCTACTAATTTCATTAGAAATTTGAAAAATTAAAAAAAATTAAAAAAAGTTAAAAGAAATTACGAAGAAAACAAAGTTGAAGTGGAGAGTACCTGATTGAGATAAAATACAAAAAAATTATGCAAAATTCAGTCACCTTTCATTGTAGTCCAGTCAAGGAAAGGTTATAGAGGAAAAAGTTGGGAAGACAATTTTTGACCCCGCAGTTCTATTTAGGGTAGTAAGGAGGTAAATATATCAAAAGTCCCCCACCTCCTGTGCTAAGAGGGTGGGGTGGTTTTAAGGTACCATTTTTTTGGTTTTTCGCAAAAAACTCAAAAACTATGTACCCTATGGACTTGACTGTCATATAACAAATCAAAGCTTACATAATTTCCTACAATATTCATTTCAAAACTTTTTCTTTATTTATCTCCTCTAGTTTTCGAGATATCCGCTTTAGAAGGTGTGACATTTTTGAAAAAAACACGTTTGCCACCATTTTTGCTCTTACAACTTTTTAAAAATAAATGAGAAAAATCCATGTTGATTATGAGATTATAGAGCATTAAATTCTCTTCAATTTGATGTATAATTTCACGAATTTCCCTACACCTTTTGCAGCAGCTTTAGTGTTGAGTGTGAAATTTAAAGCTTACATAATTTCCTACAATATTCATTTAAAAACTTTTTCCATATTTATCTCCTCTAGTTTTCGAGATATCCGCTCTAGAACGTGACATTTAAAAAAAAAAGTTTGCCACCAATTTTTTTCTATTTTTGCTCATAACTTTTCAAAAATCGATGATAAAAATCCATGTTGATTATGAGCTTATAGAGCATTAAATTCTCTTCAATTTGATGTATAATTTCTCGCTTTAACAAATTCCCCTATACCTTTTGCAGCAGCTTTAGTGTAGAGTGTGAAATCTCTATTTTTGCAACAATAGACCAATTGACAAAGGAATAAGGAGGGAATGTTTTAAACAAAATGTTTGATTTTGCAACTTTGTTGAGACTAGTTAGGAGGAGATCGATCATATTAAAAGTCCCCATTCCTAACTCACATGTGCTAAGGGGATGAGGGTGGTTTAAAAGTTGCATTTTTCAGCGTTTTGCTTCCACGCTCATATCTTGAGAACAATGCGTTTATCCGACATTATTTACTATTCAGAAATGAAACTTGATAAATTCTCTACACTTTTTTATCAGTGGAATTTTGTGATATTCCCAACAGTTCCCGAGATATTCGCTTTAGAAGGTGTGACATTTTTGAAAAAAACACGTTTGCCACCATTTTTGCTCTTACAACTTTTTAAAAATAAATGAGAAAAATCCATGTTGATTATGAGATTATAGAGCATTAAATTCTCTTCAATTTGATGTATAATTTCACGAATTTCCCTACACCTTTTGCAGCAGCTTTAGTGTTGAGTGTGAAATTTAAAGCTTACATAATTTCCTACAATATTCATTTAAAAACTTTTTCCATATTTATCTCCTCTAGTTTTCGAGATATCCGCTCTAGAACGTGACATTTAAAAAAAAAAGTTTGCCACCAATTTTTTTCTATTTTTGCTCATAACTTTTCAAAAATCGATGATAAAAATCCATGTTGATTATGAGCTTATAGAGCATTAAATTCTCTTCAATTTGATGTATAATTTCTCGCTTTAACAAATTCCCCTATACCTTTTGCAGCAGCTTTAGTGTAGAGTGTGAAATCTCTATTTTTGCAACAATAGACCAATTGACAAAGGAATAAGGAGGGAATGTTTTAAACAAAATGTTTGATTTTGCAACTTTGTTGAGACTAGTTAGGAGGAGATCGATCATATTAAAAGTCCCCATTCCTAACTCACATGTGCTAAGGGGATGAGGGTGGTTTAAAAGTTGCATTTTTCAGCGTTTTGCTTCCACGCTCATATCTTGAGAACAATGCGTTTATCCGACATTATTTACTATTCAGAAATGAAACTTGATAAATTCTCTACACTTTTTTATCAGTGGAATTTTGTGATATTCCCAACAGTTCCCGAGATATTCGCTCTTGAAGGTGTGTAATTATTGTTAAAATAATAGGTTTTTATCTAATGTTTTGCTCTTTCAGGGCTTTAACTCTCCAACAATCCATCATGAATCACTGCCATTATAACGTGGACCTCACTATAGGCACTTTTAATCATAATTTAAATTTAACAGGCTTCTGTGCAACCTTGCCCTGATGTTTTTAGATTGAAGTCAAACATTTGAATCTTCCGCTCTTTTCAACAGCTGTGAGAGATGATAATAATTATTTTAATAATTTTAAAATATATGTGTTAAATCGAGATGAAATCATAGAGTAATAAAAACTATGGATATTAAATAAAAAACGATTCTGATAAGTTGTAAATGAAATAAATGAATCTATATAAATCGGAGCTTTTCTCAGAACATCATCACATCTGGACAGAACATAGTGGGTTGACCAATTCTACGTCGTGAAAGTTTACCGTTTTGAAGCTTTTCCAAAAGCTTTCATGTAATTAAATGATAAAAGGAGGAGGGATATTTTAACCCATTTCAATAATGTACATGCATCAAATTCAACCATCTCAAGCTTAAAGCTACCTTTTCCACGCTATAGTGAGGTCCACGTTATAATGGCAGTGGATAAAGATAGAAGAATAGCGATGTCAATTCTCTGTATTAATTAATTATATTTCTACACTGTCGAAAACATAATTGACATCGTTGTGGACCTAGAAAAGGATAGTACCACCGGCTTTGTCGAATGATAGACAAGGATAGCAAAACCAAAGTTGATCAAATACTGTTATTATAACGTGGACCTCACTATAGTATAGTTGGATGAAATAAAGTTATAAAGTCAGCTCCTGATTAAAATTGGTGTTGCTGTCTACTGTTCTTGTCTGTCATTAGACCGGAATCAGTTCACTTTTATAGAAGGCAGTTGCAAGTTACAAAGCAAGAGAATCTGGATATCACTATAGTATAGTTGGATGACAACGTTGTTGTTGTGCCATCCTTCTCCAATATTGGAAGTACTCTATTCGATCAACTGATGAATTGTCTGTTTTCATTTCGAGCAATTCTAATTTCGTTGCATCTAAGTACCACTCGTTAAGATGTAGCATCAATAATATCACGGCCTACTGTATTTCACTGTAGTTTATCGAGAAGTCTATACAGTCAACTACAATCCAAGAGGCATCTGTGCAACCTTGCCCTGATGTTTTTAGATTGAAGTCAAACATTTGAATCTTCCGCTCTTTTCAACAGCTGTGAGAGATGATAATAATTATTTTAATAATTTTAAAATATATGTGTTAAATCGAGATGAAATCATAGAGTAATAAAAACTATGGATATTAAATAAAAAACGATTCTGATAAGTTGTAAATGAAATAAATGAATCTATATAAATCGGAGCTTTTCTCAGAACATCATCACATCTGGACAGAACATAGTGGGTTGACCAATTCTACGTCGTGAAAGTTTACCGTTTTGAAGCTTTTCCAAAAGCTTTCATGTAATTAAATGATAAAAGGAGGAGGGATATTTTAACCCATTTCAATAATGTACATGCATCAAATTCAACCATCTCAAGCTTAAAGCTACCTTTTCCACGCTATAGTGAGGTCCACGTTATAATGGCAGTGGATAAAGATAGAAGAATAGCGATGTCAATTCTCTGTATTAATTAATTATATTTCTACACTGTCGAAAACATAATTGACATCGTTGTGGACCTAGAAAAGGATAGTACCACCGGCTTTGTCGAATGATAGACAAGGATAGCAAAACCAAAGTTGATCAAATACTGTTATTATAACGTGGACCTCACTATAGTATAGTTGGATGAAATAAAGTTATAAAGTCAGCTCCTGATTAAAATTGGTGTTGCTGTCTACTGTTCTTGTCTGTCATTAGACCGGAATCAGTTCACTTTTATAGAAGGCAGTTGCAAGTTACAAAGCAAGAGAATCTGGATATCACTATAGTATAGTTGGATGACAACGTTGTTGTTGTGCCATCCTTCTCCAATATTGGAAGTACTCTATTCGATCAACTGATGAATTGTCTGTTTTCATTTCGAGCAATTCTAATTTCGTTGCATCTAAGTACCACTCGTTAAGATGTAGCATCAATAATATCACGGCCTACTGTATTTCACTGTAGTTTATCGAGAAGTCTATACAGTCAACTACAATCCAAGAGGCATCGGCGACATACAGCGTGTTTATTTACCAATAAGAAAATGGAGTGATAGTGTCACACGACAGCAGTTCAATCAAAATGTAAGTTACAATATTTATGTTTTATTCACTGATTTTATACCCAGAAATGTATTTTAAGTCAATTTCTTACATATTTATGTATGTATTTCAATTGTTAAAGTGTTTTCAACTCATATTTCATTCATAATATTGGAAAATTGACAATGAAAATTCTTCGACCATAACGACACTTACCGAAATTGTTTTAACGTAAAAATAATTTTGAACAAACGAGTAAAATTTATTAAAATTTTTCTTCTATTATGTTCTTCTCTGTATTTATTTTGGCGTTACTCGTATCTTTGAAACTACGTTTTCATTGTGCGGTTTATGCTTCAAGCTGTCACTTGAATATTTTGAATCTTCAATATTATTCCATAAAAAAATAGGTTCAAGTTAGCCTATAATCTGTTGGATTTTATTAATCCTAACATAATGAAAGTTGATTTACAATGTCCAAATAATTAGAGTAAAAATACAAAAAGTATATGTTCTGATAAAAATAAAGAATATCAACTACAGCAAATTCATAAATAAATCAAATTTAAGTAAATGCTTAGAAACCTGCCTTTTTTATTCCAGAAATTGAATTGATATATTAATTAAAGTTTTAAGCTTGATAAACATTATCAATTTACTCAATTTTTAATTTAAAAATCCAAATTTTATTTTTAATTCCGAAATCTTTTTTAATAATTTTTCATCTAACAATTTCAATAAGCTAAATTTGATGAAATCTAGTGAATTTTAATTACTATTATGATTATATTTAGCCATTTTCTATGTAGGCCTAAGTATATCATGCTGAACTATTTCATCTTTTTGAAGAAAAATTTTAATATTTTACAATGCACACTGCATTTGAGTTCTAGTAAAATTTGATTCTACAATATGAATAAAAAGGTCATTCTTTATTGGTCCTCTTATGCTTAACAGTACTTATGCGTGAATTTCGAAGTACGCTTTGTATACTAATAAATTAGTCAACGTCAACTAGCAAGACTTAGTTTTTAAATTACATTATTCTTGCTCTCGTTTTCAAATGCTAGAACCAATTGGTAAATGTATGTTATTCGTTTAATGCGTAAATAATCAATTTACAAGTTGAAACTCACGTACTTCATTCTTCTCTTTATTTCGGTTCTGCTCTGAGTTACTTCTGTTCTGCTCTGAGTAATTGAATGGTTTGATTTTAACTAAGTAGTAGATTTAGATGTGGACTGAGTATTATGTGTAGGTAGCCTAGGATATTCAGCGCATGTGAAATATCAGTTTGCTGTGAGATTCTATGTTGTGATAAATTTGAGAACATAATTCTTCTCCAATGTCTGCATTCCCCAAGGAATTACTTATTAGTGACATACCATTATTTTATAGGATCTCTGAATAAAAATGTAGCCTACTTGCAAACAACTCAATTTTATCCAAATATGTTGCTTGTCATTTAACAGCAGTAATCTACATTTCTTGCAATATTCAATGGCCTGGGCTTTGGTCAAGAAATTGGAAATATTCTGTTGCCAAATAGAATAACCTACTAATTATAATTATGTGCTTCGTTGTAGAATTTCTTATTTGGGTCGTTGATTTATAATATTTGTGATAAATAATTACACAGGCAGTTTGTTATGTATGAATATTCAACTATTACCAATATTGTTCATTAGGAGAAGTTCGATCAGAGAATGCAGCCCTCTAATAATTCAATTATTCACTGTAGTAAGAATTAATTTGTCCTTAAGGATCAGACAGAAATTTTTCCCCGTTGTATATGAAGAAGAAATTATAGAAGTGTAGGAGAATAGCAGCAACATATATTGGTAACTCATCTAGATTATGTTTTGAGATATTCTACCATTAAAGAAAAGTTATCTCTTGTAGCGTTGTAGTGCTCTCCCACTTATGGTGATAATGTGAATGACTGAGCTTGTGAGGCCTATCTTCCAAAATTAGTCTTATCAATTGCTTCATTCTCCCATTATCAGGCAATTCAGTCATTTTATGTTATCGTTTCTCGTTTTCGAGTTGATAAGACTTGTCATGGCCTTCTTCAAGTAGTGTATTTCATATTATTGATAGCCAATTATGACAGTAAGTTATGTACTACTATGCAGAGAGTGATATATTTTGAGCTCTGATAAAATGTATGTAGACGAAATCCTCACTAACCACAAGTGTTTATTTTGTGCGAAAACGTGTGTATGATAGAGCTATTGAAAAAACTATTGATATTTTTCACGAGTCTTGTATTCAAGTGGAAAGTGTCGTCGAGACAATTTTTATCAATTAATAAGAAAACTTGAGTATCTTTCTAGTAAAAGATGAAATTCTTTGAAGTGAAATGAAAATTTGTCCGTTTATGCTGTATTGAATAGGATGTCATGTTACTAGTGCTATAATTTGCAAACTGAACTTGGTCAGTGTTGAGAAATCGAATTGTGACGTCTAAAATAACAATTTTTTTGAAGACACTGACATAAACTGTTGGTTGTGATTGTTACTCTATGAACTGTTAATATTGACTATTGAGTGGTGACCTACATTTCCTGCTAAATCTGCATTGTTTCATGGTTACTTGGATTAGTAGCTGTATCAAATGTCTCAATTAAATTAGTTTTTGTCAGTAAAGAAAATTGAAGTTTGTTTTCCATCGATGGCGTAATCAGTTTTTTTATTGAGTTATAACTGAATCAAGCATGCAAATATGAATGTCTAAATGTCAAAGAAAATTGAAGTTTTCCATCGATGGCGTAATCAGTTTTTTTTTATTGAGTTATAACTGAATCAAGCTTGCAAATATGAATGTCTAAATGTCTTTGTCTAATGTCTATGTCTAAATTCTTCATATATATCATATTATAAGGTACAGCTGTTGAAATAGAAAAGTATGTCAGGTATGTCCCACGGGGGGGGGTTTGGAAGCAGAACACGTCCTTGAAATTCTTAAATGGGGAGGAGGTCAGAACCAAATTTGAGAGGAGGGGTCAAAAAACGTTCAGCAGTGTTTAAAATGATTACTGACGCCACTTTTTTGGGTAGCCAATTTATGGGGTCGGGGAATTTAGGGGTGGGTGGGGGTTGCGCTTCCATGGGGCTTCAGGGGTGGAAACACACAATGTATATTGTGTGTACTAAGAAGTCCTAAGAAAGGACATTACAGAACTAGTGGAGTTCATCTAAATTTCTATTTGTTTCATGTTTGGACTTTGGATTATTGATTTTTCTTCAAATTATGGTTTATACAAAAATATATCGACAAATTACTCTATATTCCAAATTCTATTGAGCGAAGCATTATTTTTATGGTGTTCAACATATTATATAATCTATTATACTTTGAACTCTCATAAAATCATTTACCGGTATTTCAAATTGAAAAAAATATTAGTATTAATAACTTTATAGAATTTCAAAAAATGAAATGCCGGTATCGTATTGGTGAAAACTTCATCCTACTTATTCAACAATAACCAAAAAAATAGCAATGAGTTTTGAATATTGTTATATTAGTTTTATTGAATGTTATTTTTTTATCATATTTTAAATAGTGAAAATTCACCATTAACACCGTTTTTCATTTCGATCAGCTTCCAGTATAAGTATGTTATGAAGTTAACGTGTTGTTGTGCCTTGAGTATGTTGGGAATTGTTGGTGGAATTTTAGAAAGGCTTTCGCGTTAATGGGTTGGGACAGCCCTCGCTAAATTGTTCGCTGGTTGACAAATTGAAGCGACATATAATGATATTATGGCTCTTAGCGCCATTCTCGACCCACGTCCCATTTTCGAGACAAGCAGCAAAATCGTTATTTCGATCAAATACGGTCAACATTTGAAAAGATCTCGTTGAACCCTTTAGCTTTCAGTTGAAGTTTGGTAGTGACTAATTAGGCCTCCTGGTTTGTCTATATGTAAAAATAAATTTGTGACTCAATAATTTTTTACCTACAAACTGTAGTTACGCGTTTAAAGTTTATGTGGAGTTTGTTTTCCTACTTGATGAGCTGTTAGGTGATGAATATTCAGAACGTTCCATGTAATGCATATTCATTTGAAACATTATTATTGTAGACCAGTACCGTCTTTAAATGTTCAATATTGTCTGTTCTCTTGTGGATTAAAATTGAACTGAAACCCCGTCCGCGGTATCTAACATCTTTATTGATCGACAATATTAATTTCAGTTTTAAATTTCTCGGATCATTAAAATGCACAATTGAACTCGTTCGGATTGAGCTTGTACATGACACAGTGCACGGTGTTTCTTTAGCAGAATATTATTTGATCGCAATAGCATTCAACATTCGTTTGATTTATCGTCATCCTGAATAGACTTGTCGTTACGGGAAGTTTTTATTGTTTAGAGCTACAGCTAGAGTGATAGGCCTAAGTGGGATGTGGTTTATAAGACGCTATCTGGGCCCTGTAGTGTTGTCGCATAATATTATCAATCTTGGTTGCTGATCTTGTGGTTTGGTGTGAAATTTCACCCATATGCATCTTTGCCTTATGATCCATTAATACACAACATTCCGATATCCTTATTACCTGTTCTGTCGTCTGGTCCCAACTATTTTTTCCACTGTGAATTTAATTTTCTTATGTAATCTTGCCAAGGAATGCGATTGGTGACATTGAAGAGAATAGATCTCTTAATTATAAATTGCTGTTTCAGTCTACTTTTTCAGAGTTTGTCACACTTATTCAAGTTCTATTAATGTAGGTATTAGCAGTCCTTACATATTAATTATGTAGTTGAATAACTAAATTAAAATTGAGCCAATATCTGCAAGTTTGTTTGAGATCTCTGTTCGTTTAAATGCATATTTGAATCACCCAAACATATAACTGTAATTGATTAATTACAAGTTGTAAAAATCAAGGTAAATTTTTAATCGTTGTTTAGAGACTTGAATTCATTTTCCATTAAAGCTGTTGGTGAAGTGGAAGAGAGGGGGCTCTTATATTGCCTCAATATCGCCACATCACTTTTAATGCAGCACATTTTGAAGTGCAAAATGAAAACGCATTTATTTATCTATCTATATTTAATATTTATTCATAATTACTCTTCTAAAGTAAAATTTGGCTACTTTGAAAAGCAAAAAAATTTCCTGATATCATTTCCCAACCAACTTGAAAATATGTTCTCAGTATTTTGTAATAAGAATTGGATCACCAAAGTAATGCTAGTGAATTGTAGCCTATTATTAATCAGTTGTAACAGTTTCTTCTGGATAGGTGAATCTAGCCGATTCTCAGCTATTTTCTGATACACCTCAATTTTAACTGAAAACAATAAATACATTATATCATCATATTTCATTTTTCAAAAGCACTAGCGAGATGATTATTATTATTATGCTAACAATCTTTATTACAGATTCAATTGTTTTAAGCCACTGCAATCTTCTAGAATGCTGAATCTTGAATCTCTTATAATGTAAACTTCATTCATTCCTTCATTCTTTAATGCACAAATTTTAGGAATTCGGTTTTGATTGATTAAGATGCCCTTGAAAAATACGTTCCTTAAGGAGCAGAATCGTGCTTTGAAGAAGTAGTAGACAGTGGAAGTTGTTTTTCATCCCAAATTCCAATTTTTAAGTACTGAAGCTAATTTGGAGATTTATTCAATTCAATCAATCATTTAACATAACACCATTTCTAGAAAAGTATCACAGGCTTAAGCCCAAAACGGTTCCAATTCTAATTCATACGACACATGGTGATCATCGTTAAAGATTGTCTTATCGCTTAGTAATTCCACCTTGGTTTTTTCACGAAAATAAAAATTCGTTGTCTTATTTTCATCAAAGATTCCATGAAGTAATTTAAGCAATGATATGGTGACCGTGAATTGAAAAGCAGACCAGCAATATTGATGAGCTGTAATTGGTTGTAGGTGAACACATGAAAAGACATTGAACCATTTATTCAATTTATTTCATCTTTGGCAATATTATTATAAACTTTATTTTTCAAATCCGTCCTAGAACAAATAATAACACTTGAAACGATAACATTTCCTGAAAGGACATTGAATCATTTATACAATTTATTTCATCTTTGGCAATATTATTATAAACTTTATTATTCAAACTAGAACATTATATAATAACACTTGAAAAGAGAACATTTTATTCAATAAAAAAATCATGTATGTATACAAATACAAGGGTATAATATAGATCACTTTTTGCTATTAGAAAAAACGACTAGCAGTCAGATATTTTACAATAAATGAATTAATCACTCACTTTGACAACGAGATCTTTCGGCAGGTTCGCCATCTTCTTGGTTGTGACAACAAAGTGAGTGATTAATTCATTTATTGTAAAATATCTGACTGCTAGTCGTTTTTTCTAATAGAAAAAAGTGATTTAATAATAAGCAGTTCGTGATGGAAAACAACATTGAAGTATAATATAGTTCATATTGTATTCCTAAATCAATATGCCATCTTTATTCGGTTTATTTTTATCTAAAACACTGTACATTTTCGTACCTTAGCTAAGCTTTTATTCTTTGTATAGATTTTAACTTCTCTAGATGATCAAATAATTATTTATCCTAGAAAGAATCAATCTTAGTCTACTGAAGTGACTAGAAAAATTTGTGTCGCCTCCCTATTGTTACATTTTATTACAAGATAATCACTGTTCATAACCATTCTTTGAAAACTCAGTATCAACTCTTCTGAAGATTCTCGAATAGTTCAGCGGCCTAGTTTTGTAGTTGATAAAAGTCTGTACATACCGGTGAAAAGTCGATAAAAGAGTAGATCGTAATTGGAAGTCAATTCTTGAGTTAGGTACAATATTTTATGGGGAAAATACGTACCGTATGTAACTATGAGACTAGACGAGTAGAATGTTGAAATGTAGCTTTATAAATATTTCTTGTTAAGTTTTTAAATTCGCCGCTTGAGCTTTAGAGGCTTAGATAAGCCAAGGCCCATCGATTTGAACGTGTGGGAATACTGGGCTAGTGTGCTACCTGGGTTCAGTTGCCAGCATTGCCAACTCGTGCATTCTTCATTAGCTATCTGCTGCCGCTCCGCACGCAAACGGCTATCGGCCACCGAACTGGCGAATTTGACAATATTATTCACAGCTTTCAACTAATTCAAACTTCTGCTCGTTGGCTACAGTTTTTTAATTCAAAATATCTCGTTTATTGCATGCAGTGTCCGTCGAAGTTTCAAGGACAAATCTGCGAATTGTTGATATAATCGTTGAAAAATTTAATCCATGCTGCTTTTACAATGTTTATGTTGATTATATCTCTGCTGTCTGTTCTCAATATTGAGCATGCTGATTACATAAATAAATGTTCTCTCAGTTGCTAGATTGTTAGGCCTACTAATCTTAGAGCCGTGAAGGGAGTATAGGTTTGAACCAAATTTAAACAACTACAGTCACATTTATTATAATAATGATACATTAAGTCCAGTTAAGATCTAATTCATGCTTTTAACCCATGAGTCTCCTGAAGTTTCAATTCAAAATCAATCACACGGTTTTGATGTATTTTACACGACGTGCAATTATTTCAAGTAAAAAAGCAATTTTGTTCACTCACTGACTGGAGTACTTTCAGACGGCAAGCGTTTAGTTTCAACTGTGTTTCAACAGACTTTTGAAAATAAACGATTCCCGTTCGAAATTCAGCAAGTAGACAAAATTGCTTATTTACTTGAAATAATAGACTACAAGTCGTGTAAAATACATCAAAACTGTGTTTCAATACATCACAGCTCGAAATGGGTCCAGAAACCATCAAAATTAATCAAAAAAATAAGTTACAATTCACTTCTGAATTCCCATTTGATTTGATCTACTTCGTTAATTATTATTATTATTAGCGTATGGCTTTGAATGGTGGGGAGACCCAAGTGTAGTTCCACCTCGCCGTATATAGTCCAAAGTTCCCTAATGGGAAACCGGACACTAAGGTTATAGTGAGTACAATACTTTAAATTCGCACTTTTCACTTCGGAATAAAGTTCATTTTGATGTTAAAAAGACATATACAAATAACTAACTTCGTTAATTTATTGCTACGAATAAACTAAATTTATCTATCTGCGTTTATCATCAACAAATATCTTTCACTCTTCCTATCACCACGAATTTCATTCAATTCTTTTTCATCTGATGACTGCTCCAGGTTGGAGTGTTGCTAGTCTCCTAATTTTCTCTCTTGAACAGATGACAGTCATAGTTGAGTGATTCTTGCAGTGTTTTAGAATGCCCGATTTCTCCCATCAAGGATATGAAACACTGTAAACATCTTGTTAGCACCAGCTAGAGAAAACTCTGTTTTGATGGATCATTTTTCCGTTTTATTTCATTCTTCAGCACAATCCACTCTTGGTAGCTCTGTAAATGAAATACTGTATGACTTGATATCAATTACGTCTGTAATTTTATTGTAATATTGACTGCACGACGTGTAAAATACATCAAAACCGTGTGTTAATACACATTTAGCAGTAGCTAAAGAAAACTCTGTTTTGATCAATCATTTTCGTTTTATTTCATTCTTCAGCCCAGTCCTCTCTAGGTAGCTTTGTAAATAAAATACTGTATAACTTGATATCAATTACGTCTGTAATTTTATTGTAATATTGACTGCACGACGTGTAAAATACATCAAAACCGTGTGTTAATACACATTTAGAAGTAGCTACAGAAAACTCTGTTTTGATCAATCATTTTCGTTTTATTTCATTCTTCAGCCCAGTCCTCTCTAGGTAGCTTTGTAAATAAAATACTGTATAACTTGATATCAATTACGTCTGTAATTTTATTGTAATATTGACTGCACGACGTGTAAAATACATCAAAACCGTGTGTTAATACACATTTAGCAGTAGCTACAGAAAACTCTGTTTTGATCAATCATTTTCGTTTTATTTCATTCTTCAGCCCAGTCCTCTCTAGGTAGCTTTGTAAATAAAATACTGTATGACTTGATTTAAATTACGTCTGCAATTCCTCGTAACTGAAAAATTGAGCAGTAAATATAAATATATCCCTCTACGTACAGGTAGTCAATTAAATTATTATGAGTGAGAAATTGAATGAAGTGTTCTCTTGTGTTCAAATATCAGAATATTTTCTGTTGCTTGGATAACAAATTCAAAGCTAAACTGACCTGTAATGTAACATTCATCATATATTGAGTGGACATTATTGTCCTAACTTCGCCACGTCAACAAATATAAAAATCATTCTATTCTATTGATTCACTAAAATCACAAAATGTTGTTCTAAAATGTTTAATGTTGTCATTCATCAACTTTTGATTCACTATTATCACATCTCACTTGGACACAACAGGGCAACTTTATCCATAACAATACTAGACCAATGAAATGATCATTTTGGTTTTAGTTTATTTATTGGAGAACGAAACCGATAGTTATGTTCGTCAGGTAACTTCTATCTAAGGCCATTAACATATTATCACCACTCGAACAGCTATTCCGCATTAAGACAGCCAATTAATATTAATGATAGCCATATGCTTGACGTTCACATTCTTGCCACTTTGTTTGCATAATGGTAGGTTTCGTTTCAATCGAATATAAAAGGCGTTCATCAAATATTTACACTCTCACTAGGGTTAAGTTAACTTGGATATTCAATTATTTTAATTTCAATATCAGCAATCAAATAAATAATATGTGACTAGTGGCTGCATGGCTTTTAAAAAACAGGTACCGGTTTCAATTCCCGATCTGGGCACAATTTTTTAGACAGTTTCAATCGGGGAATTTCCTCCTGCTATTTAGTTCTTCTTTCAATATTTGCAGTAGCAATTATATCTAAAGCTACAGGAGTTTGAAAAAATAGGTACCGGGTTCGATTCCCGGTCTGGACACAGTTTTTTGGACAGTTTCACTCGACTAATTTCCTTCTGCTATTTAGTTCTTCTGTCAATTTTTGCAGTAGCAATATCTAAGGCTACAGGAGTTTGAAAAAATAGGTACCGGGTTCGATTCCCGGTCTGGGCACAGTTTTTTTGGACCATTTCACTCAACGAATTTCCTTCTGCAATTTAGTTCTTTTGTCAATTTTTGTAGTAGCAATATCTGAGGCTACAGGAGTTTGAAAAAATAAGCACCGGGTTTGATTCCCGGTCTGGGCACAGTTTTTTTGACAGTTTCACTCGACTAATTTCCTTCTACTATTTAGTTCTTCTGTCAATATTTGCAGTAGCAGAAGTCCTTAGTTATAGTTTTGCTTACATTGTAAATTTTAATTATGATAATATTCCAGCAGTTGATCAACTGCAATTTGTAATAAATCTTCCATTTTTAGAAATATTATAACGCCATATTATGGTTGGCATTTGAACTAGCAATTCTTACTAAACTGTGAATTACAATTTGATCATTTCATAGAGTTTGTGATGAGTTAAATCTTCTAGATGCTTTACCTTATCTTATGCCTGGATTCACGATTCCAGTAGATATTCTATAGTGAGGTCCACGTTATAATGACAGTGTTTTATTAGCAATGGTATTGCTATCCTTGTCTATCATTCAACAAAGCACATAGTGCTATCTCTTTCTTGCTTTGCTCTGTTGACAGATCGTCTTTTAACTATGTAGAATTAATAATTAATCAACAAAATATTTCATCTTAATCACTAAAATTCATTATGAAATTTTTGAAAATTATAATTTCTTGCTTAATAAAATATAATTTGATTAAGTTTGTAGCGTGAATGTTGATGTTGTGGAACTTTTCCATAATTGAATAGACTTAAATCGTTGTCAAAAATCCACTTTAATTAAATAAAAATTAACACGCGAAAGCATGCTCCTGTAAAATATTGATTTTTATTTAATTAAAGTAGATTTTTGACAACGTTTTAAGTCTATTCAATTATAATTTGATTATTTTAAATGAGAATGACCAGTTAATATTAAATCAATAAACCTGTATCAGCTACCGTCTATAGAAGGCATTGACAAGACAGAGGATCGGTAACTTTGTTCTGCTATCGTCATCAATTCTTCAAAGTTCTGAATTGAAATTTGCATAACGCAGTATAAAATTATTGTAGTGTTTGTTGATTGCGAAGCTGATGAAATTAAAATTGGTTCAAAACTTTTTCAACCGAACATCTCTGATATTTTCAGCTCTCAAGTTATCCTCCATTTTTTCGGCTTGCTGATTTTCTGTTGATTATATCAGTCGATTGCTTAATAGTTTATAGTTTCATGCCTCTTTTATCCTTCAATTATATCGTAATTAGTAGAAAACGAATGAACTTCCTATCATTGTACGCACATGAAACTGAGGTGATAACTTTTACACATTATTATTTACAGATTACAGATTATAACTCACAATTACTCTGGAAAACTGAACCGAACAAGAAATTTAAATAATATTTTCAAATTCTATGTTCCAATTAGTTTGAAGTTTAATATTGTTACTGATGGAATGCCAAGACAATAAGCATTACAATTTTTTTATTATTACAGTCATGATTCAGTTTTATTATACAGTCATGATTCAGTTTTATTATACAGTCATGATCTTTACTTTCTACAGTATCATTATTATTGTACTCAATCATCTGAAAGTGCCAGCCATGATAAGATGAAAATGTGTTCAATTTTCAAAATGTAATGCAATTTGATCTATTTAAATTTATCTTACTGGAATCGGATGAGAAATTTAATCTTTCAAACCAACTCAGATAGCTTCAACATTTATTAATTTTAAATTATTATGGGTTTTCTCCAACAATACATTCAGTGTATCTCTATAAAGGTAATTTCACACCGCCGTAGCGTAGCTTGAAAGACATAGCCGACGTATCTCCTAATGTTAATCAATCTACCGGCCTAGCGTAGCCGTTTTAAAATGGATAGATTTATTAACATTAGGAGATGGATATGTTGGTTAATTCTTTCAAAATACGTCTTTTCCGAAAATCTTGACATTATGCTACTTACTATATGGCGGTGTAAAATGACTTACAAAGAGCAGCAGTCGCATATCATGGCTAGAAATCATCTCATTTTCGAAAATTAATCTAGTCACATGGCCCTCCAAGCGAACGGTTATCAAAAAAAAGTTATAAAACGCTTCTCCCTTCGGAGACGCCCTATTCCCTCAAATTACAGCTTCAAAGCATTAGCACGGAATACGATAGAATACTATTATGCTGTAGTAGTTTTCTCTGGCATTATTTATAAAAAAGTCATACAAGTTACTTTACTCTACAAGCTATTGTACATACTACAAAAATGTCTATCATATAATCATTATTATTAAACGAAAATCCAAATTAAATGCTGTAATTCACCCCGAAGACTTCTGCTACGGTACTGCAAATATTGACAGCAGGGTAAACAGCTAGATGGAAATATAATCTTTAAATTCTGTATTGTTTTATTGTATTTTTTGACCTATATTCCTTGCTTTTAAATTGCTAATAACAGCAGATTTATTTTAAGATTTTCTAATTCTGAGCAATTTGTAGATTCCATAGATTACGCAAGACAGTTTGCTGACATGAGCTATTTTACAGTTGAGAACTGAACATTTTCAGCGACAAACAAGTTTTCGGTAATAAGCAGTTATAGTTCTCGATTATTTTCTGCTTGGGATAACCTAAATTCGTCCTTTTGTTGGAATCATTCTACTACAGTGATGTCCACGTTATAATGACACTAACTGATAAGCATTAGTGTTGCTATCTGTGTCTATCAATCGACAAAGCAGATAGCGCTATCCTTTTCTAGTTCCGCAACGTTGTCAGATCGTTTTTCAACAATGTACAAAGATAATTTATCAACAAAATATTAAATCTCATTCATTAAAATTTATTATTCAATCATAATATTTTCTTGAGGAGTAAAATATTGATTATTTTAAACAGGAATGAACAGATAATATAAAGATGCGTACAGATTTACGTGCCGCGAACATGAGCAATTCAATTTTCATCAGCTGATTATATCTGTATTATTTGTACATAAACGGTAAGATACAGATATAAAACGCTTGGCATCAGCTGATTAAAAGTGAATTGCTCGTGTTCGCGGCGCGTAAATCTGTACGCACCTTAACATCAGATATATCGGTTTTAGCTATCCTCTATCCACTGGCAAGGCAGAGGATCGGCAAAGCCGTTCTCCTATCTTTCTCCAATGCCATTATAACGTGGACCTCACAATAGATTAGTTTTTATTGTTTGAATTGAATTATTCTACAAGTCATTGCGTAGACTTGTTTATGTTTTTAACGTGAATTAATTGGATGGGATTTTTCAATTCAATTTATTCACAATACAAGAAAAATACAATGTGAAAAACAATTACAATAACAGTTATAGTAAATATAATAAAACATACAAAATCGCTAAAATATTTAAGTAGTTTCCATTTCTCAAATTCCACATGATAGAATGTACCAATCTTCGGATGAAAATGTTTGGTAAATTAGTCCTCACCGGACCTCTGCCCCGTTATAATATTTTGTAAAATGCAGAAAACTGTATCGAAACCGTTAATTCGGTTTGCTGGTTGATTGCATTTTAGTGGTTGAAAATCCAGTTTTGTTGCGGTTTCAATTATTGATGCAATTGTGACGCTGATTGAAGCGGACGACGGAAGTAGATAGCAGAAGGCATGGCTTGTTTTCGTCGTGGCATACCGTCTACGACTGTAGTGAGGCTCACGTTATAATGGCAGTGGTGAGTGGAGAAAGATAGGCAAACAGCGTTGCCGATTCTCTGCGTTACCACTGCCTTCTATCATAGAGTAAAGATGCTGTTTAAGATGTTATTTGTCCAGATTATCTATCTCTGCTTCTATCGAGATTCAAGATTCAAGATTCCTTTATTGCAGAAAACATTTGTACAAATGCGTAGCATCGTCATAAATCAAACATGATAAATACAAAGTATTTACATTCAAAGAGGTTAGCTGATCCCGGTATATCAGATATAATATCAACTGTTCATTCTTATTTGAAACTATCAGGTAACCCGTGCTCCGGAAGGGTCTGATTAAAAACCTGACAAACTGAAAACTTGAAGAATTTAAAGTAGGCTTTATAACCATCCTCGGTGAATTGAGAATCTATCTGCAAAATTCAAAGTTGATCAGTCCAGTAGTTTAGACATTATGATGCGTCATTCGTGAGTTTCCTATCCCATACGTGTATAAGCCAATTCAATCATGACAAACTAAAAACTTGAATTGAACCATAGAGAAACAATAGCGTAAGTTTTGAAATAATCAGGTTTTACCTTAATCAGGTTTTCAATGAAAATTAAACTACTGAAATCTTGAAGAGTTTAGTTTAGAACAGGCAAACAGGATAACCATCTTCGGTGAATTGAGATATCTATATACAAAATTTCAAGTTAATCAGTCCTGTAGTTCAGACGTTACAATGCGTTATTCGTGAATTTCCTATCCCGTACATAATCTTTCTTTTATTATTTTACAGTAAATTATATTCTATTCATTAAGAAAATATATTTTTCAATGATTAAATGATACATTTTCATAATTGAGATTGAATATTTTTTTATCATATGGTATTTCTTAATTGTTGAAAATGATGTGGCAACATTGCAGAGGTAGAAAAGGATAACGCTATCTGCTTTGTCCAATGATAGACAAGGATGGCAACACCAATGCTAATCAAATACTGCCATCATAACGTGGAGCTCACTATGAGATATTAGAGTAGGATAACGCTATCTGCTTTGTCAAATGATAGACAAGGATGGCAACACCAATGTTAATCAAACTCTGCAATCATAACGTGGACCTCTCTTTGAGCTATTAGAGTAGGATAGCGCTATCTGTTTTGTCGAATGATAGACAAGGATAGGACCAGGAATGTTAATCAAACACTGCCATCATAACGAGTAGGATAGCGCTATCTGCTTTGTCGAATGATAGACAAGGATGGCAACACCAATGTTAATCAAACACTGCCATTACAACGTGGACCTCACTGTAGTATACTAGTGACACTACTCGCATAACTAACTGTACCTGTATTAGTGCTGGGCCAGAGCACAGTCAATTAACATTATTCGTGGCAGCCTGGCCCGAAACAATGACATTGTCGAACGGTGCATAATCGTCAACCCATTATCTATTTTACCCAACCGCTGTGTCCTGTGTTCTCACTCTGTTAACACCGGTTTCTTCAATTTTTATCCAGTAGGCCTATATATCATTGCAATGCTGCAGTCACTGCCTCATTCACTTGAGGTTTTCAATTTTTTTTGAAAACATAGTTCAACTGTTTTTGATTTTTTTTGAAAACATAGTTCAACTGTTGTTGATTTTTTTTGAAAATATAGTTCAACTGTTGTTGGATTTTATTTGTCTCTGGTCCCACTAAATGCTCACCAATTATTTAACCTTGGACAGGACCCACTAGCCTACAGATTATCAATAATGTTATACTTACAATCATACATTAATTCAACATTTTAATATTTCAAAACATTTTCGAGTTGAAATTGTCCTGGGAATATATTCCATTTGATGGAATCCATTAGTGGTTTAGATAATTTGTATCTAATCTAGATTACCATCGCCATTTACGTAATGAACGTTTACCTGTAGAGTGTTCAGAGAAATCGTCCAGTCTCTCTCTCCACAGTTGTTGACGAAAAACCTTTTTCTTAAAGCTCTTTTAGCAACGCTTCATGGTATTATTCGGCATTATTTCCGGTCCAATTTTTGGCCCTCTTCTCATTGAACTTCTTTATTGTGAATAATCCTTCGGCCGTATTGATCCTGTACAGATTTGGGAATCTGAACTGCTATAGTGAGGAACACGTTATAATGGCTATATTTGATAAACATTGGTGTTGCTATCCTTGTCTATCACTCGACAAAGCAGGTAGCGCTATCCTTTTCTAGCTCTGGAACGTTGCCAGATCGTTTTTAACAATGTTGAAATTTCATTAATAAAATATTGAATCTCATTTATGATTTAATCATTGAGAAATATATTATTTTCTTGACGAATAAAATATAACTGATTATTGACCGAGCGAAGTGTGGTCTAAGATTCAAGTCGACGGTTTGGCATTTCTCTTAATGTTTGAATGTTTATATGTTGCGCATTTACGGCGAAACGCGGTAATAGATTTTCATGAAATTTGACAGGTATGTTCCTTTTTAAATTGCGCGTCGACGTATAGGCTATACAAGGTTTTTGGAAATTTTGCATTTCAAGGATAATATAAAAGGAAAAAGGAGCCTCTTTCATACGCCAATATTAGAGTAAAAATCAGACTATAGAAATTATTCATCATAAATCAGCTGTTTAGTGGACTACAAGTTCAAAAACATCGAACATTTTGAAAATGTATCTTTCCATCAACGTTGTAGACAGTTGCTGCCAGACCTGATAACATCGCTCACACTCACATTCCGGGACGACACGTCACGGTACGATAGGACAGAAAGCTGTATGTTTATTTAGGATTTTTCTAGACATTTTAAATTGATAAATTATTTATTAATTTTTGAGAAAAAATAACAACAGGTCAATGTTACTTACTGAGAGCGAGGTCTACTGTTCACAGAACCACTAGTTTCAAACAAGAATGAACAGTTAATATTACATCTGATATGCCGGTATCAGCTGTCCTAACAAAGAAAGAAGGCAGTAGCAAGGCAGAGAATCGGTAATGCTGTTCTATCTTTCTCCCCTGCCATTATAACGTGGACCTCACTATACACACTAAATACTATCCATATTACAGCACCAAAAATCTAGTCGACTCTCCACCGACTCGGTTCAACCCTTCTCTTTTTTTTTAAAATAGGACTTGAAAGCATTTTTAACCATTGGCTTGAATGAATTTCATTTGACTTCAAACCAGTGATGACATCATTCTAGTTTGATCTTAAGTTTATAATTTACTCTAGTTTTTATCTTCCGAATTTAAAGACATTGTATTCAGTATCTTATACGTGTTACACCAATGTGGAAGTTATAAAAACCAAAAGTGTAGTCTCAGTTCCAGTTCGACTAAGTGGTCATAGCTACTCTATTTTGAATAAAGTCGTCTATAATACATTTTTTAAATTGGCTAATAATACATTTGCAGCTGAAAAGGTTTTCCTATAACTACCAGTTAGTTGACAGATTATGTTGCAATAAATCTTATGTTCTCATAAATCATAATAACATTAGTAAAACAAATCAAATACGCTAACTTCAACTGAATTGTTGAACTTTCAAAATTATTTATCCACACAAATGTTAGTATTCAGTTCCACACGCACATCTTTATAATGCAATTCTCATTACAATTATTTTTGAGAGTGATTTTAACCTTATAAAAATGGTTTGATTCAAGACAGTTTAGTACTCTACGATTCCTTGCAAGTAGAATCTTGACATGCGAATGGTAAAAACTAGAAATCTCTTGGTTTTACTTTTGGTAACTAGACAGAAAACCTCAGATGTGTAGCTCCAGTTTTCAAGGGTAATTCCGTCACAAAAGGACTTGAATCCTAAGTCGTTTTCTGGAAAATATCTTTGTTGAGATGATACCCTTATATTCTGTTAAGAAACCGTCAATAGGATTATACCAGATTATATTTCTCGCAACAGCGTTTGTTTCCATGGCAACAGCTTCGAAGCTCTTAGCTCTTTCTGTCGAAGAGTCCTTCCTGGTTCTATTTCTCTTTTATCTCTCACTGGTTTCCTCATGGAATGATCTTTGTATTCGAATTTATTCCATGTTATTGTAATACCTCTCCAACTTCACAAAAACGTTGAGATGTTACCAATCCGCTTTATTTCTCCTCTACCCTGGTATCATGTCGATATATTTATTTTCAAGATTTCTAATGCATGATTTCACCAAGCTCGATTAAGACATTTGAACATTGTCAAGCCGGGTACGATTTACAAGTGTTCATTGGAATTATCGATAGTAACTATCACCATTAAAATCATAATAAATTTTCCAGTGCACTTGTAAACAGTACCTGATTTGACCATGTTCAAATGTCTTGACCGAGTTTGGTGAAAACGGGTTCTATTTGACTTCAAGTTATCTGAAGTATTATTTATGAGTAATAAGAATCAGTTTTCCATTGCATTAAATGTTATGAAAATGAAAAAAATCTTTATTAGGCGGAGTTAGGACTTTTACGTTCTCTCTACCACTCAACCTCGAGGATTCAAGTAACTTGCTATTGAAGCGTTACTTAATTATGAAACAGGGACGATTCAAATTTGAAAGAGAAATCTTTTGAACTTATGTTCTCATGATTATCCTCTCATTTATGAAATGCCTGAAATACAATATTCATCGTTACGAGTTGTTATCTTGCAAATTATAGCGTTTATATCAGATTATGAAATTTTGAAAATATTGAAATTTTGTTATTAGTAGAGAATAAAATTTACATATTCTGAAAAATTACACTGCAGTTTGATTAAAATTGAAATATCGTATATCTTGCTTCATGAAATTTGGAAGCCGTGCCCCTAAGCCGCCTGGCCAGACCACATTAAGCGTTTTTTCAGGTGCCCAGCCAATAAGAGACCTTCCTGCCCTGCCGACTCTTGAAACACCGTCTGAAAACACCTGAAAAAACGCTTAATATTTTCTGGCCCTTACTCTTAAAACAAAGAGGTGTGGGTTAAATATTAATAGTTTGGAGGAAGTATTGGAAGTTTTCTGTGAATAAATTCAAAATTAGAAAAAATCAATCATTACTAATTATTTTTGGATTATTACCAATTCAAAATTAGTAATATGATGGTTGTATGTGATAACCTTTTCTATCCTATTCCAGATTGCAACAAGCCATCTTTTCACTTTTGAACACTGTGAGCAAGAATTCATTCACAAAATGTCAACACACCGTTCACTTAGTTCAGTGCAGTCCAAGAATAGTCTAAATTAGTCTACACTTTGATCTTATCTCTGAACTACAGTCACACTACCTCTTGGTACCCGTACCGTTATTTCTCACTTTCAGATTTTGTATTCTAAAGGAAAGCATTCAAAATGAATGTGTTCAGGTTTTATTTAAACAGTAAAGGAAAGGTTTTCGAATGCTTGAAACTTCAGCTCGAGTTGAAGACCGAACGGAAGTAAATAAATTATTAACAAAATTAGAATAATATCCATATTTTTAAAATCATTAAAGATCTATTTCTAAAATTGTAAATTGTGAGCAGAAAATCACCATTTTGAGGATTTATTCATTTATTTATTCATTTCATTCCACAATTACAATATCAAATTGATGATTGGGAGAGAATAAACAGGATACAATGTAGCTGGATAGTCCATTGCAGACTTGCAGATATTCAGCTTGCAGAATTTGATTGATATAAATAATGACTACTTACTATATGAATTCGATCAATCATGTTTTTTGAGAAAATCGCATAATCCTGATCGCTATGAGCGAATCCAGAAGAAGTCATTCTAAACAATATATTCACAATTCTTGATGATTAAAACGACTGTATTTTTAATATTTTGGATAACAATGATTTAGAATTTTTGTCATGTTTCTCTTTCAAATTGTTGAATTCGATTCAATAAGGACATTAGAAGAAAAATCTATTTGAATCAAGTAGAAAAGGAAATACAGTGTGGTAGAAAGGTTTTTGGAAAGAATCTGAGAGCTAGCTCCCAATAGAAATTATTTTCATTTCCATTCTCTGGAGATCAACAACAAATAAAAATGTCGACGTTTTCTGATTTCGCCAATACTGGTTTTTATTTCCCCAATCCAGGATTGTTCGTAATATATGATGGTTCTTTTTTCAGATTTCTATAAAGAGAAATTTCATTATTTTATTGAATTTACTATTTCCGGTTTCCGAGCTCGGGATTTGGCTAAGTTTTAGACTTTAAACAGCTGGAGTAAGAAAATTGGCTTTCCGAAACGGGGAGTAGTCGTAGTCATTGTCAAAGTCATGTTTGAATTAAATTTCAAAATAAAATGAAGAAAAAGTAGTGTAAAGTTTCAGCTGTTTTGAATTATTCAGAAATGTTTAATTTCATCAAGGAAAAACGTTTCCAATTACTGAAATGAGAAAATAAAAACTGCGACTACGCCCCGTTTTGGAAAGCTAATTTTCTGACTCCAGCTGTTTAAAGTCTAGAACTTAACTAAATCCCGAGCTCGGAAACCGGCCCTTAGATAATATCTTATCAAATCCCCCTAGTAAATCAAATCCCCCTAGGTGGATCATTTAAAGCCCGATTAAAAGAACTCCTTCCTCTAGAATTCCTACAAAATAAGAAATATTTGAAATTAAATTTGATGAAAAGCGTGTACTTAAGAGGCGGTTTCAATTCACGTCTATTAGTTGACTATAATTTTTTTAGTTGCATACCGTTTATACCGAGAGAAAATTATAGTGTGGTGCTCTCTCCAATAGGGGTCACTCTCTCACTCTGCCTCTCTCTCTAACTTTTTCTTTATTTCTCTCCCACTCACTTTTATCAAAGTTGTGTACTGAATGAATTATGAATGCTTCCTAGTCGCGCTCTCATTGTTGAAGTGGTCGGTGATGACGGACTCTCATCGACTATTCACACCAAGTAGAAATAAAATCGATATAACCCCTAGTAATGATTTCAATATTAAGGGCTTAACTTGGGCGGTCAAGTGCTGGTCACGTTGCAAATTTGATACACGCTGTGATACAAGACTAAATAGCGTATCATGGAAATTCCATTCTCAATTTCAATTTCAATTTATTTTCCTTAAATTACAACAAGAACAAACAACTAGCAAAATTAGTACAAAAAAAAAAAATGTCCGTACAAGATGCTAATTCAGAATTTGGTGTAAAGGGGTGGGATTGAAGCTCTTCCAACTATGGTTACCCATGTACTAGGAAGGCTTTCAATCCTTGAGAGGGAAAATAAAGGATTAGGAAAAAAGGTGAGGTGGGATGATAGGATAGTTAATTTAATAAAGAAAAATAAATAAAAAGGTCCACACTAGATTGGTAAGTGAGCACACAAAAACACTAAGTTCCTCTTTTACTTTGTTTAATTTACAGGTAGAAAAAATAGTTCGTTTTAATCCAAATACTAATATCATGTTTTATTTTTTTAGTCAATTTCGCGCAGCAGATATATTCTTCAGGAATTTTATTTATCAATTTGGTGCTTAAATATATAAGTTGTCTTCTGATGGTTTCAATGTTTGTATTGTACATAAGATACTTATTTGAGGAGGGTCTCAGATTGTACAGGTTATTGATTGTGTTATTAGTGCAAGGAAAATTAGCTTTATGTTTGATTATATATTTCGCTACATTTATTACGTACAACTGCCTAACTGTTAACACATTAAACTCTTTGAAAGTCAAGTCGGTTGGGTAAAGTCTGGGTTTATTTTAAATTGTTTTGATTATTGATTTTTGAATTATGAAAAGCTCTTCTAAGTGAGAATTATAACAGCCCCCCCATACGGATATACCATACTGAATTATGGACTGGACCAGTGCAAAGTAAACCATTTTTAGATGTTTTGAGTTCAGAATTTTTTTTGCTTCGTAGAATTTATAGGATAGATATCTCATTCTTCTGCAAATAAATTTTATGTGTATGTCCCACTTCAAATTTTCATCTATTTGGACACCTAGATATTTGGTACTTTTGACTCTTTTTATAGTAGGGCAGGTGCAGTTATTGTTGCAGTTTGAGTGGAGTTTCAGATTTAAATTCTCATCAGGTTTACCAGTTGTATTGAATGCGAAGGTGATGTAATTGGTTTTCTATTACAGTACTGTATTACGTAATGAAATCCTAAAACTTGTGCTATTATTTTTCAGTCATACATTTTCGTTCATTAATAGTTGTAGATTATTCTATCATGAACTTGTGAATCCAATTTCTAGATAGAAATAAATGCTTGATGATTTGAATCCTTTCAAAGGATTACACCAAATTCATTCAACCAGAAAATATAGAATTGTTCTATCAATAAGCTCTGGAAAAAGCCATCTCAATCATTTAAAAATTACAATCAAACTTCATAAGAAATTTACTATCTATAAGAGATTAATTGATTGTAACTTGCACGTTAAGGTACCTATTGCTGTGTGGACAATTCGTAATCAAACGATTCCAAAAAGTTGAGTTTTAAACATTGTACTTCAGAGTGCCCCAAAAACAGGGAAATGTGGAAAGAAATTTTCAGTCAGTACAGAATTAGTTGAATAAAATTCCGACAAGAATTTTCAATTCTCAGTTGAAACCCAATTTGTGTGAGTTTGGATTTAAGATTTTGTTAAAGGGATGGATAATGCTCATAAGCATGAAACTGTATCTTTTCCTAAACCCTAATCCGGTCATATAAAACAGAATTAGAATTTTGTGGACAGGAGGAGCACGATTTTGGAAAGTATGAAGTGGCTTTTTCTCGACTCTTCCTCAAATCTTTTGAGTAACAGGAGGCCTGAACCATGAAGAAAAATAAGCATTATGCTGGCCACTAACGACAGGACATGTATGATGAACATGTGTGCACACACATGTCGCCATACATTGATGTGTCATCACAGTAAAAGACTTCAAACAACATTTTTGGAGGTTTAGGTCTTTGTATCTTCGATTTTTTGTTGTTTTTTCTTCACTAAACTGTTTGAGGTTGATTTTTTCTGATTTATAATTTGTAATTTTCCAGTGGTTTATTTATTGATATTGGTTGTTATTTTTATGTTAGAAGCTGCTGTCAAACAGCTGTTTTTTTGTTCGACGCCACTCGCTGATGACAAAAAATACGTGTATGCATGATGAACAAGTGTGCACTTGATTTGAACAATAATATTTGTTCATAAGATCATTTTCTATAAACAAGTGTGCACACACATGTCCATTATGCATGTCCTGTCGTTAGTGGCCAGCCTAAGCTATACCAGAGATTAATGTTAATATAACACTGTATTAGTGTATATTTATTCAATCGTTCAGAATTACACAACTTACAGAAAAGTACCACAGGTTCACGCCCAAAACGGTTCCAATTATAATTTTTACAACAGTCCAAATGTAGCTATAGTAAGGTCCACATTATAATGACAGTATTTGATCAACTTTGGCTCTGCTATCCTTGTCTATCATTCGACAAAGCCGGGGGTACTATCCTTTTCTTGGTCCACAACGATGCCAATTATGTCTTTGACAGTGTAGAAATATAATTAATTAATGCAGAGAATCGGCATCGCCATTCTTCTATCTCTATCCATTGTCATTATAACGTGGACCTCACTATAGGTTATGTGTCACTTCAACATTCTTCAAGTACACACTCTATTTACAATTCAAAACACACAAAAATCATTTCTAAATTGAAAAAATACTTCTCAGTTAAATTTAATCAATTTTACAAATATTCAGAAAACTCCAAACTTTGAAAAAACTATAAAATCGTATATATACTGTAATATACTATATATGAAGTATTCTTTTCTCTATTGCTATACTTATGCTATCTTTTCTTCATGGCTGTACTTATGCTATCTTTTCTCGATGCCTGAACTTAGTTGGGACTGGAAGAGCTAGCGATAGATGGATGTAGTCAGTTGTGCCGTCTATTGTAGGCAGTTTCGATTTTCAGCGGTCAGGTGTATATTTGGCATAATTGCACGTCGCTGTCAGGTAAGGAAGGGGAGTTGACTGTTGACTGCACAGATTGAAAATCTCAGCTCAGCCTGCAAATAATTGTTGAAAAACAAGAGAGTACCGCCCGCCCGTCCTTTCAAAATAACTGCTAGTGGTTTTGATGGGATTGGGGTGGGGGCAAAGCAGGGGGCAGAAAATAGCAATCAGCGAAAGTTTGGTGAAATGAAAAGGGGGAGTACACAGTAGACTTATCAACAACCTGCCTGCATTGATTTTCCTGTCAGTCATGTACACTTTTCATATACAATTTTGAAGTTGGCTAGTGGGCTGGATAGAATACTAGTTTTCGTTTTCAGTACTATTCATAAAACATGAGAACACTACTAAACACTCTACATATGGAAATTACTGAGATATTAAAATTATTCAAATGCTAATGAATTAATTATTATTATTATTATTTAACGAAAATCCAAATTAAATGCTGTAATTCACCCCGAAGACTTCTGCTACTGCAAATATTGACAACAGGGTAAACAGCTAGATAGAAATTCGATGAGCGCTACTATTCAAAAATTATTTGTCAGCCCAACAATTTTATTTAATTTGCGTCATGGCTGTACTATAATGCAATGTTTGTATTATAAAGAATTATAAAGCCATAATTTAAAAAAAAATGAATCAAATAAAATTTCAACACATATTTTGTAGACCTGAGCTATCTAGTCTAGAGAGTATATCGACTTTGCTATTGCTGAACAATTTACTGAACAAATACTTATAAACAAAAAAATTTGGATTCAGAAAGATTTAAAACCAAATTAAATATCAAAATTACTCTCACTAAACTCTTGAAATTATAAAATATTGACTAATTTGAAACATTTTGATCTGAAAATTTAAAACAAACTTCTTCACTAGAAGCACAGCGTTGTGCTATTTATCGTTTGTAAATAATGGAATAGATACTACAATTAGATCATCAATGGAATAATCTGAAATCCAACCCTTGTTGGTCACTCACCAATCTCACTAATATACCTACATAGCTACTTAAACTAGTAGTTCTGTGAACAGTAGAACTCGCGCAGTTATAAACCGCAGCCTCCTCTTATATTGTCCATCAGAGTAAATCCTTTCTGTATGTCGTGTCGGCGAGATATCGGTGTGAAAACGGCTAATGGCTGTTCGAGTTGGTGTTTTAAAAATGCTAACATCAAAAGCTAATCTCCTTCAAGACATACTGGCAACAGGACAGTCCGAGTTCAAAGCAGTGAAAGTTCGAGAGACAATAGTATGTTATTTTAGTTATCAATTGCATGCGTTATTGCACGCAATCAATAGTTCATTTTAATAGTGCATAAAAATTGCATTCAATGAGGTATGCAATTAATAGTCTACACAGCTGCTGATTTTTTACCAAGTTACATTGAGATATTGAATCGCATGCGTCATGGCATGCAATTTATAATCCACTCGACAGCTGATTTATGATGAATAATTCTATAGTCTGATTTTTACTCTAATATTGGCGTATGAAGGAGGCTCCTTTTTCCTTTTATATTATCCTTGAAATGCAAAATTTCCAAAAACCTTGTATATACGTCGACGCACAATTAAAAAAGGAACATACCTGTCAAATTTCATGATAATCTATTACCGCGTTTCGCCGTAAATGCGCAACATATAAACATATGAAAATTTTAACATTTAAACATGAAGAGAAATGCCAAACCGTCGACTTGAATCTTAGACCTCACTTCGCTTGGTCAAATATACCTACATAGCTACTTAAAAGAAGGAAAAAACTTGAACTAGCCAGTGCACGAAGAAAAATGCTAGGCCTAAGTCCATAGTAAAATTTTGTGGTAGGAAAAAGTGAAGGTCATCTGGCATAACAGTTGGTAAAAATGAGAATGCATCAGAGTGTTTTTGAGAAGGAAGGGGAGGAAGCGGCGTTCTGGATCACTGTCGCACGCTAAGGTCCTCTCCTCTCCTCTTCCTCAACCCCTCATCCTCCTCATCCTCATGCTCATCCTCCTCCTCCTCATGATAGCCGAAAACAATGTGAACAGGACATGCGTGACATGCCATGAATGTGTAACGAGGCGTGAGGTGCCTATGCTAAGTTCATCAGATTCTTCATAGTACATTCAATTGCCAATGCAGAACACGCATAAAAATGGATCAAATATGTATTTTAACAAGGTTGTTAAAACATGTAGAAATTCAAAATAAGCAGTACAACCTGGTTGTTTCCCAGTTCCCACATAACATATTGTTGGTCTTCCTACGTGCTTATTGTGAGGTCCACGTTATAATGGCAGCAGTATTTGATTAACATTGGTGTTGCTATCCTTGTCTATCATTCGACAAGGCAGGTAGCGCTATCCTTTTCTAGCTCCAGAAAGTTGCCAGATCGTTTTTTAACAATGTAGAAACATAATTGATGAACAAAATATTTAATCTCAATAAATTACTAGTTGACCGAGCGAAGTGAGGTCTAAGGTTCAAGTCGACGGTTTGGCATTTCTATTAATGTTTATATGTTTGCGCAGTTGCGTATTTACGGCGAAACGCGGTAATAGATTTTCATGAAATTTGACAGATATGTTCCTTTTTTAATTGCGTGTCCGACGTATAGACAAGGTTTTTGGAAATTTTTCATTTCAAGGATACAGTAGTAATATAAAAGGAAAAAGGAGCCTTGAATCTTAGACCTCACTTCGCTCGGTCAATTAAAGTTATTATTTCAAAGAAGAAGAAGATTAAAAGTTATTATTCAATCTTTGAAGAATTATTTTCTTAAAATATAATTAATTATTTTAAACAAAAATGAACAGTTAATATTACGTCAGATGCACTGGTATCAGCTGTCCTCTATAGAAGGCAGTGGCAAGTTGAATCGGCTATGTTGCTCTCCTATTTTTCTCCACTGCCATTATAACGTGGACCGCAGGACCATAGGTAGCACGAAAGATTCTATTTCCAAACTGTACTCCTACTGAAGACATATTTTCTGCCATCAAATTGACGAATGGAGTTTGCAGGGAGAATTGGTTTTTGAGTTTTTATAAAACATATTCTCAAAGTAACTCAACCCCGTAACTCTTCACTTTACTAACGTTCCCCTTACGTTTACTTTTTCACGTGTTATCGGATGGGCACGTTAAAATGTCGATCCCAGCTCAAGTAGGCCTATGACTGCTGAAGTCATTGATGACTTAAATGATATAATCAGGCCAGGTGGAACCTTCCTGCAAGGGACTCTCCACCAACTAAACCTATACGAATTTACTTTATTTTTAAAGTATATTGGGATCGATTCTGAGGTATCCATTGATTATGATATCAGTTGCATTGATAATAAACTTATATAGTTAGGATCTACCTGAGATAATACACGATATCGATAAACTATGTTACATTTTTAAATATCGTTATGTAAGCTCACTCTGCTGAAGATCTTAAACGCAGTTTGTTTACAACCTTATTAGTTTGTTCGTTTGATGAAGTAAACAGTATAACTCAGTTGTTGTTTATAACAATGTTCCAATTTGTTGGTGTTCTCAAATCCAATCAAGTTGTCTTCAATTTCTGTAATCAACAACTTATGTTTACTCTACTTATTGAAGTGAGTAAAGAAATCTATGAACAATAATTAAATTGAAAGCTGGAATGAGATTTTTCGTAGGATAAGTCTATAACAAGTTCTACTTCTCTAAAAATATCAAAAGCGTAGTTTTATGCTTCAAAGATTATTGTAAATTTTGTTATCATAGATGATGATAAAACATTTTGTGTCAGAGTCTCAAAAGTGGTTTTTGAGGAAAATTGTTTCGTAGACCTTCTTGTATGTTCTTCTTCAATCAATCGATTGTAATCACCTGCTGGACGAGAATCGAAGCTGAGACCGACAAAGGCTGGCCACTAACGACAGGACATGCATGATGAACATGTGTGTACACACATGCATGCTCATGCATTCATCATGAATGTTTAGTCATCAGCGGGAGGCTTCTAACAACAAATAAACAACCAATAACAATAAATAAACCACTGGAAAAATTACAAATTATAATGAAACAAAAATAATTCAATCTCAAATAGAGTAGTGAAGAAGAAATAACAAAAAATCAAAGATACAAAAACCTAACTTTAATGAATTTTGTTCGAAGCCTTTCGCTGTGATGACACAACAATTAAGACGAAATGTGTGTACACACATGTTTATCGTGCCTGTCCTGTCGTTAGTGGCCAGCCTTAACGACAATAGATAGTCAAGATTGACTCAACCAACAACGGTTGGTTTTTATGTCGTCGGAGTAGTTCACTGTGTCATACATGAATAATGAAAATTTAGTTGATTACTGATTCAACATTAATATTACTAGTAGTTCTGTGAACAGTAGACCTCACGCAGTATTCTCATCAACAAAGTACCTGATTAAAACTATAGACCTTATGGAAATACAGCAATAGACTGGCTTCTCCACACATCTGTGTAATCACTAGTCAGCTGATTTATGATGAATAATAATTCTAAAGTCTGATTTTTACTCTAATATTGGTGTATGAAGGAGGCTCCTTTTTCCTTTTATATTATCCTTGAAATGCAAAATTTCCAAAAACCTTGTATATATGTCGACGCGCAATTAAAAAGGAACATACCTGTCAAATTTATGAAAATCTATTACCGCGTTTCGCCGTAAATGCGCAACTATAAACATTTAAACATTTGAACATTAAGAGAAATGCCAAACCGTCGACTTGAATCTTGGACCTCACTTCGCTCGGTCAATAATGGGATTATGTCAATCTTGGGATAATCTTAATAAGATCTCATATTATATGACACAATATTTCGTTAATGATTTTTGCATTGTCTTAAAAAAGCCACCTCTAATAAAATGCTCTGCCCTAGGGAGAATGCTCTTCGCCGTTTCACAGCTTTAATGAAAAACCTGACATAATCGACGTGAACCTTTCTTTAGTTTCTAGACATAAGACTTCCACAGCTAAGAGAATTGATTTCCATATCGCTTGACTGAAAAGAATGAAACCCAAAATGATTTATTTTATACTACTATACTGAAGTCCACGTTATAAGGGCAGCATTTGATCAACATTGGTGATTCTATCCTTGGCTATCATTCTACAATGTAGAAAATATAATTAATTAGAAAAAAGAAATCTCAATTATGAAAATTGATTAATTTATCTTTGGATATTATTTTCTTCACGAAAAAAATATATAATTCTTTATAATTTCAAAGAAGAATGAACATATTTCATAATCAATCAGATATACCGGTATTATCTTCTATAGAAGGCAGTGGCAAGGCAGAGAATCGGCAACGCTGTTCTCCTATCTTTCTTCACTGCCGTTATAATGTGGACCTCACTATAGTAAGACCACACTGATCGGATATTTTACCACTCTACTCTGACTAGTCGGCTGACCTTGGGGTGTCGGATGGATCTCCAGTTCATCCAACTCGTCCAGCTAGAGATCCAACATCAATAATAACCCTATTCATGGGCCGACGTCGAATCCAACATTGAATGTTGGTCCTCAACTCAAGATGCACATGAAATCGGATATTGGCCGCTCTACCATTTCGGATATTATACGCATAGGGTAACCGTCCACTGGAACCGTATTCAACCGATTCGTTCGGCCGTTGGATCGGACGAATCTGCCGGCCGTTAATTCGGACGAATATGGTCGTCCATTGGAACCGTAGTCACTATCATAGCCACCAAAATATTTCATTATCAATGATTATATTGAGATTTTGAAAACTGAATAAACAAATATCCAATAAATTAGTTATTTCATTAAAATAATTTTATCTTCAGATTCGATTTGTTCAGCAATCTTTGTCCACAGATTCCTTTGAACATCACGATGATGATGATGATATCGATGATATCTTTTGTCTCGCATATCCCACAATGGAACATGCTCTTGAACCAAACTTATCAACTTTTCATTGTCCATAGTTAAAACTTTATAAAACAGATCAAGTTCAAAAAACAAAAACAGACAAGACTGTGAAACAATTTTGAGGTTAGGATGATGTTGTCTCAGGTCGACTTCATCCGGATAGAGCCGGAAAATCCCATTCACTTCGGATCGAAAACTTGATCGGCCGGAGACGGTCGTGCATGGACGTATGAAGGATCCTCGTTGCAATGGACGAGCATCTATTATCTATAGCTTTCTTTGTTAGGGGATCGTTCGGACGAGTTCGGTAGTTTTCGGCCGGTGCTAGTTCGGACGAAATCGGTTCCAGTGGACGGCCCACCTAATTCAACAAACTTAGGAAAGCAGTCGACTCCATGGTCGCGATGCTATCTTATTGCTCTGATAAGTTTAGAGGCATGCACCTGATAATAGAGGCATTGCTCAGATAATGGAGACATGCACCTGCTACACTCGTTGGACACTTGACCACTTGAGGAGCCAACCCCGCGGAATATTATAATTATATTATAATAAATTCATATATTTGGGCGAATGCCTGTTGTTTTCACCTGAATTAATAATAATAAATTCATTTATTCTTCCAATTGATACATTACATAATCAAAAATTATGAAAAGTAGAGAATATTACAACAATATTGCAAATTATAAAAATAAAGATAATGAAATAATTACACGTTGTACAAAGAAATCACAATAACTCATCTATAACAATAGAAGAATAAATAATTATAAGTACCCCGAGGACTAAAAGTCCTGTTTGGGGCACCATCACATTTTTAAATAAGAAAAAAAAACAATAAATTATTTTGCTGAGTCGGATCTTGCATAATATGACAGGGTAAGAAATTTTAGTTTAGATGATAAAGAATTGAATATGTATATCTATAAACATTGCTGTTTAATGCAGATATGTAATTCTGCACCTCATAATACAAGGTAAACTTGTTGGTAAGCGTTCAGTGGGACGTAGAAGAATGTCTTGGTTGAGAAACCTGAGGGAAGCATTCAAATGCTCGTCACAGGACCGCTTCTGAGCAGTAGTAAACAAAGTAAGGAATTGCCATGATGATAGCTAACCTCCGTAATGGAGAAAGTACCTAAAGAAGAATCAATAAACAATTCAAGTAGCATTGAAATACTCTATTAGTTCTGTTTATCAATAAATAAATGAGATGAAAATCGCTCTCTGGTAGTTCGGAAAAGCAATTCTCTTGAAATTTATCTAATATTGTTATTTATTTATTATTTATACATGTTATTACAAAATAACATTGACAATCGTCAATTTCCTCTACAAAACGATAAGGCTGTGTGGTCTTTTCTTCAGTATTTCTGATGTTTAAGGAACTTATTTTTTCTGAAATGTATGCAAAAACCATACACTTCTTGTATCCTTCTAAAATAATCTGTTGGAGACTTGGAGACAACCTCTTCTCCCAGATACCCTAACCATCCCCCATCAGCCTATGGAGTCATAAACAGAGTGAGTCATATGTATGGGAACCCTTCAATAAGTTGGAGACTGTTGTATATATAATACTGTAACTTTCAGGATAAGTTATTGATCGAATACTCTACCTTTTAACGTTCAACTGAATTTCAACCCCTCATAAGGGGTGACTTGGGGTTGTAACTGGAATATTTTAAATGTAAACACCCATTGTATGGTACATCATTTTAAAAGGCCTATTTAAAACAAGAAAGATAAAAATGTTCTATGTTGCTTGTATCCAAAATGGCGGCTGATAGAAGTTTTAGTTTTTAAAAAAATGAGGGTTGTAACTCAAATATATTAAATGTAAACACCCATTGTGTGGTACATCGTTTTTACTTTTTTTCAATAATCTTTCTGCTTATGTCTATCCGCTTATCATCTTTTTGCTTTTCTGGAAATTATAATACCCACACTAGTCCTCCTCCCTCCTCCACAAGTGCTTAGTCAAGTTGCTTACTTTCACTGGAAAATGATTTTCATCCTTATATAAATGTACACTCGTATATCTTTCCTGTTGTTTCATCAAAAGTTGACATGCTGTTACCTGTTCATTTTCATTGTCTATATTGACACGGGAAAGTGTCATTGCGTGACACAAGTCTCTTGACTGTATACAGAGGTAATTGATAACATGAATAAATAGTAGACTTATTTGGGGTGTTCAAATATGGGATAACCAAGACTCTGCTTATTCGATGTTTCGATATTTTTCTGTGTTACTGGGTTATTAAAGCATATCGATATTTTAATAACACTCTCATCTTGTATGGAATCCTTGTTCATAACCAACGTACTATCAGGTAACGTAATATGTACGAATCTCAAGTGAATAAATTTGATTTGATATCTAAATTCTCCAGTCTTTAGTGATAAGACTCTATACATGAAGTGGTGATTTCCTAGTCTCTCAACTAATATTAACTATATCATAGCTCTTGAGATATCTTATTTATTGAGCTCCAATGCAGTAGTCTTGAAAATTATAACAGAATAATGTAGAAATGATCAATCGTTTTATACTCATTGCTATTTAGGAGACGAGTTTTAGCAGTCTCTAAACTAATATTAACTATATCATAGCTCTTGAGATATCTTCTTCATCGAGCTCTAATTCAGCAGTCTTGAAAATTATAACAGAACAAGGTAGAAAATCAGTCGTTTTGTACTCATTGTTCTTTAGGAGACGACTTTGTCAACCATCAGGAAGCTTCCAAGGCTGATAAAAGAGAAGGACAATGTCTGGTTTATTTTTCCCATCGTCCTTTTGCTACTATTATTAAAAGATTTCGGCTCGTTCTTGATTAAATAGTTTTTTCCAATTAAAGGAACAATAATTATTATTATAGTGTCTAGCAATATGCATATTCGTTTGACAGAGTAGTGTGATGCCAGGTAAACTCTTATCATTTCCATCGATTTCACTTGTCGACCTACATCTTTTCATGCCTCTCTCACTCTCTCTCTCTCACACCTTTTACCATCACACAATCTACAAAATGGGTTGGTCGTGTCATATTGCTATTCAACACCACTCAACTCATGGCTTATTGATTGAGGAAAGTGAATTTGGACAAAGTTAAAATCTATGTCCGATGATTGAATTTCCGTTGCTTGTATCCGAGCGCAAAAATTGTTAGTGAGAGTTGGATATTATAAATTTTACATTATAAAATTTTTGAAACCTTTATAATTTATAACCTTCTGGTTTGGCAGGACCCTTAATTGTTTGAATTGTGAATAACAATTTTGATTTGTTTCATTTTCAATAATCATCATTTTAAAGTTAAATGTTTAGAGAATGGTGGTAACATTGTTTAGAATTGAAAAATAGTTCATCATTGTATTAAGAGATTAGACCATTGCTCCGTGAATTCAATAATTGGCACTTTCAGTTGTGACTCTACTAATAAAGTTACGGTTCGATTAATGATTCATTATTTTATGAGACTCTATAATTTAGACTGTTTTATAGAATAACATTTATTATCGGTTAGAAAACGAATATTGTAGATGGAAATGAGGGTGGCCACTTTCGACAGGACAAGTGTGTTGAACATGTGTGTACACACATGCTAGTCATGCATGTTGTGTCATCAGCAAAAATATTTGAGGTTAGGTTTTTATATCTTCGATGTTTTGTTGTTTATTTTTATTCGTTGCTCTATTTTAGGTTAAATTCTTTTGTATCATAATGATCTGTAATTCCAGTGGTTTATTGATTGTTATTGGTTGTTGTATGTACACACATGCTCGTCGTACATGTTGTGTCATCAGCGATAATTTTTGAGGTTAGGTTTTAATTTCGATGTTCTTTCTGAGGTTAAATTATTTTTGTCTCATACTGATTTGTATTTTCCAGTGGTTTATTTATTGTTATTGGTTGTTTATTTCCATTAGGAGCTGCTGTCAAACAGCTGTTTTTCTCGTTCGAAGCCTTTCACGAAGCTCTTCGTTCGAAGACAACATGTCCGTTCACACATGCTCGATACACACTTGTCTCGTCGTTAGTGGCCATCCTCAGTTATCTCAACCGGTACAAAATAAGATATTGAACTGGTAAAATACCGCCAAGTAAATAATTGTAGAACTTTAGAATAGAATGCAGCCTATGAATTATACTTCTGTTTTCAATATCGTTAAAAAGTTACAGCCAATTGAATGATGATCTTTATTTTCTCATTTTTCTTGCGATTTTACTGTTATAAAAGAGTCTCTAAAATGAGTACAATACATGATAGAAGCTTGCGATTGGTCTTAAATGAGAGAAAATTTCATGCTCTATAAGCTGAGTTGCCTTAAATTGATCTTGCATCACTGTTTATATTGAAAAACTGTCGAGAAAAATATCGAAAATTTCTTGATTTTTTGAATCAAACGTATCTTACTTCACGATTATATTTTTACAAAAATCATTCACCTCACATAAAAGAGGAGATTTTTTCCTTCAAATCAAGACCAAGTATCATTTTGAGTTACCGAGACACACAGTTTTGAATATAGAAATCGGTCATTTTTCTATGCATTGAAATATGGGCTAAAATACACTAAAGGAGGAATTTCCTATTTTTTTAACAAATTTTAGTGAGACGATACATGATTTTCAACCTTGACGAGTTGATATGAACGAGCTGTAGTACGAGGAGATGTGATCATTCAGTCAAAAGTTATAAGTGTTTAAAGTTTTGATCCTGGACGTATCCTTATGTGTGCCCCCCACTAGGAATTACTAAAATATAACGAGTGATTCTCATAGAACATAACCCTCGTAAGGTGATTTCAGCCGAAATATGTTTCTTTTTTGTAGGAAGGCCATGAGAATGTATCTTTACTGTATAATGAAAATTTGAATTTTGGCTGTAGGACATGATTTTCTATTTTTGGGTGTATTCCCCCTCCCACCACTACTAAATTCAAGAATATGTACCTCAGGAATTCTGTTCAGAATTAATATTGTTAATTCACGTGATGTGTGGCTTTCTATCATTACTAGATATTCTATCATTCTAATGAAAATTTGAATTTTGGCTGTAGGACATGATTTTCTATTTTTGGGTGTATTCCCCCAACCACCACTACTAAATTCAAAAATAGGTACCTCAGGAATTCTGTTCAGAATTATTATTGTTAATTCACGTGATGTGTGGCTTTCTATCATTACTAGAAAAAATTCTAGTTGTATAGGGTAGAAGTGGTAGGTTTGAAAACTCCTTAAAAATACCCCTTTTTTGAAAACTTTTAGCTCCAGAATCAAGAATTGTAGAGTCCTGCACGACCACTTAATTTATTGGAAATTTTATTATCTTTAATATTCTAGGGAATGATTTTTCTCGAAAAGTTGAAGGTTCTTAAGATTAAATTAAAAACTTGAAAAAAGTCCGAAATTTTGGGGTTTTTTGGGAGTTTTGGGGGTGAATCCGCTCTCTGGTGTGTCAGAAAATTTCAGATTAGAATTCAGCCCCCCAAAATACATATAGAACCGTCGATAAAAATTCTTTCGGGCTGTTTCCTGAAAAACGACCATTTGATTGGACTATTATACAAAACAGGAAAAAAATGATGAAGCATTACAATAATTACTTGATTACTGTGTGGTAAATAGGGTGAAAATTTGAAAGATTGAAATTGGCTTCATTTGATATTTTTGACAAAAGAAGTTTTTTCTTCTGTCAAATTCACTAGAATTTGCGATGTTGTTTATACTTGCATTTTCATTTCAGAGACATTAATATCATCATGAAACGCCTTCGAAATTAAAATAATTATTAGATTAAAATGTACATTACAATTTAACTTAGCATTGTGCTTTTGAGAAAATTAGGTTTCAACAGCAAGGAAACTCAAACACAGGACCATTAAAAATTAAAATTAAGCAAAGGGAATCAGAATAATAGTGAATGATGAAGTTATAATTTATTTTTGTCAAAGATTTACCTTCAAACTCATAGGCTTAAAATTACTAAAATTTCTGCATACAACATATTATCAATTGTATTATTCATGCTTTATATTGAGTTACACTTTGCAAAATATAACATTGTAAAGGTGGGAAAAAGTATTAAAACTACATAAGGATTTTTTAGCCATGATTCAAAATGTTGACATAAAATGTAAAAAAAATCGTGCCCCCCAAAAATGTTGATGGCGCAAATTGCGCCGTGCCCCCCCCCCCTTGTCGGCACCCCTGCGAGTTTTAACAGTCTCTCAACCAATATTAGCTATATCATAGCTCTTGATATATCTTCTTCATTGAGCTCTAATTCAGCAATCTTGAAAATTATAACAGAACAAGGTAGAAAATCAGTCGTTTTGTACTCATTGTTCTTTAGGAGACGACTTTGTCAACCATCAGGAAGCTTCCAAGGCTGATAAAAGAAAAGGACAATGTCTGGTTCATTTTTCCCATCGTACTTTTGCTACTATTATTAAAAGATTTTGACTCGTTCTTGATTAAATAGTTTTTTTCCAATTAAAGGAAGAATAATTATTATTCTACTGTCTAGCAATATGCATATTCCTTTGACAGAGTAGTTTGATGCCAGGTAAAGCTACAAGTAGATGTCTTCAGATAATGTTGTTGGTGAGATGTTGTGATATCTATCCATAATGAAAACACTGAGATGTTGTCTAGAAATATACGAATTTACTGTGGAATTAAATAGATGTTTCAACACCAATGGTATGATCTTAAATGTTAAGGTGTTCAGATTTCACTCCTGAAGATGACACCATTGGTGTTGAAACATGTATGTAATTTTACATTAAACTCGTGATATTTCTAGACAACATCACAGTGTTTTCATTCAACAAGTAGACGTGTTGAAAGGCGCTAACGTGTCTTGTCATCGAAGTGGAATCGTTCAAAAATGTTTTATTTGATGGACAAGTCCATTCACAATGTCCAATCCTCGCACATTGTCAAACAATAGGGGGCTGAACTGAAACATCAATTAATTTTAGTGAATCTAAAACACTTTGAATCAATATAATTGACAGGAATGAATCATCCGCCTTCACCAACACAACTCTTAGTAATCATTCTATATGGGAAAAATCGATTCCCATTATTTGTCTATCACTTCTTTTCCATACTTTACAAACAAACATTCATGTGGCTATCGCATTTTCCACCAAAAATTGTCTTATCTTCCATCTCTTATCATTTCCATCGATTTCACTTGTCGACCTACATCTTTTCATGCCTCTCTCACTCTCTTTCTCTCTCTCTCTCTCTCTCTCACCTTTTACCATCACACAATCTACAAAATGGGTTGGTCGTGTCATATTGCTATTCAACACCACTCAACTCATGGCTTATTGATTGAGGAAAGTGAATTTGGACAAAGTTAAAATCTATGTCCGATGATTGAATTTCCGTTGCTTGTATCCGAGCGCAAAAATTGTTAGTGAGAGTTGGATATTATAAATTTTACATTATAAAATTTTTGAAACCTTTATAATTTATAACCTTCTGGTTTGGCAGGACCCTCAATTGTTTGAATTGTGAATAACAATTTTGATTTGTTTCATTTTCAATAATCATCATTTTAAAGTTAAATGTTTAGAGAATGGTGGTAACATTGTTTAGAATTGAAAAATAGTTCATCATTGTATTAAGAGATTAGACCATTGCTCCGTGAATTCAATAATTGGCACTTTCAGTTGTGACTCTACTAATAAAGTTACGGTTTGATTAATGATTCATTATTTTATGAGACGACTCTATAATTTAGACTGTTTTATAGAATAACATTTATTATCGGTTAGAAAACAAATATTGTAGATGGAAATAAGGGTGGCCACTTTCGACAGGACAAGTGTGTTGAACATGTGTGTACACACATGCTAGTCATGCATGTTGTGTCATCAGCAAAAATATTTTGAGGTTAGGTTTTTATATCTTCGATGTTTTGTTGTTTATTTTTATTCGTTGCTCTATTTTAGGTTAAATTCTTTTTGTATCATAATGATCTGTAATTCCAGTGGTTTATTGATTGTTATTGGTTGTTGTATGTACACACATGCTCGTCGTACATGTTGTGTCATCAGCGATAATATTAAACTTGAATTTTAAAAAACTTTTGAAGTGAAAATGCACTTACTTTTTGTATAGTGACGATCGTTTCGACCTGTTGTTGGTCATCATCAGACTGTGGGAATTCACTCAGATGACAAGGCTATGTGTGGTAAGGGATGAAGGTGGTGGAATAGGTTGTGGTGGGGGTTGGGTTGGTGGATATTTAGTGTGGCGGTATTTTTGAACTTTGGACTATTTTGTCAAAGAGTGTGTGGGAAGAGAAATTTATTTGATCATTTAGGAGACTGTTGGGAAACTGTTTTGTGTGGTTGTAGATTTCGTATTGTTCTAATACATTGAGTTTTCTGCTTTTTTGAGAGATATGGAGGATTTCAAGATTGGTGGCGATGTCTGTGTATGTGTGGTTTGTGGATATAATATGGTCAGCAAAGTTTGAGTGGCTATGTGGTTTATTAATGGCTCTGATGTGCTCTTTGTATCTTGTCTGAAAGTCACGTCCAGTCTGTCCGATATACAGTTTACTACAATCATTACATTTTAATTTGTAGATGCCTGGTGCTAAATCTCTGTTTGTTTGTTTGATAATTTTGAAAATGTTTCCTCAGTGAATTTGTTGTTTTAAAGGCAATTCTGTATTTGAGCTTTTTAAAAGATGATGCTAATTTCTGTGATTTTTTGTTGTAGTATGTGAGTGTGATGAATTTTTGGTCATTTTCCATATTATTTTTGGTTGATGATTTTGTTCTTATTTTGTGGAGTAGGTTGTCAACTAGAGTGGATGAGTATCCATTTTGTTGGCAATGAATTTGATCGTTGAGCTCTTGGTTGCTCACAATCAAATTCATTGCCCAACAAAATGGATACTCATCCACTCTAGTTGACAACCTACTCCACAAAATAAGAACAAAATCATCAACCAAAAATAATATGGAAAATGACCAAAAATTCATCACACTCACATACTACAACAAAAAATCACAGAAATTAGCATCATCTTTTAAAAACTCAAATACAGAATTGCCTTTAAAACAACATAATTGACAGGAATGAATCATCCGCCTTCACCAACACAACTCTTAGTAATCATTCTATATGGGAAAAATCGATTCCCATTATTTGTCTATCACTTCTTTTCCATACTTTACAAACAAACATTCATGTGGCTATCGCATTTTCCACCAAAAATTGTCTTATCTTCTATCTCTTATCATTTCCATCGATTTCACTTGTCGACCTACATCTTTTCATGCCTCTCTCACTCTCTCTCTCTCACACCTTTTACCATCACACAATCTACAAAATGGGTTGGTCGTGTCATATTGCTATTCAACACCACTCAACTCATGGCTTATTGATTGAGGAAAGTGAATTTGGACAAAGTTAAAATCTATGTCCGATGATTGAATTTCCGTTGCTTGTATCCGAGCGCAAAAATTGTTAGTGAGAGTTGGATATTATAAATTTTACATTATAAAATTTTTGAAACCTTTATAATTTATAACCTTCTGGTTTGGCAGGACCCTTAATTGTTTGAATTGTGAATAACAATTTTGATTTGTTTCATTTTCAATAATCATCATTTTAAAGTTAAATGTTTAGAGAATGGTGGTAACATTGTTTAGAATTGAAAAATAGTTCATCATTGTATTAAGAGATTAGACCATTGCTCCGTGAATTCAATAATTGGCACTTTCAGTTGTGACTCTACTAATAAAGTTACGGTTCGATTAATGATTCATTATTTTATGAGACGACTCTATAATTTAGACTGTTTTATAGAATAACATTTATTATCGGTTAGAAAACGAATATTGTAGATGGAAATGAGGGTGGCCACTTTCGACAGGACAAGTGTGTTGAACATGTGTGTACACACATGCTAGTCATGCATGTTGTGTCATCAGCAAAAATATTTTGAGGTTAGGTTTTTATATCTTCGATGTTTTGTTGTTTATTTTTATTCGTTGCTCTATTTTAGGTTAAATTCTTTTTGTATCATAATGATCTGTAATTCCAGTGGTTTATTGATTGTTATTGGTTGTTGTATGTACACACATGCTCGTCGTACATGTTGTGTCATCAGCGATAATATTTTGAGGTTAGGTTTTTAATTTCGATGTTCTTTCTGAGGTTAAATTATTTTTGTCTCATACTGATTTGTAATTTTCCAGTGGTTTATTTATTGTTATTGGTTGTTTAATTTCCATTAGGAGCTGCTGTCAAACAGCTGTTTTTCTCGTTCGAAGCCTTTCACGAAGCTCTTCGTTCGAAGACAACATGTCCGTTCACACATGCTCGATACACACTTGTCTCGTCGTTAGTGGCCATCCTCAGTTATCTCAACCGGTACAAAATAAGATATTGAACTGGTAAAATACCGCCAAGTAAAATAATTGTAGAACTTTAAGAATAGAATGCAGCCTATGAATTAGAACTAGAAGATTGACACATGACAACATTCATTTTTTTTTTTTAGAACTAACAGAAAAGCTTCACTTTTGAAAGTAGTGTCTATACGATAATGACAGATACAGATACTGCAGTATTATCAAAGTTGAAAGTAGAATTTCTGATTGTGAACAAAACTGGAAGTAGGATATATTGTTTAGTACGCCAATGACTTCAACTTATTGTGTTCTTCACCGTGAAATCAAGTTGTTGCCTTTAATGGATGTTCCTAGCATTGAAGTTCTTGTTGACTGAACCTGTAAATAATAGCTGTTGTCACTATTATCACTCTTCCCAACTAGTCTGATTGTTTCCCTTATAAATGTAAAATTTTTCTTGTTTAAAAGCTTCATTCAACCGATTTATTTATTTATAGTACGATTTACATGATTGGTTATTTCATTCATAAAAACAAATTAGAACAAATAGATCTTTGTCTACTTGTCTCCAAGTTTATCTATCAAGTAGCAATGTAGACATATGTAGCTAATCTGAAAATAATAAAGGTGTTTACTCATGACAATGATAATATCTTCTCTTACCTTCATGGGAATGCAGAACCATAAGTGACAAAAAGTTAATCCTTCTTTTACAATATTCTCTTACTTCCCTGTATACTGAATACACCCTTGATTTGTTGTATGTTATCTTTGATGTTTTTTATGTATTCATAATAATTAACAATGTTATTGATGATGAATAAACCTAGTTGTGTTAGATACCACGCGTTTATAATGTTGAGAAGAATGACTTGCACTTATGTAAAAGAATTCTAAAGAATTTTTCAACATCGAAAAGGTGAATTTAAAGAATTATTCAACATCGTGTCCCCGATATTATTTGCGATTCTCATTTTGTGATTGGTGTGTTGGTTGAAACTATGAAAGTACATCAAAAATTGATTAGTTTATAAATAGAAAAAAATATATAAATCTCAGTACCCTTTTTGAATTATTCTATCACAACATGTTTCAACATTGATGCCATTTTCAAGTGATATCACTTTCAAGTGATGACTGAAAATGGCAACATGTTGAAACATGTTGTGATAAAATAATTCAAAAAGGGTACTGAAATTTTAATTTCTCTTTCTATTTATATTACAAGTAGCCCTATACAGAAAATAGATAATTGATTAGTTTATATTTATATTTTTTATATGAACACAACTTGTTACTAGTACTCATGCCGTTTTCAAGAGTTAAATTATTGAGACTGGAAAATGACATAGTGCTGGAAACTAGTTGTGTTTATATAAACAATATAAAGAGGGTACTAATCATTTTCTATAATAATTAGCATTCAAGTAGCCCTATTAAATACTTAATTTGTAAAATACAATATTTTGTATTAACATATCAATAATTTATTACAAAAGTAATCATTATTCCTTCATTGTGAATAATATGTTCCATTTATATAATAGTGTAGTAGAAGAGAAATAAATTACCGTAATGAAACTATATTCATTATAATTGACTTCCTTCTAAATTTGAAATAAATCTGGGTTGAGTAATCATTGAAAGTGATTGTATTATTTTTGAAGTATCCAGTTTCGAACTATATTTTTACTTTATTAACTTTTCACTTTGGTAAAAGTGAATACTTTAATACTTGAATACAATAATGTTAATAAGCAAACACATTATTCTTCATCAAAACACAAGTCGGTTATATCCACTATATTGAAATTCAAATTCATATTCAAATTCTATAATATTAATTAGCCAAAACACAAGTCGGTTATATTCACTATATTGAAATACAAATTCTATAATACTAATTAGCCAAAACACAAGTCGGTTATATTCACTATATTGGAATTCAAATTCATATTCAAACTCTATAATATTAATTAGCGAAAACACAAGTCGGTTATATTCACTATATTGAAATTCAAATTCATATTCAAATTCGATAATATTAATTAGCGAAAACACAAGTCCGTTTAATATTCACTATAATTGTAAGAGAATAGACTACTCAATTACAAATTATAACACACAGTATTACTCATATCTTGGGTCACTGATCCCTAATTAGCGGCGTGAAATTTGTTTACCTGCTTATAACACTGTTCAGCGTAATGTTTGCATTCTTCTTAACAGTATTCTAGCTTAACTTCTGCTAATTTGAGTCTCTTTCCAACTGCTTATCAGCCTTAGTCTTTCAACTGTGAATTAGTCTGACTGTTTGTCACCTTGCTATACCAACGGTACATGCTAGAAGCTCTTCGACTGTTAGTCTGGTGATTCAATATGTCTCAAATCTCAGTTAATCCGTTGATTTCGAAAGTGATGTTCAGCGTGGCTCATCCTAACTGTGTGTGGTTGTGGAAGAGTGTTGTGAATAGAACTTTATCTATTGATATCTGCAGGTGATGTCTTCATCAATTTCTATTTTTATGATTTCCGATTTGACTGTATTCAATTACCTTATCTAGTTTGGTTTGCACTGATACATTTCTAATAAATTTTATTGTGCGATAGTAGGCCTATCAATAATTTTTCAACTGTATCAACGTACCTAGAATACATTCTAGGTACAGTAAACTGTATCATAGCCACCTCTAATAATATTATTATTGTAGAGGTGGCTATGACTGTATCTATAGTGTGGTCCACGTTATAATGGCAGTGGATAAAGATAGAAGAATAGCGATGCCGATTCTCTGCATTAATTAATTACATTTCTACACTCTCAAAAACATTATTGTCATCATTGTGGACCTTGAAAAGGATAGTACCACCGGCTTTGTCGGTTGATAACAATACAAAAGACAAGGATAGCAATACCAAAGTTGATCAAATACTGTCATTATAACGTTTTTAATCCCGATTTAATACCACGAGAACCAATCAGAGAAGGTTTTTCTGAGAAGCAAGCTTCTCTGATTAGTTCTCGAGAAATTTAATCATAATTAAAATTCAACAGGATTTTGTGCAAAAGGGCCTAATACTCCAAACACGTAATTCATAAAATAATATATATCTATATTTTTTCTCTTGAAGTAGAGCAGCTGTATAACTGGTACATATTTAGTTATAATGCTGTTGCATATTTTTATTAATTTACTTCCTCAACAATATTCAGTGTTGCTACTCTATGAAGAATACAGAACAAAGTTTCGTACAAATCTGTTCCTCTTCCAATTTATATCACTAGTTCAAACTGTAAGACGAGTATGTGTAATGTTAACTTTAGTTGAAGCTGTGGTAAGCCAGTTACACACATATCGTTCTTTGGATATACGATTTTTTGCCGTCCTTATAAATTCTATTAGATTAAACAGATGATTTCAAACAGATGATGTTTGTCAAGTTCCGTTTAATCTGATAGATTTCATAAGGACGCCAAAAAATCGTACGTCCAAAAGTCGATGTGTGTGTAACTGGCTGTACGGTTAATGAGGTTGACCTCAATCATTGTACTCTAATCATTGAACCATTGAATCATTACAAAAAACAGACAAATTTCCTATCTTGAAGTAAAATAAAACTTTCAAACGAGTTGTTTTTAAACAATCAGGATTTCTTGTAGCTGTAATATAATACAATAATAGTTTAAATTTATTCACTTGTAATTTTCTATAAATTCGTCTACTTTCTTATAATTAATTATTTAAGTACCCATTATTTATTAATTATTTTATTACCCATTCTTCCACTATTATCTTCTCATTCAAACATAACTATCTTAGATCCTCTGCAGATTGATTCCAATGCTAGATATCTCAGTTAGAGAACAATCAATATCTCATTTTTTCAGTCTAGTACCAACTAAATGAATTGAACTAATAACATGATTTTTTCGGAATGAATATTATGATAATTTTTTAATAATAGATAGTACAAAATATTATAATAAATTGATTATTATTTTGATTTTACAGCAATTAAACTGTTGGTTCATTTCTGTTAGTTCACTGTATTTCATTTTCATTTTTTATGTACAAAGAGTAGTAAGTTACTGTATGTTATTTATTTTCTAATAATCCTTTTATTGTCATAAAACACAAAGTGTCGTAAAAAACGTCAAAGCTACAGATAAAATTAGAACAGTCAGAGGAATTAGTACAACAGAATAGTAATTATTAAAACAGGGTCCACTTACTAAATATACTATTTATTTATTTACAAAAAAAAAAAATACATACAGGTATGGGAACAACTGGCATTATAGCCCAAAACTGTTCCCGATTCAACACAACAAAGTTCTTCATAATTATCAAGAAAAAAAGTTAATGAAAAATTGAAAATGATTAAAAATAAGAAATAAACCAATAGGAAATATTAAGAATATGAATTAAAATAAGTACTAATTTAACAGAGCCTATTATAGGCCTATAGGTAGGCTATATCAGTATTTCTAATGCATAAATCGCAACAAAGCTCTTAAACAGAAGAAGTCCAGAGCTATTCAGAAAATTCTCTGACAGAATAAAGGTATCAATCAATCAATCAATCAAGCTTTATTGAACAAAATATTTACATTGGAGATCCTACTAAACCCGAAGGTTTTTCTTTAGGTGCCTATATAAGTATACATAATAAATCATAGAATCGTACATTACTAAGAAATAAAATTAACAAATTTGATAAGAGGAAGAGAAACATTTTTTTTGCATGCAAAGGGAAGTTGGGAAGTAACAAGATAAGTAGGTATTTTATGTGTATTTTGAATAGTGATATACTCAACAGTCTTACTTTTTCAAAAATGATGCTCTCACTGAACAAATGACGATCCAGAAACCTGTTTCAAAATACTTCAAGTGCAATCCTTAATTATTGTTCTCATTTTTGTTATTTGCAGGTAATCTATCACTCCTAGAGGACAGTTCAATGATGCTGAACAACTTTGGAGGAGCAAGCACAGTGTACAACAGTCATGGCCAAGATGGCGGCAACAGCAAGGACACATCTCAGTCGATGGAGGCGTCGAAACAGCAGCCGGCCTCGTCCTGGGGCCAACACTACACCAGTCAGCTGGACGGCAACCTCGGCTGGTATCCGGCCAACCACCAACCTGTCTACGACCAGTACAAGGCGAGTCGGTCGCACGACTACGGCCGGTACCCACAGTACTCATCCGGCACCATACACCATCCAATCCCAGTCAAGTGCTCGGAAATGTGTTGTCAGCATGATCGCTATCCAATCAACCCTCCCCCTTCGTCCTTCCAGTTCCCATCCCACCATGTACAACCCCCTCCCCCGCCTCATCCTCCCCGCTACACCGACTACCCTCCTTCAAAACACTACGCCTACAACAAGCGAGACAAGTGCAACACAAATTACCCTCAAATGCACGCCGAGTACCAGGTGTCCAAGTACCCCGTCAGACAGAAAGAGATGAAGGAGCCGAAAGCGGTGATTGAGTCTCACTGTCCCGTCTACCCGGTTGGCAACACCTACTGGGCCACCAATGCCTGGGCTCCTCCGCATCCCCCGCCATCCTATCACCAGTCGGTTGGTCTCCCTTACAAAAACAACCAAATGCAGGAGAGCCGTGTCACGAAACCAGTGCCCTGTGCACCATTCCAGCAGACCAGTGTCGACCACTCCAGTCAGGAGCGCAAGGGTGTCATCATGAATGGAACCTCGAGCAGTGCTTCATCTCTCAACATCAACCCGGCGCAATCGTTCAGAACCGAATGCTTCGAACTGCCATCGTCCTTCATGACATGCAGTTTCTCCACGCCTAATAATAGAATGACTAATAACAATAGTTCCTCGATGCATCAGTCATCAGTTAGTAGTAATTATAATAGTAGTAGTAATAGTAATGTGGCCAGTAGTCATTGTCATATCGCTGACAAACAACATTCTCAGATCACTGCAAACCATTATGCACAGTCCCAACAAGCAACTGTTGTACCAAATAGAATCATTTCAAATGCAAACTGCAGAAGGGTCACAGCAAATCACCCAATCAGTGATAATCAGGTTTATAGTGATATGAGGCCTATGGAGAATAATCGTCAAACATCAATCACCCCCGAGGATAGTTCAACTACTAGCAAATCTGCAAATCAGTTCTCACAGCAAGATGTGTCTTCGCAGAAAAAGAGGCCTCAATTGGATGTGAGACAGTTCCTGGCCACTTGGGACGACGAGGAGGAGGAGGGTAGAGCGAGTGTCCTGGACCTCGACACTTCGGCGACCTCCGCACCTGTCATCGTGCTCGACTGTCGCAACATCGGAGAGCACGAGATCAGAAGGGTTCGTGACAAGCTCAGTTCGTGGGAAGCGAATCAAGCGTCCGCCAGAAGAGACACCATTGATAAACCAGTAATTGCTAAACCTGTGATTTCAAATGAAAAGATTAATAGAGATGATCACGATTCTATTATGATGTGTTCGAATAAGAATAAACCTGTACAAAATACTTATGAGTCAAATTTGAGAAACAGTAAATCTAGTCATTTGATGGCTGACAACAGGCCTCCTCACAATGCATATCCAGAGCAATTCAACCATCGTCACCACCATCTAGTTCAACACATGCCCAACGTTGCCTCAAGACAACAGTTCTCCAGCTCCTGGGACCACTCAGATGTCAACAAAACACCAGCTGGTGTCCTGGAAAGTCACCAGTCAACCCCAATTCAACCCGTATACCCCCACACCATTCAACATTACGAAAAGAAGTCAAATGTGAGTGTTGTTGAGCCAGTTGCTATGATCTCCAGAAATCCACCCAGCTTCTCACTGGATCAACCTGAACTAAAGGAGCAGTCTCCTCTGGAGCATTTGGTGAACTTTTATGGAGAGTCTGCTCCCCGTCGAACAGAGAACAGCTACGATGTGACAGGCTTGCATGCTAACAGAATCTACGCTCCCAAACCAACAATGCCTGTACCAATGCAAATTCCCAACTCAACGGCACCTATTCAGACTGTCCAGAGTTTTGACTCTCCACCTGGTGAAATCTTTTGCGAACCAACCAGTATCCTGAAACTAGTTGACAGTGGCCGAGCAAATATTATCAGCAACATTACGAAACCAAATAGTATTCAGTATACACAAGATATAATGCAAGACAGTAATGTAGTCTCTAACCAAGGTTCATATTGTCAAAGTATTATTCAAAATCCACAAGCAGTATTGAATAATGTGGAACCGTCTAAAATGTATACAGATTTGGACACAAATAAAACTTTAATTTTGAATTTGACTCAACGAGCTGAACAGAATCATTGTTTGCCGGTCATATCTAGTATGGGTCAAAGTGGACCTTCAAGTTCGCCCTGCAGTAGCAACATTTCACCATTGTCCGATCAGTCATCACCCTCGCAGAAAACTGCAGACACAGATTGCAACATTCATAGCAACATGTTGACAACAATCACGTCCGTGGCAAAACAGCCGAGAGAGACTATTGCGCAAGTACCGCCACTTTGTCATGAACCCCAAAAGAAGAAAACTGATGTTTCCTGTAGAATGTTGGAAGCTGATCAGGAGAAAATATGCGAGAAAAATGATATAAGCATCACCTTACACTCAATAGGAGAATGCAATTTGAATGCAAATTCGTTAGCATCTGAAGTGTGTGTTCCGCCTCATTTCGACCATCAACTACGGCATTTGTTGACTTGTGACGATATTGGAAGAGAAAAGGAAGCAGCAACAGATACAAGTCCTAGTATTACTGAGAAATCCACATTCAATAATGTAGAAGAGGTATTGTGTAATAAGAATGAGACCCTAAAAGCGACGACTATTGGAGAGAATTATCAACCAATTCTAGATAATACTGGAAACATGATTGCGTCTAATCAGATTTCTACGGCAGCTCCCACTCCAGACGTATCATGCATGCAATTCGCCAACACTGTGTGTTCTGAGCTATCTTCCCAAGGATTTATGACTGAAGACGACAAGAGAGCTCACCTTCTGCACATGCCGTCATTGGAAGACGATGATAGTTCTCTTGCAGTGATTCCAAATAGCGATATTGATAGCACTGATGTTCAATTTATTTCCACCGATCCCTCAACCAGTGTTACAAAGGAAGATTGTAAGTTCTCGGATTATTCCAACTCACATCAAAATATAGCAGAGAAAACATCGAACGAAAGAGTGACTGGTGATGGAATTTTAGTCAAGGAAACGGTCATAGAGGGATGTGAATTGTCGGAGAAAGTGAGATTTGGTGAAATTGCCGGTTGTCCAACTGATTGGGTTCGTGATGCTGACTTTAATAAGACCAACGCGGTTTGTGACAAAAGTAGATTAATTGCTCATGAGAGCCATCTCAACGATTCAACAGAAGAGTTCAAAGGAATCTCAACAAATGTAAATTCGAGCTGCAATATAGATGAGAATCTATCTAATATAAGTAAGAAAAAACCTTCAATAAGCAATATTTCCTCCTCCTCAAATGATCTGTCTTCATCACTTGGATCTACAATCTCTTCAAATAATGTTACAGAGCAATTGAATAGAAGCGAAGTTTCATCAAACAATGATCTCAATGAAGATAGAATTGTGATGTCAGCATGCGCATTAGAGAATTCTCATCAACCTCTAGCTTGTGACCAACATTCTTCTTCTCTAACTACGTTTAGTCCAGGAAGTATTGGATGCACTAATACTGTTGTTTCTCAAAAATCGTCAGAGAACCTGATTTCAAACGATGACAAACTTCCATTAGATCTCAAATCAAATTGTTCATCAACAAAATTGCTCAGTAGTGATGGAAACAATGCAATAATAGAAAGATCAGCATGTAAATTACAAGTTGAATCTGTGCATAATGACTGTAGAAACGAGGTCGTAGCTGCAGTAGAACCTAACTCAATTCTTAAGGAATGTTCAATCAATGCAGATGAAACATGCAAGTCAAATTCTCCAAACATTACAGCTATCAGGAAAACTGTGATAAATAACGATAGCCGAAAACCCCTAAGAAGTGGTGGTAATGTACAAACAGTTGTAGATGATGACAGTGGGGTTGAAACCTCTTGTGGTTTGTCCAACATAGAAAAATCGGCTGAAATTCCACACATGCCTATGTCGAATTCTACTGATAACAAAATTCTGGACAGCACTGTTATTCAATGTGGGAAGAAAGGTGATGAAAAGATAGCCAAAAGTGAAGAGAACCACTGTGAAAATCTTAAAGAAAGTGCTTTGAATAAAACGTGCAATGATTCATGTGGGTTCCCCACTTTTGGTGATGATAAACTTTTGGAAAAACATAACTCAGTCACAGATACACTTATTAATTCAAACTCCAATTCTGAAAATAATCAAGATAATCCTAGCAGTCTTCCTGAAACATTCAGCAAGGAATCTATTGTAGAAGAGAAAGAAGCTGTGAAATCACCGGATAAAATAGTTGAAGAAAGAGAGATTGATTCCTCTAAAAGTTGCATTGACCAGTGTGAAAATTTTGAAAAGGAAATCGACAATAATGAGGTTAATAAGTATTTATTTGATGATGAAGTTAAGGAGCAAAACTCGACAAATAACTGCTGTAATACATCAAGAGCTCCAGACAAAGATAATGTAGAAATTGATAATGCACTTATGATTTGCGGTAAAATTTGTGATTCTGAAACGCATGTTATCGACCGGGAAGAATGTGGATCTATGGAATCAAAGAAAATAGATTCAACTGGAATTCCACCTCAACAAAATAAATCTCCACCTCAACAAAGTAATTCTCCACCTCAACAAAGTAATTCTCCACCTCAACAAAATAATTCTCCACCTCAACAAAATAATTCTCCAGTCTCACTTGACGAATCATCAGCTTCTGTCATCGAAAATCATCAAGAAGTAAAAATTTCAAAGTCTACTCGGCCTAAACCGAAAGTTGCCAGAAGAAAAAACTCTGAAGAATTTCATCATTCATCTCCTTATCAAAGGACATGTACAAGAACACCTGTAACTGAAGGTATGATCTCAGAAACTGAAGCTGATAATAGAACATTTGATGTTCAATCTCTTGAAACCCCAAATTCCCCTGAATTGGATAATGAAGAAAAGACACATCCATTCAGGACAGACGAATCCAATGAAACTCACTTCTCAATGCACAATTCTATGGAATTCGATGGCACCACGCATCATTATAAGAATAAAATCGATCTGCTTGCGTCTGCGGCAATGATGGCTCAGAAAGAAGATATTTCCAAAATCAACAATTGTTATAATGAGCAAGACAAGGAGGAAAATGTCGATTGTATTGAATCTTCAGATTTGAAAGGTTTTAAAAAACTGTCTTCCCATCTAGTTAATGGAGATTGTGGTTATGATACAATCGATGAAGTAGAATCAAGTCGAATGAGTCCAGTCGAACATCGTGAAATTTCCAATGACGAAAGAAATTCAGAAGGTCAGAATGAAGATTTAGTGACTGAAAATATTACTGAATTGCAAACAAAACCATATTTGAAAGGCCTTGAAGCTCTGGGTGCTGCTGCAAAGCAGTCCATAAATGATCAGGAGATTGAAACTGAAGTTGTATCCAATAGTGATGAGAAAAAAATCATTCCAAAGCTAAAAATCCAAAGAAAAATCAAGAAACCAAACTGGAATTCGATGACAGTTATAAGAAATAAATACAATGTGAAACGTTTCAGTAGTACTTACAGAAACATGCGATACATTTCTAGGTTCAAAAACAATTTGAATGCAAACCGAAGGTATGAGATGAGAAAAAATCTCAAAAAACCGGCTACAGATTGTACTGAAAATATTTTGAAACCAGATTCAATGAACAAGGAGAACTACCCTTCAAATTCATTGGAATCGGAAAGTTATGCTAGCTATGAACCTGATAATGAAGTACAACTCCAAGAAGATTCAATGACTCCGGATGTTTTATTAGAAGACAATGCTAAGAATGAAGAAACTGCAAATAATTTGAAAGAAGACATCGGTTCAAATGTATCATCACCAAAGAATTATTCTTGTCCCTTGGAAATAGTGTGTCCAGACCAAGAGATACAATTAAATTGTAAATCTTCCGAAGGTCAATCCAGTTTGAGCTCTAGTTCGAGTAGCTCTAGTGACTCATCGTCATCCTCGTCTAGCTCTAACAGTTCTTCTTCTAGTAATAGCTCCACTAGTGCCGATGAAGACATTTCTGGTTCGAAAGAAATGCAGCAGAACGACATCGACATCCTCAGTAGCAATGACGCATCCCAATTAGTAACTCCGAATTCGGATGTCTTCACTTGTAACAATCTTGATGAAGAAGTTGTTGAGACAGTAAATAGTGTCACACCTAGACCACCATCACCAAAAAACCACCCACATCACCAGACCATCGTAGATCACCAAGATAGAAGCTCCGATTTCAAAACTAAAACCAATAACACGTTCTACAGAAAGCTATTTTCTACTAGAAACCTTTCACGGCTCTCCAACATGTCTAAGAGAATGATTCATTTCAAGGAGAATAAAACAAAGTGGTTGAGATCGAAGATTTACAATTTAAAACATCGTAGCAACACTATCAAACCATCTACCAATTTTTCAAATAAATGTGAAAGAATGTCCCCTGAAGGTAAAGAAGTCAGGGATAACTCGGAGGATGAAACAGACTATCACCGTAATGACAGTAATAACAATTTCAGCCCCTCAAGTGATGTAGAAAATGCGATAGTTGACAGTGATACAATTTATAGTTTGAATGATCGTGTCGAATACTCAGAAGATCCATTTGTTTCAGACATCTATCTTCCCAGCAAAGAACAGCAAAATGTTTCTATAAACGAGTGTGTTGTTGAAAGTAAAGTTATGGAAAGGTGTTGGTCTCCTCAGGAAGTAGAGCCTCATAGGTTGATAGAATCTGTAAACGAGTGTGTTGTTGAAAGTAATGTTATGGAAAGATGTTGGTCTCCTCAAGTAGAAGAAGATGAACCTCATAGGTTGGGAGAATCTATACACGAGTCTGTTGTTGAAAGTAAAGCTATGGAAAGCTGTTGGTCTCCACAAGAAGAGGATGAACCTCATAGGTTGGGAGAATCTATAAACGAATCTGTTGTTGAAAGTAAAGCTATGGAAAGCTGTTGGTCTCCGCAAGAAGAAGAACCTCATAGGTTGGAAGAATATACTTTTGACGAGAATAATTATGCTTGCACTGATAATAGTGAGCAACGTCTCAACTCGTTGCCAGTCACAAACCCAAGTGAAACTTTGGAGAAGCCGTCCAGAAACTTTGAAGATTCAGATTCTGAGAATGAGTCAGTTTCATCTGAAAGTGAACCAACCGTGAATAATGCTAATTTGAATCAGAATAGAATGTCTTTTGCAACTCTTAACAATGCAGAAAACATAGCTATGTTTGTAGAAGAAGTCTGCAATTTAGAAACTCATAGTTTACAACCTGACAATGAAGAATGCAGTGAAAATTGTCATCAAGAGGTGGTTTGTGAGTCGGAAAATGGATCTTCCAAGTTCAATCAAAGCAATTTTTCAAACAACGGTATTGACGAGCTATCAGTGACTGAGGTTGAATTATCTTACAGTGGAGAGCCCGCCAAAAATTGTGAAACAGTTGGTGGTGGTTTTGAGTCTATCAGAAAGAAAGTCATCTCACCTTCAAGTTCTCACAGTGAAGGCTACAGTAGTGATGATTCAAGATCGTCAGCGTTTTCAAGTGCATCGAGTATCTTGTCGAAAAGTAAAAAGGAAGAAGAGTCAAACAATGAGTATTCATTAGAAGGAGGAAAAATAGATGTAATTCGCATTTCTCCTGTAAACGGAAAATTACAAGCCCAATCATGTTCGCCGGTTGTAGAACTTAAATTAAAGTGCAGTCTTCCTTGGGATAAAGTTTTCAATACTTTAAAAACTAGGAAAAGAAAGTCGAAAAAAAGAAGATCGAAACCAAAGAAAAGTGGCATTGAACTGGGACCAGCAAACGTAGAATTTAGAGTTGATAGGAATTTCAAAGAAAAGACTGCAGCGTGGAAGGTGTTCGAAATCCTTTATCGTCGCCTGTGATTAGAGTTGAAAGGTTGATTTTACAACGGGATCCCGATTTGACTAGCTTATCAGAAGATAGTACAAGCAGTCCAAAGAGTGGAGATAGCTCTGAAGAAGAATTAGTGAAAGCTAACAAGATACCCAGAAAATCTCCTGATCTACAAGAATCGTTCTCGTCATCTGAAGAAAACGTCATTCCCAAAGTGCTTATAAAGAAAATGAAAAAGTCTGAGTTATACAAAAGCTTTCTGAAGTTGCCTGATGCTAATCTTCCCATTGTAAGCTTACATCGCACGAATTTATTAGACGAACTTGCCTTGCGCAAGTGTAAGACTGTCGATTTGAAAACTAACAGTATCGATCGACTTTTCGATTGTAGATTTTACTCGTGGAAACAGGCTCGCAGAAAACAGAAATTTTCTCCTACAGAATCTGAAATAGTACATTGCGATAGTCTCCCAGTAGAAAATCCAGTAGACAAAGATCATTGTGATAGTCGTCCAGTAGAAAATTCAGTAGACAAAGATCATTTCGATAGTCTCCCAATAGAAAATCCAGTAGACAAAGATCATTGTGATAGTCTGCCAGTAGAAAATCCAATAGACAAACAGCATTGCGATGAAAACCTTGTAGACAAAGACAATTGTTGCTCTAGTTCACCTGTATCGCCGAATGATAGGTTATGTAGTGCCGACAATGATGATGTTGATGACAGTAACTCTGTTAAATCGAGTGCTTCGAGTGTCATCTCTCACCAATCAGCTGACAGGACTCGTTCCCAAGTGAATTGTGTTGTTGATAGTGAAATAAACTCCAGTAAAAATAATGTAGTAGATACGAACAGTGTTCACTCAGACCATAGTGACAATGATGAGCGGAGCGGTCGTTATTCCGACTGTGAAAGCCTTGGTGGGAGTGAGAGAGGGCAAAAGCGGCCGTTGGAAGACAGAGATAGAGCGCAGTCATCGGAAAGAGAGGTCAAGAGGTCGCCCAAGTCCATTTCTGATCACCTGTTCCATTGTCAGAGATGTCTGCTCATATTCAACAACAAGGTAAAATCAATTTATTTATTTCGAAATTTTTCACAATCATCAATAAATGAAAATCGCAAAATAATTTTACATAACTAGTCAGTTCAGATTAATTGTTCATTTTCAATTGAAAATGAAGTTTTGCTACAAGTTAACTGCAACGTATCCAAATTCTAAAAAGCTCTTAATTTTCTTACCATAAAATTGGATGATTAATATTATAATTATTATTTCGTCGCATGATACTGCATTTGTTGAGCAGTTTCAACGTTGAACGACATTTCATTAGGTTTTCTCTAATCAGGGAGTAATAACAAAATTAATTCTCATTTTCCCAAAATCATACAAACTATCTCATAGGATAGAGTAGTCTGTCTTGCAAGTAAAAATTGTTTCCAAAAACTAATCACTAATTATTAATTATCAATCATTTTAATCGTGCTTTATCAAAATGTATTATTTAAATTCATAAATTAACTAATTTTTTTATATTATACTGTATGTACTATCTTATTTTCTGTGACTTCGTGAATTTGATTTTCAAGTACTGTATTTCTATTCAAATCTTTTATCAATCTGAATTCCGTATCTTGTATCTTTGATTTCAATATTAAAAGTATAAGAATCTTTAAATTCGAAATGAAACCAAGTGTCAAGTTTCAAAATTGAAAATCAGTTGATAATGCGTACTGTTGAATTAATTCAAAATTATAAGTTTAGTCGATTTCCATTTTCTCTTATTTTTTATTTAGAGTTTGAGAAATACTCTACATAAAAACTGTTACAAAAAACTGCTACTTAATAATATAAAGTCCTAATTAAATAAAGTAGGCTTATAAATATAATAATCTGATTACACTTTTAAATTATTTTGTCACGACATGTTTCGGCTACTAATGTCATTTTCAAGATAGACAAAAGTAGCCGAAACATGTAGTGACAAAATAATTTAAAAGTGTACTCAGATTAATATTTTTATTTATAATTTCTATTTATATTAAAATTAGCCCTAAAAAAAGACAAAGTAAATTGACAGAATAAATAATGTCCATATATAAGGTAGCACTTCTATGTTTTATTTTTAATATTATTCAACTTAATCGTATCGCATCATGCAAATCAGTGTGATCAAATTTGAATTGAATATTGTCATTTTTATTTCCTCTATACCTTCCTGTTGATTACTGTTATCTGTTATATTCTGTGTGATTTTATCGTACTAGTATTTCCTTGATTACCTGCCATAATGAACATGTAGTAGGGTAGGGTACTAATCTTTGAAAGTCATCATCTCAAAAAAATATTTCTCATACAAAATATAATAATTATTGTGATACGAATTAGTGCACATTATCAGAGTAGGAAACCACTCCTTTCCTATGTGATTTCCCATCATTTTTATAAAAAAAAATAGGAAACCCTTGTCAATGAACTCGATTCAAGTTCTTGTTTGCATGCTTGATAGACGTTTCATAGAATAGTACTAAAAAATTGTATCCAAACAATTTTACAAGCTCAATACTGTAACGTATTTTCAAAGGAATTCAAGATTACTTCGATGTACAAATAAAGTTATTCAAGTTGCTGATTTTTGTTGCAAACCCTATTAAATCATGATATTTATCCAAAATGAAGCATCACTGTTTTACTGCATAATGTATTTTTCTAATTTAACTAGGTTGCCCATTGAATAATGGCAAAATCAATGTGAATAAAAAATTATTGCACTAAGTTTGATTGACTACTCAGTTCCACTTCTTCAGCTATAAATAATCTTACTCTAAGCCACAGGATAAATAACCAATAATATTTAATAATTGTATTCAAAATTCTCCAAAATCAACGTTTATCTGTCGACTAACAAGAAGAAAATTATCTTCCTGCCCCTCTCAGAATCTCTCAATGTATTGGATTGTTAAATTCTGCTACCAATTTTATGATTTTCATAATATGCCTACAATAAAAACGTTGAATTGTGGAAAACTTGTAATGTGGATTTATGTTATATGCGCCCAACGTTTTTAGTTTAGACATGAAATTATTAATAATTATTTTAAAGAGAGAGAGAGAGACATGAAATTATTTTAAAGAGGCTTTCATAAGAATGTGTTTATGATATGCAATCTACTCAATACCAACCTCAGCAACAATGGTCCTAGTTCGTAAAATTATGAAGTCAAGTATTACCAAGTCTTGTAGAATAGAATAGAAAACCAGTTTATTGAGACAAAACAAGCTACCTTAACCAAACCTTTAAGAGGATGCTGGACAAGGTACCATATACAAACATGCAAATTCCAACCCACAATAGTACTAAAAAACAATAACTCACAATACAATTAACTCAATCAATATAGACATGAAAAAGATGTTGTGCTTGCAATTTCTATTGTAATTCTAATTTTTCAATTCAATCTATAATTACATGCCAAACATCCGAATAATCAGACCGAGGATAAGTCAAAAAAGAGCAACTTTTTTTCAATATATTGTTTCGATACAGTGGAATCCAGAACCAATTTTCTCTCTATAAATTGTGTATAATTCAAAATCCCTCTGGGCGTAATTTAGTGCTCTACAACCGGAGACCAGGTAGAGCGCTCTTTCTTACATAGATTTCCAGGTACACGTGATAACTATGATCCTTGTATCTTTAAATACACCTATTATTTATAGCTCCAATGATCATCACCAACTTCATTGTCCCACATTGCGATTTCGCACAATGATATAAGTTCATAGGATAATTTTCTATGAGAATCACCCGTTAGATGCACATCATTTCATTATTTCCTAGTGGAGAGGCGCGCATAAGGACATATCAAGGATCAAAGTTGCAAACACTCATGACTATAGAATAGAATAAATTTTATCTTTTTAATTTCAACAATTGACTCAATGATCAGATCTTTTCGTACTACAGCTAATTCTTCTCGACTAATCAAGAAGGTTCAAAATCATGTATCATATTTATTTATTTATTCACATTACATAATTCCATACCATGTCCTCAGGTTCCTAAGCCACGATATTCTCCTTCTTCGAGGACCTCTTTTACTTTCTACCTTGCCCTGCAATACAAGTTGGAGTAGCTCGTATCTGCTTCCATTTCTCATTATATGTCCGAAATATTGGAGCTTCCTCTCTTTTACGGTATTGAGAATTTCATTTCCCTTTCCCATTCTTCTTAAAATCTCTTCATTAGAGACATGGTCCACCCATGACACCCTCAGCATCCTCCGGTAGAGCCACAATTCAAATACCTCTAGTTTGCGCTGAGTTGCAGCTGTCAATGTCTATGACTCTACACCATATAGAAGAACGGAGAAAACATAACACCGAAGATAATTAAATTCAATCTATAATTACATGCCAAACATCCGAATAATCAGACCGAGGATAAGTCAAAAAAGAGCAACTTTTTTTCAATATATTGTTTCGATACAGTGGAATCCAGAACCAATTTTCTCTCTATAAATTGTGTATAATTCAAAATCCCTCTGGGCGTAATTTAGTGCTCTACAACCGGAGACCAGGTAGAGCGCTCTTTCTTACATAGATTTCCAGGTACACGTGATAACTATGATCCTTGTATCTTTAAATACACCTATTATTTATAGCTCCAATGATCATCACCAACTTCATTGTCCCACATTGCGATTTCGCACAATGATATAAGTTCATAGGATAATTTTCTATGAGAATCACCCGTTAGATGCACATCATTTCATTATTTCCTAGTGGAGAGGCGCGCATAAGGACATATCAAGGATCAAAGTTGCAAACACTCATGACTATAGAATAGAATAAATTTTATCTTTTTAATTTCAACAATTGACTCAATGATCAGATCTTTTCGTACTACAGCTAATTCTTCTCGACTAATCAAGAAGGTTCAAAATCATGTATCATATTTATTTATTTATTCACATTACATAATTCCATACCATGTCCTCAGGTTCCTAAGCCACGATATTCTCCTTCTTCGAGGACCTCTTTTACTTTCTACCTTGCCCTGCAATACAAGTTGGAGTAGCTCGTATCTGCTTCCATTTCTCATTATATGTCCGAAATATTGGAGCTTCCTCTCTTTTACGGTATTGAGAATTTCATTTCCCTTTCCCATTCTTCTTAAAATCTCTTCATTAGAGACATGGTCCACCCATGACACCCTCAGCATCCTCCGGTAGAGCCACAATTCAAATACCTCTAGTTTGCGCTGAGTTGCAGCTGTCAATGTCTATGACTCTACACCATATAGAAGAACGGAGAAAACATAACACCGAAGAAATCTCATTTTCGAATTAACTGTCAAATCGTGACTTTTAAACATGGTACTCATTTTTAAATATACAGCTCTGGCCTTTCCTTAAGAAGGAGAATATCGTGGCTTAGGAACCTGAGGACATGGTATGGAATGAGCACAGCACAGCTGTTCAGGGCGGCAGTCAACAGGGTCATCATAGACAGAATGGTTGCCAACATCCGGAACGGATAGGAACCAAAAGAAGAAGAAGAAGACATTTCATAATACAAAAATCAAAAATATGATCAGAAAAGGACCAACAGGCCTTGCCCAAAAGTGTTCCCTTTCCGTGTTTTAATAGAAGTATGTCTAAAACGTAGGCTATATTGCTTCACTTTGAGTCAAATTTTTAGTCCATTTGTATATTAATGGTCCAAAATATACACAAATTTCGAAGCCTTTCGCTATGATAACACAACAATGTATGATGACATGTGTGTACACACATGTTCAACACACTTGTCCTGTCGTTAGTGACCATCCTAAGAGTTGAACACATGTTAATTATTGTCTGGTATTGTATTGAATAATTTTGTTTCATAAAATTTTCCAGTTATCAGTGATGATTTAGTGAAATTTGTTTATCTAATTTGGTTTTCAACTTATCTAAATTCCAAATTCCTAGTTTATATAATTATATTGGTCAAAACTTATGAAGTGATAAACATAACCTATTTTTGGACAATTTTTATCCAAATTTGGGAGAGGAATAGTTTTGGGCTTAAAGCATTTTGTTCCTTTCCCAATCATTCATAGTTGATAATGATATTGTATCCATCACTGAATGAATAAATAAATAATATAATTATTGTATAATATATTGATTTATGATTATTGATAAATGAAATAAATTGCAATAAATGTTGTTGCTGAACGACAGGAAGAGGTGATGGCACACCAGGCGTCGCGACACCCGTCGCATCGTGAGCTGCACCACTGCATGCTGTGCTGGCGTAGTTTCAGCACGGCGGATGCGCGCCAGGCGCACGAACGCAGTGCAGGTCACCGCCGCCTGGAACTGGTGCAGCGCTGCACCATTCACGCCATGCACCGCCACTTCACCGGCCGCGCCCATCCGCACCTAGCGCCGCTTACGCGCGCCCAGCTGCGTGCCATCAACTGGCGGCCCAGTCAGCCCGGATGCATTCACTTCTACCATCATCCGTCACCGTTGCAGATCGCCCTACAGGTACAACACAGACACTTTTCATTTTACTTTACTTTACTTATTCGTCATATGGAACATCATCAAATAAGCAACGCTCCCGCAGTATAGCACACGTCAAAGTGTAATCTAATATACATGATGATTTAAAATAACAATTACACACTCATTTTTAAACGAAACTCAAAAAAGTTTTTTTTAGTGTGTACCTTGGATGTTGCCTTTATAAAAATGAAAGAGGAAAAAATAAAAACATTGATTATGTATGAAAAATAACATCTGTTAAAAGCTGTCCATTTTTGTCCGTACACTCCTGTAGTCGTTGTGAGAGGTTGTCCATACTCCTCTGAAGCATTGCTCCATGATAGAATAGATACTCCTCACGAGATACTCTTCGTGATACTCCTCACGAAGCATTGCATCGTGGTAACGCTCGAATTTCTTGCGTTATTGTTCCACTTAGGGCTTCACTGGTTCGTGGGTTGTTTACACGTGCTTTTAGGTAGTCCCATAAAACTAATTATTGACCCTTACTTTTTTCGAGAAAACGATCGAACCGTCACTGTCAATACGGATCGTTAGGTAACGATGCTGCGTGATTTTCTTTCTGCAAAATCGAAAAGACGACGTATCAACAACGTCAATACTGTGGTTTCAACAAGATGGGGCGATATGCCATACATCGAGAGCAGCTATGGGATTTCTGAGGCTGGCCTTCCCTGAACACCTCATCTCGTTGCGTGGAGATGTGGAGTGGCCTCCTCGGTCACCGGACCTGTCACCTTGTGACTATTTTTTATGGGGCTACCTAAAAGCACGTTTATACATGAACAAACCACGAACCCTTGAAGCCCTGAGTAGAACAATAACACAAAAAATTCGAGCGTTACCACATGCAATGCTTCAGAGGAGTATGGACAACTTCTCACGACGTCTACAGGAGTGTATGGACAAAAATGGACAGCCTTTAACAGATGTTATTTTTTGTACATAATCAATGTTTTAATCTTTTTTATTTTATTTTTACAATGGCAACATCCAAGGTACACACTAAAAACTTTTTTGTGTTTCGTTTAAAAATGAGTGTGTAATTGTTATTTCAAATCATCCATACCTCCCTGCCCAATCCTGTATATTAGATTACACTTTGACGTGTCATATACTGCCGGAGCAAGTGTAAGCGTTCAATGTGAGTGTTCCTATTGCTTTTTCCAGATTTTTTTCTCATCTGCACTCTGCACGCTTGGTTATGCATAACCAAGCTTGCACTTGCACATATACGCATTCAATGTGATTACACCCTTAAAGTTATTAACACAAGCACAAAATCAAAGCAATGATTGGGAGAAAAACAACGGCTGCATTCACTTCTACCACCAATTCTCACACTATTTATTTTATATTATTTTACGAGTCATTCTTTTTTCAAACCACCGATTGGCCATAAATACAAGGGTCATTTTTTGTTCAACCTTCGATCACATATCATAAGACACAGAAAAGGAGTAGGAGGTATTTTTCACAGAGATGAACAGGTTAACATCCCCACCAAACGCCCTGTAATCGGTGCGGCCAAATCGGCAATTGTTGTCGAGCTGTAGACCTAGAAACATGGCCTCCTCATTTGAGTCTACCGCCAAATGCTAGTTTATTTCGAAAAAGCAATACAACTTTGGAAACCACAGCCGAAAACTTTTTCCTGTTCGAAAAAAATACAAATATTAAATAAATGAAGCCAAACCAAGCGAAAAGAATATAATTTATTAAAATATTGAAACTGATAACAGAAAATATGAAATAGTAGAATAGCGTTGCGAAGTAGAAATGGGAAGTTCGGATCACTTTACTGATCCGAGTGAATCGGTCTCGTTCACTGCCGCGACCCGTTCAAAACACCCGGATAGCAGTAATTTTAATTTCTAACAAGATGGCGCAGTCACGTGACGTAGTCTTGGTGCACTCAAGTCTTGGCGTCATGTAAAATGCATTGTTTGAATTGATACTTTCCATGCTGTATGTATTCTGTGCGTCATTATTTACATCAATTTTATGTTGAAGAATAATCAATAAAAACAATAGTGTAAGTAACTTTCAGTGAAAAATTATTATTATTTTGTATACATTCGTCTTTACTGGGGTCATTCTTGTTAAAATTTGTAATTATATATTTATTATTTATGATGTTAATATTCAGTGCTGGAAATGTCCACAGACTGCAAATGACAGAAAAGACCATCTTCAGTTAAGACACTAAGCCGGCAAGCACTCTTAGGACATTCTCACTACCTAACTAAAACGATGAATCAGATGACATATAGTGGATTTGTTATGCACTGAAGCTAAATGAACTGGAAAAATACGTAAGAAATCTTCTTGACACTTCAATCTCGATTCGATTTCGATGTTGATTCACACTTGCTTTAAGCTAGGTGTACTCAATCTAGCAGAGCTATCAATTTTGAGCCTTTCATCTGCTATATATAGTAGAAAACATACTTCTCAAAAGTTTCGTTGAACATACAAGAAATCTGCCTCTGCTAAGTGTAGGTGTGGTACTACGTGCATTTTTATTGGCCTTTCCTAGAGAGGAATGAGATTTATTGTTATTCTTTATTATTTCTATTTATTGTTTATTCTTTATTGATTCATACTATAAGTACATCATCAAAAATTATAGGGAGAGAAAAAATAAGGCAACCTTGTGCTATTCCTCTCCCAAATTTATTTGTTTTTACATTTGACATTTCACTAAATCTGTTCCATATGGCTTCCTTTCAAGTCAAAATATATTGAGAACGATATGTTAGCTTCTAATTCAGGTCTAATCTAATTGAACGACACGTAGATGAGATGCACATCCTTGATTGTATTTTGTCTCTCAATTCATTAATGTTTTTTTGTGTTTTGATTTACATAATGTCACAAAGCATTAACCATCGTTTTTAATTAAGTTAATAAAATAAAGATTTACGAGCCTAATAGTGTATGACTTTTCAAACATCTTTAGGGCCGGTTTACGAGCTCCGGAATAAAGTTCTAGACTTTGAACAGCTGGAGTCAGAAAATTGGCTTTCCGAAACGGGGCGTAGTCGTAGTCATAGTCACAGTCACTTTTAAATTAAATTTAGAAAAACTAGAATATTGAACACAAGATGAAATAAAGGAAATTTTGGAAGGAAGTTCAAGCTATTTTGAATTATTTAGGAATGTTTAATTTCGTCAAGGAAAAACGTTTCCAATTATAGAAATGGGGAAAATAGAGATTGTCATGAAAACTGCGACTACGCCCCGTTTCGGAAAGCCAATTTTCTGACTCCAGCTGTTTTAAGGCTGTGCAAAGGCTAAAAATAAACTTTCTACTGGTGATATTTTTCATAGTTTTTTGATTCGTATCATCAAGCTATCAAAATAAAAACGTTTTCTCAGGAATACTTTTTTTCCGATCATTGCTTTTTGAGATATGAGCGCCTAAAGCTCAAATTTTTGGGACAGAACATTTCAAATTCGGTAATAGATAATAAATCCATGAGATTCAGAGGATAAATTCTTCATGGTATTGTTGATTTAATAAAACAAAAATGTTTTGAAAATATTAATTTTTGAGAAAGTTATTAAATTCAATAAAAACTCAAAAAAGTTATTTTTGGTAAATTGAATAACTTTATCAAAAATTGATATTTTCAGGGAATTTTTGTTTTATTCAATCATCAATACCATGAAGAATTTATCCACTAAATCTCATGGATTTATTTCTTACCGAATTTGAAATGTTCTGTCCCAAAAATTTGAACTTTAGACACTCATATCTCAAAAAATAATGATCGGAAAAAATGTGTTCCTGAGAAAACTTTTTCATTTTGATAGCTTGATGATACGAATCAAAAAACTATGAAAAATATCACCAGTAGAAAGTTTATTTTTAGCCTTTGCACAGCCTTAAGTCTAGAACTTGGCTAAATCCCGAGCTCGGAAACCGACCCTTAATTTTGTGCATTACTACTATTTTCCATGAATATTACACATTTGTAACGTCACTTATAAAGCCACTTTTTCAGGATGATAATAATAATAATAAATATAATTTTGTTGCAGGATAATCCTTGGACATCGAGCAGCAGACTTAGTGACGAGGAAATTGCATCACCATCATCATCCCCTCCATTATCTCCATCACCTCTTGGCTCACCATCACCACTTGGGTCCCCACCTCCTCCTGTCTCTCCTACTCCATCAACTTCTTCATCATCGTCGTCGTCGTCATCATCATCCTCATCATCATCTTGCCATTCATCGCCTCCTTGTTCGCCCGTCTCCTGTCGCTCCGAGCCCAGGTCGACGAGTTTGCCACCTGACAACATCACTACTTAGTCGTCATTCTTAAGTAAGGTTCACATTGGACAAGTTTACTTGAATTCAAGTTTGTTTTTATGTTTGAGTTGAAAACTTGAAGTCAAATATTGAATTCAAGTTTTCATAACCTCAAAAGTATATAATTATAATAAGAAAGAGTAGGGTTGTGTTTGTTCGCATCAAAACATGTCAACTTGTGGATTGCATACCAGAGAAACGGGAATGATATAGATCTCCAAATTTTGCACATAGATTCTAAAAATATCAATCTCGTGCACCTCGAAGCCCAAATTTCAATTTTCCTTCTAGATTTTTCAGAATTAATGTTCAAATTTCATTTATGGGACATGAATATATTATGATTAAAAAGTACATACCATATGTTAATAAAGAACTATAATCTAACTAGAGAGACGGATGGTTAAAATAGGTAACTAGATTAATAACCAGTTGAATATTGTCAGGTTGAGGAAGGTTTCTAAACAAGATTTGAGTTCTGTCACTTTATTATGTTAGTACCAAGTTGAAGAACTTATCAATACTGTAATAAAGGAAAGAACTGGCTTATACATGTACGGGATAGGAAAATTATGTTTGACGCATCATCACGTCTAAACTACTGGACTGAAATTTTGCATATTATGGATTCTTAATTAACCGAGGATGGTTCTAGGCTTACTTCAAACTCTTCAAGATTCCACTCGGTCAAGTTTAAAAATAGACCCTTGCGGAGCACGGGTCACCTGCTAGTATAATTATACATGAAAAAATCTAATTAATTAAAGTTTTCGTCTCACTTTTATATTCAGTTGTTTTTATACATTCTACATTGACTGACATCTGTTTTCAACTCATTTTCCCATTTGTAGATTAGATTGCACCTTCAGGATTCAAGTTTAATCCAAAAGTCAAATATGTTCAACATTACTTCAACAACAGAAATTAAAGAAGGGTCTACATTTGTAAAGTGGATCCAATTTTCTGTTCTTGTAAACTCAACTTCAAGTTTACAAAATACTTTCATTTTATACAAAACTTGAATTCAAGTAAACTTGTCTAATGTAAACGTCCCTTTATGATTTCAAGCCCTGACGGGTATTTTTGTTTCAATACTGCAGTATTGTGTAATTGACTAATAATTAGTCTTCATTATTTATTATATAAACTACCTATTTCATAAATTCGTTTTCCCCATTCAACATTACAATACTATTTATTGTGATTGCTCAATTCTATTAAGTAATAATATCGTTTCAATAGAGCTATTCTACTTCTTCTACTGAAGATTTTTTCTCATTTATTGAAATAATTATGACAGAACCGTAGTGAAGTTGTTAATGTCGACCTTTGCTCATTATTAGCATCCGTTTATGACTAGACAGGATCTTTTAGGAATGCGTAAATATAAAAGTCAAGTCAACATTGGAAAAGGTCTTGCCAGAATACATAATAATTTAGAGTGTTTTTCATTGTAATTCTATTGCATTTTGCGCACAACTCAAAGTTTGTTATGTCTTATTGGGCCAACCTTAAACTAAAATAAAAAAGTTATATTATTTAAAAAGTTGAAAAGTTAAAAGTTGAAAAGTTAATATTTAAAAGTTGAAAAGTATATTATATTATGCGTATGACATTTATGTGCAATGTCTTTGAACAGATTTTTCAAATTTGTTATGGAGTGAAAGAATAATGAAATATCATAGGATACAAAAAAATACTCAGTTGTTTATAACCAAAGGTCATATATTTAAATCAAGATGATCCAGCCTTTCCATCTCAGGCTACAGTTGAAAGCTACGGTATATGTTCAATCGTTTGTCTCAAATCGTCAAAGTCACTTTCTGAAAAAATGTTATTGTTCTGATTTTAATAATTTATTGTTGACACTAGTACTTTTTGCCTTGTCCCTTTTCCCCAAGTTCCAAACAACAAACCTACGGGAGTGTTAAATCGTGAATATATTGGTGTCAAACTCGATCCTCTGTTAAATTGGCATTGTTGTATTATATTAATTTATTTATTTATTCATCTTAATTTATTAAAATATTGTGCATTAAACTTCGAACTCGAAAGCCTGGTTTAGGAAATCATCATATTTTTCTTGCTGTTGAAATTCGTTTAATTAATTCTTATAGAAATAAATCACAATAGATGAAAAATCATCAAATTTTCGTGTCGGATCGATCTTTTGGCAAATTATTCAACTCTGTTTTCTGCTTATTACCTTCGGGTTTAGGGTAAGGAAAGTAAAAATTATGAATCTGACTCAATTTTACCAATTTCAATTTGGAATCATTGTGATACTCTTCAAGTTTTGTGCAATATAAATTCAACATTTTTTTCTGTCATAATGAGGTTGATACTTTCTATGTTTTCGTACCGTGCCAAGGAATTTTCCTTGGGCTACAAATCGAAATTACTCAGATAATGCAATTATTCAAATTAATAATTATTATTAAACTAAAATCCAAATTAAATGCTGTTTATCCTGTTGTCAATATTTGCAGTAGGAGAAGTCTTCGGGGTGATTTACAGCATTTGATTTGAAATGAAATGAAAAAATTCTTTATTAGGCGGAGTTAGGACTTTTAAGTCCTCTCTACCACTCAACCTCGAAATTTGGATTTTCGTTCAATAATTATTATTTCCTTGGGCTCTTTTTTCCGTGATATTTTTCTATAAAACTCATTTTGGTTTTTCCTGTATTTTCTCCATAAAGATAAGTAGCATCACTGTGCATGATACTGGGGCTCGATAGTGTGAAATACGTGAGAAACTGGGGAACATATATTTTTGCATTATTTGAAAAATGGGAGGGGAAGACTCTGTTATTTTTCTATTATTACAATTTGTATAATCATCTAATTTCGGAGTGAAAAGTCATTTTTCTAAAGAGATGGGTAATGACTTGACCGATTTACATGGGGTCTTATTTGGATTACTAGCTTGAGACTGACTGTTTACTGGATGACTGTTGGAAATTTATTTTTTCTTGTACAAAAGTCTTTCACTCGATTAGCCGTTCCAATGCGTACACTTAATGAACGAATCATAGTAATCATAATTTAAGTAAATATAAAAATCGTGTAAATGAACTAAAAATATTTCAGTATTACAAAACATTATAATCATGTGTCAAGGTATAACATTGTAAATGTTGAAAAATAATTATGGAAACCAATGTATTCTACGTAATATGCTAATGATAGAAACTAACCAGAAATCTAATTCTTTGAAATCCAATGTCGATTACATATTGACTTAACAAAATAAAAACCGTTGAAGTTATTAAAATGTGAAGTTCCTAAATATTCTTATTAATATGTATGAAATGAAACTTTCCCCACTATTTTAATAAATTTTTAATATGGGTTAAATAACTCAATGAGAATGATTATTCTAATCAGACAAATATTTACCATGTACAGTATTTATAGGGGACCAAATGATTCTCATAATGTTCTACGCTTTGCTGGAAAGTATTGGAAAATATTTCCTTTATATGTCTATTAACCAATTCTTATATCTTGCAATAACTGTGTATTATTGTTGATGTTTAATTAAATCATATCAAACGGTTATATTATTGATGCTTCAAAACCACCCTAAACTCTACTGCTTCTATGAATAGTGGAGTTAAATAAAGTATAGATTAAATCATAGAATTTCTTAACTTATTGTATAAGATATTCCATATCTATAGTTCAAATTTAGTACGCTACTTATATTGTAGAATATTGATTTGTTTTTTTTTTTATATTTATAGTGTTGTAAAAATTATTATAGGAAATAAATTATATTATCGTAACTTTCTTCAGACTTGTTTGACCAAAGTTATCTCATATTCATCTCAAATGTGAAGACTATATTGTTCTGTTTGATGCATTTCAATGTTTTTCATCTTCATGTTGATCAGTTATATTTATTTGAAAAGCATTTTTATATTTATTGAATTTTTCTTCATATATTATTAAAATTCATTTCGTTGTGACGGAATTCTTCTTGATGTGGTTCAAAAAATTAATGTTTGCAAATTTGACCAATTGTAATGATTTCAAAAATTGCTGTAGAATATTGCATTACAGTAGGTAATAATGATGATTATATATTTTTATTTCGCAAATTGAATTATTTCATCTTGGAATTTCCAATTCCTACATCTTTTCCAATCGTTTTCCACTCTTGCAATGGAAATCCAATAAGATACAATTTCATAAAAATTACAAGTATTTCAATATAGTAGCTCTATATAGGGTTTCTATGATGCTCACAATGCAATGTGAGAGCCCTTCTTGTAGTCTTGAAATTCCTGTTACTTCGGAAGTTCTAATTTTGATGAAATAGACCTACCTAAACCTAATTTGTTTAAATTTGAAGCTAATCAATGTTTTCTGTGCATACTTCCAATTAGTAAACCCTCATTTAAATATCCTTTTTTATTGCAAGTGACTACTACAATAATATTGATACCTTATCAATGAGAAGATGTATTGGTTTATCCTTAGCAGGCAATTCATAGATTTTAGTCAAGTAGCAATGAGTCATTAACTATATTTTTTCAGTAGTTAAAACACGTTGTTATTTCTTTTCGTTTCCATAGGTTTTATTATTAAAGTGATAATTGTAAATTATCATGGGTTTATCTTAAAACTGATATTGAAATTATAAATTATTCTGTTATAAATTTTTGTTTGATAATTTTATTACTTTTGCTTTGTTATATTTATTTAATTATGTTTGAACATCACTCAACACATTATAATATTTACTTATTACATTACATTTGTTATATTTGGAAGCATTATTGATACAGGGTATTTGAATGTTACATACTAGAATATATCCCAATATTTTGGAACATTCCATCTTAGTTGAACCATATCTCTTTGAATCATTCCTCAGTTTTATTATTTGTGATTATTTCCTTAATATTATTCTCAAAGTTCCTTTTTCCAAATAAAGGATGTAGTTAACTGATATTGAGTACCAACATTCCAAGATAAACGTCCCTTGTTAAACATTTAAATAATTATTTTGTTCAACTTTGCAAGTTTTTAATTTTTCAAGTTGCATTATTTTTAAATTCATGAGGTTTTCTTGTTTTAAAATTTTAAACTATTTATTGATTATTTTATTATCAGTTGTCATTATTTTGTTTCTTATATTTCTTCCTCATTCTTCTCCATCAATTTATGTTTTTTATTCTTTCTTTCTGACTGTTGTGGAGCTTGTTATTATTATTTATTCTTTACATTATTTCCCAAGACATCACTATAAATCAATCACTAGATGCAGTGTCGTTTTATTAATAATTTATTGATTGAACTGGAAAGTTCATCTTTTCAATGTTGATAATATATTTCTTATTGTTCAAATTGAAACTTTAAATTATTTTTATAGTTCCCAATTCATTGTTAGATTTTATTACAGTATTTATACGTTACAAAGTATTTTCCAATGTTATTTTTAAAATTGTCAATTTTTAAATATGTAATAGTGATTTAACGTTCCTCAGATATTTGCAGTGCTCAACTGAACCTACTTCTTCAACTCAGCTCTATCAATTTCTTTTCATTAATATTTTTATTGATAAATCTTTTATATGATGATACACTCAAGGAAAGTTTACTTAGTCACATACCTTATTCTCCAAAGAAATTTGTCGTTGTAAATAAATTAGATTATTAGACCCCACCCTAGGCTTCAAGATTATCTAAGCATATATACTTACAAATTGAATTATTAGTATTATTGTCCAACATAATTGTATTGTTGAAATTGTTCTTTGCGTGTGTAATTTAATATTGTTACCTTACTAGCACCCTAGATTGTTATCTACTTGTTATTACCATAATATGTTTTTATTTTAATTTGTTATGTAAATATATCAGTGTATATTTGGGCTCTCGATTTTTACATGTTTCTTAAATCATGCTACCGAATAATTTTACACTACATATATTGTACACTGTTGTGATATGACGATTTTTATATGATGAATCACCACCGAAATACATGTGTGCCTTATTACAAAAATTTGAAAAAATAAAATGAACGATATAAATATATACTATACATGTAAATAGAATAGGTATATAAAGTATTCTAGTTTTGAGTTGCATATTGAATTGTAAGTTTTGATGCTTGTTAATTTGCACACTACTCCCAATTAACCGGTATATTGATAGGGACAATGGTAATGCTATTGATGAAATGGTTACTGGAATCTAAATCGTAAAACTGAAATTTAAAATATTTATCCGAAAAACAAGCCGTACTCGATCACGTAATAAATCATTTCTTTTTACGTTGAAGAATACAAATACAGTGTTTTAAATTATTGTATTGTGGATAGCTACCCTTGTTCCTCACTGGTCCAAGGTTGGGTTGATTGGGAGTGCGTGTCTGATGTATTATACAAACATGTGGTAATTTCCATTGTTGTGCCTTTATTTACAATATTTATCAAGCAAATGCTTTTTATCGTTGTACAAGTATAGATTTATTTATGATATACAAATGGATTGTATGTACTCGAATCGTGTACTGTTTGGTGTAAGGCAATGAGATTTGTGTTCATAAAATATTTAAACATATTTGGTGTTGATATTCATTGTCATCTTCATTCCCAAAAGATAATAGGTTAGCTGTGTAAACATTTTATACAACTTTGGTACTACAAGATGATGTGTCTGCGATCACACCGGAGTTAATAACATGAGTTATTAACAAAAAGTGACTGAATCGTCAAAAAACTATCTTAACAAAAGTTAATAACTCGTGTTTTTAACAAAAAATTCCAATGCTCCAATATACATTGGAATACATGTATTCTAGGTACCTTGGAAAATTCCTTGTTATTAAAGAAAATGTCATTAACATATGTTAATGACTTATGTTATTAACATCAGTTAATAACAATAATGTTTAAAACTTTAACAAAATGTTAATAACTTAATCCTTATAGATTCTATTAGATTAAAAATAATTTATCAAACACATGATGAACAAATGTGTTTGTCAAGTTTCGTTTAATCTAATACAATATAAGAATTAAGTTATTAACATTTTGTTAATAACTTTGGTTTAAACGATGCTTTAGAAAAACTGGCTTATATTTGAAGCATATAACCACATTTTAACATTCTAGAACTCAATGAAATGATAAAATATCATCTATATTTTATGTTACTTTTCTAAAGATGATGTCAGAATATTAAGAATTGTTCATGTCATGTTCCCTAGATTGTTACCCACATAAGCCTGAGGCTTAGAACAAACAATCTGTATACATTTGCTCTACCTGAGATTATAATAATGGTAATAGGAAGAGATTAATGTAATTTACCAAGGTTCGCTTTTAGTGGTTTACATACATTGGGAACTTATTTTAAGGCCCTTTGCACACTGGGCCACCATGGAAGCGCTTCCACGAGAGCTTCCATGGAAGCGCCACCATCAAAATTTGATAGCATTGCACACTACAGCCACCACCTGACTCATCACTCCAGTTCACTAGTCAACTCATCATCAGTTGAAGAATGGACGTGGAAGAAGCACGACTATTGGCATATGTTGAATAATATAATGAATAATGCTCAAGAAAAGTGGTTATATAAATTACCAAATTCATTTTGTTCATTTTCTGTGAAAATTCATTTTCTTTTATTTTTCAATGAAAAGATTTACCAGCTCCCTCCAAGAATTTTTCTTAACATCCCGGTCTGCATATAATTTTGAAGACATGTCCCATTTGGCTGGTCTACTTTCAACTTCAAGAATGAACCTTTCTGTATCAATTGTTCACTATTCATTACGACGACTTCAACAGACAACTGTACTGAACTTGATTTGAATTGAAACTGAACTGGAGATGATTTTCTGGTGGCTCTAGTGTGCAATGACAGATGATACTGGTATGACGTGGTGGCGCGACAGTCTGGTAGCTAACAAAATCGACGGCTTTAGCCACCACATTCCTGGAAGCTCGGCTGGTGGCTCTAGTGTGCAGTGACAGTTAAGAGACAATGCTACCACGTGGTGGCGCTTCTGTGGTGGCCCAGTGTGCAAAGGGCCTAAGGGTGTGCGTATATGTGCAAGTGCATGTCAGATCATGCATGAGCGAAAAACAAAATCTGGAAAGCTGTTCACACTGAACGCAACCAGCAAGTGCACACTATCAGTGTGAGAGTTCCTATTACTCTTTCCAGATTTTGTTTCTCATCTGCACGCATCCAGTGTGATCGCACCCTGAAGCTTGGAACTGGCTTCAAGCAACCACCTTTCAATAGATAAATTTCTATTCAAAAAAAAAATGAGATCTCTCCAATTTCTAGCATTTTAACTCCATAAAAATTTAATAAAATCGTAACTCATGCATTTCAGGAAAACCTGACTACGGTTTGAGATCTTTCAAGTTGTATCTACCGACAGGATGCAGACAGATAAGAGGAAAATCATGGCTATAAAGCTGTATTCGCACACACAACAGTCAAAATACAGTTCCCTTGAGTTCTAATGGTATTATTCATACTCACTCAACTGTGCTAAGTAGTATAATAGTCCGAATAGAACTCGTGAGAATTATATTTCTACAGTCACTGTTATGTACGAATCCACCTCTGATTTTTATTTGAGTGGCACAATAATATGCCACCTGTGTGCTTTGAGCTTAAGGCTGTGCAAAGACTAAAAATAAACTTTCTACTGGTAATATTTTTCGAAGTTTTTCAATTTGTACATCATCAAGCTATCTAAATATATTTCTTTTTCAGGAGAACATTTTTTTCCGATCATTACTTTTTGAGATATGAGCGCCTAAAGTTTAAATTTTCGGGACACAACATTTCAAATTCGGTAAGAGATAAATCCATGAGATTTAGAGGATTGATTCTTCATGGTATTGTTGATCTAGTAAAACAAAAATTCTCTGAAAATATCAATTTATCCATGTTGTACATCCATACTTTTTCACTGTTAAAATTAAACTTGAATTTAAAAAAACACTTTTGAAGTGAAAATACACTTACTTTTGTAGTGACGATCGTTTCGGCCTGTTGTTGGACAGTCTGATGATGACCAAGAACAGGTCGAAACGATCGTCACTACAAAAGTAAGTGTATTTTCACTTCAAAAGTGTTTTTTAAAATTCAAGTTTAAATTTATCAAATTTACTAAAAATGACCAAAAATAACTTTTTGTTGAGTTATTTTTGGTAAATTGAATAACTTTATTGAAAATTGATATTTCCAGAAAATTTTTGCTTTTCTAGATCAACAATACCATGGAGAATCAGCCTTAACATCTCATGGATTTATCTCTTACCGAATTTGGAATGTTCTGTCCCGAAAATTTAAAATTTAGGCGCTCATATCTCAAAAAGTTATGATCGGAAAAAAATTTTCCCGAGAAAACTTTTTTATTTTGATAGCTTGATGATAATACGAATTGAGAAACTTATGAAAAATATCACCAATAGAAAGTTTATTTTTAGCCTTTGCACAGCATTAACATCTCTGAAGAGTAAAACTAAATACCGTACAAAGTGTCCTACTGCCGAAGACCAGAGATTCTACATAAAATTTGTAACAAAAAATGACTAGTAACATTTCTTACATCGACCTTATAATTTTCGATATATATAGATTTTTCTATATTTTTGAAAAACGTCAATAACTAGAAAATCATCTGCCAAAATCTAATTTTAAGGATATCATTGAGGAGAGGAGAAATTTCCAATGAGATTCACATAGTTTGTTCCTTTGTTTTACGTTTTGAACTTAATGAGCGGTCAAAATTGAAAAAGTACATTCGTCGAGTTCAAAGTCAAATTTCGAACAGTTTGAACGCTCATAAAAAGTTTAAAAAAAAACGTCAAAGGAACAAATTAATTATATGAATATTATTGAAAATTTCTTCCTCTTTCTAAGCCATATAGTATAAAATAATTATGGCATAGTTTTTTAGTTATTGACGTTTTTAAAAATATCAAAATATTGATGTAACTCAAAAAAACTGACATTTTTTTATAGAAATCTATGGTGTTCGGATATTTTGTGAGACATTCTGCATATCAAGTGGCCTGGATGACTAAGGTCTGGCAGTGTCAAGAATTTTCAGGTCGCGGCTGATCAGACTATTTTAAGCTATATAGTATTGATGGATAGCTTCTTAAACAAATTCAACATAGATTTTTCAAGCTCATTTTATAATAAGTGGTATACCGGTAGTGGTGACTTTCTGTTTAATTCCATTCGCATTTGCACTGCTTTATTCCTAAAGTGAGGAAAGGCCTGAAATAGGTCTTTATACTAACTTTTCTCCAGTACTTAGACATAAGATTGCTAATGAATTTTTGAAATAGGTAATACTCTTTTCTATTGAGTTTTTCCCTGTTTGTCACAAAAAGTAGAACATACAATGATATTTCAGCAGATTCATATCCATATACCGTACCTTACTTAGGAGAAATTGAATTTCATTGAATTTTACCCAATTAAATGTTTACCATACCTATAATATAAAAATGAAAATTTTAGGATTCACAGTAGCCTACTTATATTAAAATATTACTGCTTGATACTTGTCCAGACGACAGGATTTTATTGAACTCTAGCCATTTGGTTTACCAGGCTTATATAGGTAGACCTACACCGTAGTGATTTTATAATTTTTTCATTCATGGCAAAATACCGTACTATAGTAAATTTATCCCATATTAAGTCAGTAACAAAGTAAAAAAATATTCTCCATAATAAAGCGATAAATAATTTTTATTTAAAGTACCTACGGTACCGGTACAAAATTCATTTTTTAACTAGATATATCGGTAATTGAACAAGTAGATATAAATTATCGACATACTCATGGAGGAAATCACCCGCCGTGAAGAAAGATAATGACAACTCCTCAGCTATCAGACTGTCAGAAGGATAAATACAAGTAAAATATAAAGTCTCAACCTTTTTTTGATAATTCTAAAGATTAATTTTTACGATATTTTATGTTTATTCAAAGATAGATTCTCCAATCATATTAGGCCTATTATAACAGAGTTAAAATTCACTTTATAGGTAAGTTTAAATTTAGGTGAATTTCAAAAGATTTCGGTTAGAATAAAGAAAATTTGAGTTTTTATAGCATTCTGGATTTGAAAAATGTATCCTAGGTCTACCTTTTGCTTTTGAAACCGGTATGGGTAAAAGCTCAGCTTTTATTGTAAAAATAAAGATTATCTCGCATGAAGCAAAATAATTTGTGAAAAATAAATGCGATTTATCTATCTAGCATCAAATTCATTGGCCCAAATATTAAATTAAGTACTAAAAGGCAGTAACTTTAATATTATAATTTTATCAAGGCTGTAACAAATAGTCTAGAATATTTAAAACTGCCGCGCTTGTGTCAACCAGCGCCAACTAGCGTCAAGACAAAATAGGTATTGATTTTATTGATACGGTTCGCATCTCTTTTCTCGCTATTGTAAAAGCATTTGGGATCAATTATTAAAATGAAATTTTAAATGTATAATAAAGTTATTGAGGAAAATTAATGATAAGTAGTTAGATTCTCCAATTAAGTCCGATGACCGTTGCTGGGTGTCACTACGTCACTTGTATTTTGACTGTTTTATCAACGCCATCTTTGCAACTTCACAAAGAAAAGAGACAACAACATCAGAACAGATCAACAACAAAAGATCTGAGCTGAGGCTGAGCTGAAGCGTTCCTCTTGCTGATGCTGTGTCCGAAATGTTTATTATCAGTTTAATTGGCGTTTGTTGTGTTTTAAAACATTTGCTCAATGTTCAAGAAAAACTCTGTAGTATTTTAAATGTGTGATTAGTTGTATTGATGAATAATTTACATGTAGTGTTTGACAAAAAGGCACTCAGCCTTATGAGTCCTTGTTGGACTATTGGAATTGTGCAGTTTGATGGTTTATGATGTCGCATGCTCTTTACAAATATCAAAAGTGAGTACGACAATTTTTTAAATTATCAATTATACCTAAGAATGATTTAGAATTAAATACAAAATCAATTAGTTTGCTTTTAATCTTGATCAAAACCCAAGGCTATTTTTCACCGGTTGACGTTTGGTTGATATGAACTCTTTCTTTATCAGTTGAAATTCTTATTTCATTAATTTAACAACAGTTTAGCCGTTCAGCATTATTATATTAACTTACTCATTCACTCAATCAAAAATTTTTTATGGTCGGCTACTACAAGAACAGGTTTGACTGAATGACCTTTCTGCTTCTCCCAAAAAGAACAAAAAATTAAGCCAAAGTTATGTAAATTAGCCTACAGATAAGACATTTTAACCACATTAGTTCACTCTAGTACGTTGCCTTGTTGAAATGACATTTTCAGTTATTTTGGACAGTTTTAGTACTATAAATTTTTTTAAAATAACATAAGTTAATAATAATTGAGGTTTTTTACTCTAGGTTAGTGTTCCTTCTTAGTAAAGATAATACAATAGTGTATCCTACCTATAACGTAGAATATACTATATTTCTATCCTTAAGTAAATGCGGAAATAATCCACTTGATAATAAATTGTAAATTATTTTACAATATTGCATGATATGTGTTCTGTAAAAACTCTGGTTTATTTGCCAGTATCTTCTAGAACGACAACACATACATCAAATACGTGTTAGGTTGTAAAGTTCTACCGTATTCGTTTTTTTTCAAGCGCTGAATATGTGTATAGTTAACAGGTCTTTTTATGTTGAATGAAAAAGACTAAGAAATTGTCAAAAAAACCACAGATTTACTAAAAAAAGAATTTATTTAAATTATGATTTATTAAAAAAGAAGGTCTTTATGTTCATACTGTGGCAGGCCTAGTATAAATGTCAAAATTTGTGGTGATTATAATTTACATAATTTTGCGTTCGTTTCTACAATAATATGCTAAGTTTATTGAAAAAAAGATTTGTATAAGATATTCTTTGTTTCTCATTTTTAGCTAAAAAAATGAGAGCGTTCGTCTATTTAATGTTTGCCTCTGTGTCAATCGTACCTTCAAGGGTATTGCTCTTAAAACAATAACGCTCAAGCATCAGATTTCAATGAGGTGACAACCCATTGTTTATTTATTTTTCACGACTAGTGATCTCCATTTTCTTCTTATTAAAATTCCTCGGATCAATAACCTTTCGTCTTAGTTGATATCGGTCCAGAGAGTATACATAGAATATCCATTACCCTCTGTATCGGTCACCACTAAACCTCCAGCAGTAGCTTACCTACAGTGAATAAATAATATTAAAGGAATTTTAGTGCCACTGGAATCACACTCATGCAATTAGAACCTTTATTACATTCACATTAAATAGGCTATCAAAAAAAATCCGTATTGTAAATAAAAATATTGTGGTAAACTTAGCTTACCTACAGTAAATAATATTAAACCTCCGCAACGTTCCCAGATCGTTTTTAACAATGTAGAAATATAATTAATTAACAAAATATTTAATCTCAATAATAAAAATGTAGTCTATTATTTAATTGTTGAATTTTTTTTTTGAGAAAATAATAATAATTGATCATTTAAACAAGAATTAACAATATTAATATTACATCAGTTATACTGGTATCATCTATAATCTGTAGTTGGCAGTGGCAAGAACGAGAATCGACAACGCTGTTCACACCTATATTTTTCCATTGCCATTATAACGAGGACCTCACTATAGGCCTGGAGCCTAGAGTACAGACAGCAATACACAGCGTTACCACCTAAGTATCTTGAAAGAGAAAGTCAAGTCGAGGTAAAATATGCCTGACAGTTTTGTTTAATTTCAGAGAATTAGTTGAAAAAAGGTTACAGACATTTTAATTTTCTAGCTGAGGGTGATGTTCATATGAGCTCCAGGCGTGTGCATGGGTACCGTAATGAGACGGATGATAGTGAGAGATGAGTTGGCGTACAGTGTTAGATGGTTTCTGAATAACCAAGAGTAGCTGTTGCATGAAACTCACTTGAATGATAAAGGAGCCAATCGCTTCCCATATGATACAATGATTCATCCTGTTTTTAAAACATGATGAACTATTAATTACTTGAATGTTTAATTATAGAAAATAATTAGTACCCTTGTAATATTTTCAAATACACATCTTTCTTCCAACCTACCTTGTGCAAACAACACATGTTGACTTTCATTCAACATGTACTCATAGCAAATTGGACATGTACACAGCCACAACACAAGGAAGAGGAATGATATCGATTTACGTGATGCCAGACTGACTCGATCGCATAATAGCTTTCCTGTCCTTGCACTCAAGATTTTCAATAGGATGCCTGTGTATTTCCGTGAGCGGGAGGAGAAAATCTTTGAGAGGGTACTTTGGGAAAAGCTTGTGAGTCTGGCTCTCTACTCCCTGGATGAAGAGGCAATACTATGTTTTATGAGATCTATGACTGACCTCCCATCTTGATCTTAGTTTTTGCTATCAAGTTTTACTTTTTGATTGACGCAATCTATCCAGCAAGTGTTGGTCATGGATGGAATGGAGATTACCGAATTACTGAAAAATAAAACACAACTAGTTCCGATTTTTATGATTTTCAATTTGACATTTGAGAATGTCATAAATGTCGTAACTAGTCGTTTTCAATTAGAAAATATTACAAGGGTACTAGCTATTTTCCATAATAAGTTATTTTTAAGTTTTTTGGTAGCTTCAAAACCTTGCTAGAACAGTCAAATCATTTGCAGGATTTCTAGAAATCACATTAAAATAGTAGTTAGAAATTAGTAACTTTGGAAGTTTTGGTTGTATTTCTTATATTTGCAAAAGGTGAATTTTGAGGGTGTCATTCATTTGTTCCTGTATTTCAGTTCATCCTGATCAGTTTGTGGTCAACATTTACGTTCTTTGTGTTTATTATCCCATATTAACAAAACATTTTGAATGAATCAAATCTAATATTTGTTCATAAAAATATAATGTAACTGCAGTTACAATAAACGTATTGTGAACGTTCCCTGCAATGACACAGTCTTCTGGGTTTGAGGAATGAGTTTTCTTAATTTATTATTTTTATTTGCTGAGGATAATGCTCACATGAGCTCTAGGCTTGTGCGTGGGTAATGAGGCTGATGATAATGAGAGATGAAATACAAGCGTTATAGAAAAACTTGAAAGATTTTGGCGGCCATCTTGTTTTCGAGATGTTTGTCTGTGATTTCGACTTATCATCACCATCGCGTTTCTAATATTATGCTAGACCTAACTAAGAAATTGAGACATCTTCCATGGATGTTGAAAATGACCACGGAGTGCTTGTTTCATGACATTTGCGCCCGGACTAGGAAGTGAGTGAGCGAGTGCGTGTGTGGGAGTGAGACAAAATTATGCCTCAGCTCTTGAACCATTTCATTCAATCCACTGATATCTCGCGAAATATTATCCATTATCTTCATTACTTGATTCATTCAAATTCAATCCATTGTTCAAATATTTTATTGCATGCATCTTCATTCAAGAACTAGAATTTGACGTTGCATTCCTGCTGATTAGAAATTTACATATCATAGTCATCAATCTATTAACTATTTTTACTTTCCTTGCCCTATTACCATAGGTAAGGAAAGTATTTCTTTCCGAAAAAAATTAAGGTACCCCAATTTCTTAATTTCTATACGTTTCAAGGTCCCCTGAGTCCGAAAAAGTGGTTTTTGGGTATTGGTCTGTATGTGTGTGTGTGTGTGTGTGTGTGTGTGTGTATGAGTGTCTGTGTACACGATATCTCATCTCCCAATTAACGGAATGACTTGAAATTTGGAACTTAAGGTCCTTTCACTATAAGGATCCGACACGAACAATTTCGATCAAATGCAATTTAAGATGGCGGCTAAAATGGCGAGCATGTTGCCAAAAACAGGGTTTTTCGTGATTTTCTCGGAAACGGCTCCAACAATTTTGATCAAATTCATACCTAAAATAGTTATCGATAAGCTCTATCAACTGCCACAAGTCCCATATCTGTAAAAATTTCAGGAGCTTCGCCCCATCAATGCAGATAGATTCCCAATTATCAGGCTTCAGATACAATTGAAACAAAAAAAATCAAGTGGAGTAGATTGAGCATGAAAATCTCTACAATTAATGTTCAGTAACATTTTCACCTAAAATTGAAAATAAGCTTTAAATTCGAGAAAATTTGATTATTCAATTACAAATTATTGTTGATTCTATTAAATCATTCACTATGAAGAGATATCAGACCTCATGTGTGTCTACAGCGTTATTGCCCTGTCACCAGCTGGCTCAAATCTTTGAATAGTGGCCTTAAGATGCGCGGTAACACTAGCGTCAGGTGATCAATTTTCATAATGGTAAGGAAAGTTGTGTGAGTGCGCCACACCAGATTTTTACTTCCTCTTCTGCGATCCAAATGCGACTATTTTCTTTCCTCTTCTGCGATCCAATTGTGCAAGGTCTACTAGATATTACATATTGTACTATAGTTCAAGTTCAGCCTTGTCTCGGCTATAGTGAGGTCCACGTTATAATGACAGTGGAGAAAGATAGGAGAACAGCGATGCCGATTCTCGGCCTTGCCACTGCCTTCTATAGAGGATAGATGATAGATGATACTGGTGTATCTGATGTAATATTAACTGTTCATTGTTTTAAAAATAATCATTCATATTTGATTTGTCAAGAAAAATTATTTTTCAATGATTAAATGAAAATTTTCATAATTAAGATTAAATCTGGAACTAGTTTCTGGTACAGAATCCAACAAAACTCTTCTCATGGGACGTGGAACTTTTTACCGGGTAAATTGGGAATCGGACAATTTACCACATTTCCCACATGTTCCCAGAACGGGCCCAATAGGTGTATTCTGTGATAGTATTCCATTATTCATTTGAGGTTATATGATTTTTTTCAAATCCACATCAGTAAAAAACTTGATCCAATAATTTTCTTTTTTTTAGTATGCAAATATTCTTAACTCATTAATGTCAAAATTCAGTTTTTCTTCCTAAATAATGTATTCCCATATCTACGTTGTTGAAAGCGACCTGGCAACGTTGCGGAGCTAGAAAAGGGTAGCACTAGATAAGGATAGTACGTAAAGAAGTGTTACGAGCAGTTGTAGGAAAAAATATTTTTCATGAATATTTCTTATCAGCCCAATTAATTAGATTTCTACATTGTTGGAACACGATCTGGCAACGTTGCTAGAAAAGGATAGAGCCATTTGCTTTGTTGAATGGTAGACAAGGATAGCTAGAAAAGGGTAGCACTAGATAAGGATAGAGCCATTTGCTTTGTTGAATGGTAGACAAGGATAGCTAGAAAAGGGTAGCACTAGATAAGGATAGAGCCATTTGCTTTGTTGAATGGTAGACAAGGATAGCTAGAAAAGGGTAGCACTAGATAAGGATAGAGCCATTTGCTTTGTTGAATGGTAGATAAGGATAGCTAGAAAAGGGTAGCACTAGATAAGGATAGTACGTTAAGAAGTAATACGAGCAGTTGTAGGTTGTAGGAAAAAATATTTTTCATGAATATTTCTTATCAGCCCAATTAATTAGATTTCTACATTGTTGGAACACGATCTGGCAACGTTGCTAGAAAAGGATAGAGCCATTTGCTTTGTTGAATGGTAGACAAGGATAGCTAGAAAAGGGTAGCACTAGATAAGATAGAGCCATTTGCTTTGTTGAATGGTAGACAAGGATAGCTAGAAAAGGGTAGCACTAGATAAGGATAGAGCCATTTGCTTTGTTGAATGGTAGACAAGGATAGCTAGAAAAGGGTAGCACTAGATAAGGATAGAGCCATTTGCTTTGTTGAATGGTAGATAAGGATAGCTAGAAAAGGGTAGCACTAGATAAGGATAGTACGTTAAGAAGTAATACGAGCAGTTGTAGGTTGTAGGAAAAAATATTTTTCATGAATATTTCTTATCAGCCCAATTAATTAGATTTCTACATTGTTGGAACACGATCTGGCAACGTTGCTAGAAAAGGATAGAGCTATTTGCTTTGTTGAATGGTAGACAAGGATAGCTAGAAAAGGGTAGCACTAGATAAGGATAGAGCCATTTGCTTTGTTGAATGGTAGACAAGGATAGCTAGAAAAGGGTAGCACTAGATAAGGATAGAGCCATTTGCTTTGTTGAATGGTAGACAAGGATAGCTAGAAAAGGGTAGCACTAGATAAGGATAGAGCCATTTGCTTTGTTGAATGGTAGATAAGGATAGCTAGAAAAGGGTAGCACTAGATAAGGATAGTACGTTAAGAAGTAATACGAGCAGTTGTAGGTTGTAGGAAAAAATATTTTTCATGAATATTTCTTATCAGCCCAATTAATTAGATTTCTACATTGTTGGAACACGATCTGGCAACGTTGCTAGAAAAGGATAGAGCTATTTGCTTTGTTGAATGGTAGACAAGGATAGCAACACCAATGTTAATAAAATACTATCATTATAACGTGGACCTTACGATAGTAAGTTATCAATTTATTAACACTTATTTGTTTCCTTTTCTGCTATCCAATTATTGTGCGAGGACTACTCGAATACTATCAACGCAATTCTAATCTATCTGCGCTTTCTCTTCCCTTTTGTTGCTTCTCTCACTTTCTTCCGTCTCTCTTTCTCGTCGAGCTTATTTCAATATTTCTCTAGGGGTGAGGAGTCGAGACATACGGCGGTGCAATGTAGCGTACTAGGGGATAGGATTGGATTGGGGTTGTGAAATGAAGCTAGCTGGAGGGTTTCGAAATTTCTCAGGGTTGTGGTGGGGTATCCAGGACGACAGATGTTCGAGGGGTTGGTGGAGTGGGGGGAGAGGTTTCTGTCTTCGTCTACTTGTCCACCCTCTCTTTCTCGCGCTCACCTTTGCCGGCTGAGTGTTGAATTCACTCGCATACGTTTGCCGAGAGCCATCGCGTGTAGTTGAGTGGTACGGCGGGGAGCTGTGTAGGACAGGGACAGAGTTCGCGCGTGAGTGTGTGTGAGTGAGCGTGCGTGTCTGTGTGAGTGCGGGAGTTCTAGTGTCCAGCGGGAATGCTATCCCGGATTTGTTCGTCACCGGCCAATACCGATTGCTTTAATGAGGCGTAAGTTACAATTACCATACTCATAATAACTTGATGATTAGAATTCAAGATTTTTTAATTTTTGTATACGGTAGTATAGTGAGTTCCACGTTATAATGGCAGTGAAGAAAGATAGGATATCATCGTTGCCGATCCTTGCTTGGTCTTGTCAATGCCTTCTATAGACGGTAGTTGATACAGCTCTTGATGTAATATTAACTGTTCATTCTCGTTAAAAATAATCAATTATATTTTAATAAGCGAGAAATTATATTTCATTTCATAATTAAGATAAAATATTTTGTTAATTAATTATTAATTCTACATTATTAAAAGATGATTTAGCAAAGAGCAAAGCGAGAAAAAGATAGCGCTATCGGATTTGTTGAATGATAGACAAGGATAGCAATACCATTGCTAATCAAACACTGCCCATAATAACGTGGACCTCACTATAGTTTCATGTATCTGTGGTTTTTGTTAGTGTTGATAGAGTTTCTGACAGTCTTATCAATCAATGTATTGTAAATCTTTACTCCATCTGTGAACGTTATACATTACTTTCATCATATTTATAAAATATAAGAAGATATATAAAATAATACATCTTACTCCATCTGTGAACGTTATACAGTACTTTCATCATATTTATAAAATATAATCATTTTAAGAAGATAAGGAACTTTCATTATAATTGAGCGCTACTATATTTATGTAGGCTTATCTATAACTACATTGAATTTGTCTACTTGATTTGCAATATTATGGCTAATGAATTGAATCCTTGAAGGATGTATGACAGCAAGTTAATGTTAAATTTAATTACAACCATTTTCTGTAATTTTGACACTACCTACGCAATTTACATTGTTACAAATGGTATGATTATCTAGTATTTGAAGAATAATTTTTAACGCTAATTACTTTCCAGCATTTGCTGAGATTCGGATAGGAGATATTTTATAAATTTGTAAATCAAACCTTTCCTCTATCGCTCTATAGTCTATTGCCTTTTGACTTAAGGTAGTAGATGAAGAGTGTAGAACGTTATCGTCACGGATTTAAAATTGCACTTTCGATTTTACTTTCCTTGCCCTATTACCATAGGTAAGGAAAGTATTGCTTTCCGAAAAAAATTAAGGTACCCCAATTTCATGTTTTCTATACGTTTCAAGGTCAAAAAAGTGGTTTTTGGGTATTGGTCTGTATGTATGTGTGTGTGTGTGTGTGTGTGTGTGTGTGTGTGTGTGTGTATGAGTGTATGTGCGTCTGTGTACACGATATCTCATCTTCCAATTAACGGAATGACTTGAAATTTGGAACTTAAGGTCCTTTCACTATAAGGATCCGACACGAACAATTTCGATCAAATGCGATTCAAGATGGCGGCTAAAATGGCGAAAATGTTGTCAAAAACAGGGTTTTTCGCGATTTTCTCGAAAACGGCTCCAACGATTTTGATTAAATTTATACCAAAAATAGTCATTGATAAGCTCTATCAACTGCCACAAGTCCCATATCTGTAAAAAATCCAGGAGCTCCGCCCCATCTAAGCAAAGTTTGACTTTAGATTCTCAATTTTATCAGGCTTCAGATGCAATTTAAACAAAAAATTCAAGTGGAAAAGATTGAGAATGAGAATCTCTACAATTAATGTTCAGTAACATTTTCACCTAAAATTGAAAATAAGCTCGAAATTCGAGAAAATGTGATTATCCAATTGCAATCTGTTGGCAACTGTTGATTCTATTAAATCATTCACTATGAAGAGATAGCAGACCTCGTGTGTCTCCAGCGATATTGCCCTGTCACCAGCTGGCTCAAATCTTTGAATAGTAGACTGGAGATGTGCGGGAACACTAGCGTCAGGTGATCAATTTTCATAACGGCAAGGAAAGTTGGGTGTGTGCGCCACACCAGATTTTTTGATTTAGGACTTTCCGTGGGCACCTTGCAATAAGCGTGAAATGTCAGATAGTAGAGAGATTGTTAGATGTTCCAATGTTATGATTTAACATAACTACTGTAAAACGCTGAATGAAGATGTTTTGATTTGATCTAAACATGTGTCAAGCCTCACCAACTCTTGTAGAATGCGCGGTATACAATGTTATTATTATTATGTATTTCTCGTCTTTCTGCTGTTTGGAAAGAGGGGTGATATTGAAGAAAATGGTTCCAATACAGGTGTTTGATGTTCAAACAGATCTGCCTCCTAGTTCGTAGATAATGTCAATTATCTGATACATAAAATGTTGTAGGAAGTCGAATAAGTTCGATTTTCTGTCATCTGTCTATTCTTATCATTAATACAGTCTACAGTGGGTACTAACGGCCACGGTAAATAGAAGAAGACGGTAGGTGTCACGTGCATTTTTGTGCTAAATTTCCGGTTTCGCTGACGTCATTTTATATCCAATCATCTGTTTTTAACAAATAATTTTCATAAATTGCCAATAGGTGTTATAAACCTCGGTTGGTGGCGATGACGCAATCTAGCTGGCTGGCCACTGCGCACACATTTCATGACCCCTACCGTTTTTATCTAAATATCGTGCTAACGGCTATTTTACATTACCCAAAAAAGCAATTTTCAACCGTAGCTGGATTCAAACATATCAGTGATAGCAAACATTGAAACTATAATTCCCTCGAGATCTGATTGGACTAATTCCATTCTGACCGGCAGAGCGAGTTTGAATAATACCATTAGAACTTATGAGAATTATATTTTCACTGTCACTGCGTGAGAATCCAGCTTTTTCAATTCAATCTAAGTCTAATGAATTACTACGTGGGCACCTTTTGTTGCCCTTATAATATAAAAAATCTGGTATGGTGCACTCACACAACTTTCCTTGCCGTTATGAAAATTGATCAACTGACGCTAGTGTTCCCGCGCATCTCATGTCTACTTTTCTAAGATCTGAGCCAGCTGGTGACAGGACAATAGCGCTGCAGAGTGCAGACACACGAAGTCTGCTATCTCTTCATAGTGAATGATTTAATAGAATCAACAGTTTGCAATTGAATAATCTTTATTTCTAGAATTTCGAGCTTATTTCCATTTTTAGGTGAAAATGCTACTGAACATTAATTGTAGAAATGTTCATGCTCAATCTTTTCCACTCGAAATTTTTTGTTTAAATTGTAGAAGTTGATAGAGCTTATCAATGACTTTTCTAGGTATGAATTTGATCAAAATCGTTAGAGCCGTTTTCGAGAAAATCACGAAAAACCCTGTTTTTGACAACATTTTCGCCATTTTAGCCGCCATCTTGAATTGCATTTGTTCGAAAATGTTCGTGTCGGATCCTCATAGTGTAAGGACCTTAAGTTCCAAATTTCAAGTCATTCCGTTAATTGTGAGGTGAGATATCGTGTACACAGACGCACATACACTCATTTACACACACACACACACACACACACACACACACACACACACACACACACACACACACATACAGACCAATACCCAAAAACCACTTTTTTGGACCCTGTTTTTGACAACATTTTCGCCATTTTAGCCGCCATCTTGAATTGCATTTGTTCGAAAATGTTCGTGTCGGATCCTCATAGTGTAAGGACCTTAAGTTCCAAATTTCAAGTCATTCCGTTAATTGTGAGGTGAGATATCGTGTACACAGACGCACATACACTCATTTACACACACACACACACACACACACACACACCACACACACACACACACACACACACACACATACAGACCAATACCCAAAAACCACTTTTTTGGACCCAGGGGACCTTGAAACGTATAGAAATTTAGAAATTGGGGTACCTCAATTTTTTTCGGAAAGCACTTTCCTTACCTATAGTAATAGGGCAAGGAAAGTAAAAACGTGTTGCAAAATACGTTGAAATTCGACAATCAATAATTCATGGACTTATGCGGGCATCATTAGCAAAAACATTCTCTCCCTAAATTTTGATTGTTTCAGATGTAATTCCGTGAATTCTCTTATCACCTTAATTGGTTCCTTACACTCTTTCGTATTTGAATCAGCAAAGGAATAATATCGAATGTTGTAACATTGGGAGGGGATCGGCATGTCTACTGTCTGTAGAAGGTAGTGGCAAGGCAGATAATCGACAACGCTGCCCTCTTATATTTCTCCACTATCATTATAACGTGTACCTCACTATATCTCTATCATATTTTTACTCTCGACGTTGATTACAATCTTCCAAGATGTGCATTGTCACGAGTTGAAATTAATCTGCCAAGTTCCCTCTTTCCAGAACGTAACAATGTATGTGACGGGTAAATTTGTAGGTATATTGACCATTATGGGGTGGCTTTATTCCTGGTTACTGTTGGGGGAAAAAATAATCGATTTCCTGTCGTCCCATCTGCGATGTTGAAGTTGTGGCACACGCCAAGACCAAGACGTAGGATATTTCTTATTATTTTTCTCTGCTTCCCCACCTTGTTTCGATTTCTTGGGCCGATTAAAGGAAGGAGGGGGAGGGTGTCTCGGCACGTGTTCCCCTCTCTCTCTCTCTCTCTCTCCCTCGCCCCATCTGTCTCGAAAGCCAGCTGTCTCCCTTCTTAGAAGTTGAGTTTTCTTTTTTCAGCCGATTATATTTTCTTAACTTCATCTTCATGAAGGGCTCACAATAGGAGGCTTTATTGAAGATTCTACCTCATTCTAGTAATTGTAACGCAATTTACCACACTTTATCATTGTGAAGGTAATAATGCTCATGATAAATTTGTTTTGAAGACCAACGCTGTTTTATCCTTATGACTATTTATTTTCCAAAAAAATAAATGAAAGAAAGCTTTACAAAAATAGAAATATATTATTTTGTTTGAACCGTATCTTATTTTTTGAGATCAAAAACCAGTCTGCTCAGGCATCTTTTACATGTTTATAGTGAGGCCCACGTTATAATGACAGTATTTGATTAACATTGGTGTTGCTACCCTTGTCTATCATTCGATAAAGTAGATAGAGCTTTTCTTTTCTAGGTTCACAACGATCGGTCCAGATCGGTTTTTGCTTACTTACCTAAGCCTCTTCTACCTAAAGGTGCATTTTCGTTTATGCGTAAATTTCCCCAGTCGACGACGGCAAGCATTGTTAACATTCATATTGTCCAAATATAAAATGTGCTAAAACAGCTTATCAAATAACTTTCCATTATTTGTCTCTATTATTAAAGAATTAAACAGTTCTAATAATATCAACAAATTGCAATTTAAAAATATAAAGAAGTATAAGCTCAACCTGCCCCACATTAAAACAAAATTGAACATATTCATTCAGGTTATGTAGACAAATTGAAATCTACCCACAATCTGAGATTCTCTCCCTGTCGTGGTAGACGACGGCATTTACGCTCAAAGGAAAACCCAGCTTTAGGCCAGTTTCACACGGCAGAGTCCTCGCTCCTGGATGATCATATTACTGAAGATCATATTTCATATTTTACAGCTCTCCTGTACTTTCACATGGGGATCTTACGAATAAGCCGACAGATCTAACAACTACGCCGCCGTTTGCTCAAAGTTATGACTCATCACTTTTTCTCAAAGTCTAACTTCCTTAAAAATATAGATAGAAGATTTCTGATTTCGGATTTGGATTCAGCGACCCCAAATTCTTTAAAGCGTAAGTCCCATTTTCAAAAATACCCGAAAACAAGGGAGTTATAGCTGTTTTTAATATAGCTTTCCATTATCATATGATTATATAGTACGTACTAAGATAAATAATACTCCTGCCTCACAAAGGGACAGGCAAAGGTTTTAAGAAGTTTTTGAACACCTGAGAAGTTTATACATAAACATTTTTAATTTTTAAAAGTTCTAGTTTTCCAAAAAAAATATTGAACTATGAAAAGATGAATCCAAATATGAAATCATAAATCATCTCCACTCATCACCCAATAAAATAGGAGGAAAAGGAATGTTGTACAGTAAAATTCACTGAATTTCAATTGTCATTCAACAATCCAATTTATCAGTTCAAATAATTGAATATCACTTTAAATTCCAGCAATTATTGACTATTTCTTTTTACAATCAGAAAAATCTATTATGAACATACAGAATAAACATTGTGCTGATCTGAATCGATCTATGGTAATAATAGGAATTGAAAGAATAGAAAATGTCATGGCATTCCAAGTAGTGATGTCTGTGTATTAGAACTGCTGAGTTGATAATGCATAGTGAAAAAAAGTCATGAATAGCTCAGACCAGCCTGGCCTGTGATGAACCGGTATAAACAATTCATAGAATTCTTAGAATTAATTCATAGGAACGGTAAAAAATCATTTTACGAAAATCTATGTACATGTAACTGGATTTAGAAGATCAATACGATAATGTTCTCTATCACAATTTAATCATAGAAATGTTTAAGTGAAAACGTTGGGCGCAAACCTTCTGCCATGAGGAGACAAATAAATTTATGAAAAGCTTGATAGCTTGAATTCTCCAGTGATCTGATATTTGTTACACGTTTTTATTCTAAGACATAATATGCCTTAGACTAATTTTTAATGTTTCTTCAATCGGCAGGAGAACTTTGGTTTTTCAAAGTTATCTTACTCCCTTATTTTGGGGTATTTTCAGAAATCAAGATAATAACCTACCAAATTTCCTACACGAATACAGTGTAAGTTGTATTATAATAGAATGAACAGTTGATATTACATCAGATATACCGGTGTCCTTCATAGAAGGCAGAGAATCTGCAACGCTGTTCCCCTATCTTTATTCACTGCCATTGTAACGTGACCTCACTATATAGTCCAATTCTGATCCATCCGCCATGAGAAGAGACTCCAGCTGAGAAGTAGCTACCACCTCTGTGGTCTCACTCAGTTGGAGTGAAATTAAAAATAGAAAAATGCTGTAATTCTGTGCATCCGAACAATTTATTATTCCAAACAATGAACTTTGCATTTTGTCGAGCTTTCTTCGATGTCAGCTGTTCTCAATGGAGTTTCCATGAAGTTGCGTGAGAAAGTTGGATGTGACTCGCGTTCTCTCTCTTTCTCTCTCTCTCTCTCTGGCGTATCTTTTGCTGGGCCAGGTGGTGGTTTGGATGTGTATAGGGGTCCACCACTCATGTGCCGTGGGGGTTTTGTAGAACAGCTGACTGTCGAGGTCCTGTCTTATTCCAGTCTCTATTATTATCTCTCTCACTCTCATTAACATTATTCACTCTTACTCGTCGCCTTATTTCTGGTTCTTACACCTCATTGTTCTATTATTATTCATACAATTTTCACTTGACCTTGAATGATTAGTACAGCTAGCTGAGTTTACGGTAGCTAGCCGGTTTACTAAATCTGCTAATCAGTTTTACTTTCATTTTTCATATTGAGTCTAATTTTAGAATACCGGAACTATCGGTTTTCATTATCAACGTAACCCAATTTTCTAACGATGCATAATACCGCTAGAGCTGCTCATTCAAATTAAAGCAAAGATTAGGCAGTTTTGTAGTAGGAAACTAACTTGGAAATGATAAACTGAAATGTAGAAACGTAGGAACTTTGAATAACTGACAATGAATTTCCTGACAACAATCTGCTACAAAAATCCAAATGCACTAGTCCAGTGTATTTAATGAACAGTTTAGTACCTACAACTACTAAATTTATCGCCTTCTAATATTTTTTTACTTTATTATACAAGTTATTTGTTTTGAACTTGATTATTGACAAACTTGAAAGTAACTGAAGATGACTCACCGTTTGAATTGCCTTCTACAAGAACTATTTTAAATTGGAAAACTATAATTTATTTTCCACTCCCATCTTTCTAATTAGAATTTACTCTGCTGAATATGTTGCTCACAAGAGTCATAGATAGACTTGTGCATTGTGATGAGAGAGAAAGAAATTCATTGTTTTGGTGTTTTGAAACACCCGAAAGTAATTTTAAAAGTAACCAATTTCACTCAGTTAGGTCCTTTCAAATGATCAAACTCTTTTCTTACTTTATGAACTATTTAAAATATTCTACCCTAAAAACAAATAATGAAACTTGTTGGCTATGATGAGCTTGATAAATAATCTTTGTTTCGAACCAGTTTTGAGGTCACACGGGATTACATAAATTTTGCAAATTTCTAGAGATTATTAATCATTGAATTAGGACCAAAGCATCATTGAATGCCTAAATCACATTTCGGAATCTATATAGAAATAAATTAATCATCGCCGATTGGAATTCAGAAATACTATAATGCTTCGTTTGTTTTTAATGATTTAACATTTTTAACCAATGGTTTTGTAAAATTCACACATAATCTCTTCTTTATCTTGTTCGTGATGTAGATGTTAAACTTATTGAATTAGTCTTCAAGGGCTATTGCTCATTGGTTAGTGGGTTTTCCGAGCAAAGTTGTTTTGCATTGAATAATTTCCTTTCTGAGGTGACAAACATAATTCGTTTTATTATTATTATTATTAAACGAAAATCCAAATTAAATGCTGTAATTCACCCCGAATACTTCTGCTACTGCAAATATTGACAACAGGGTAAACAGCTAGATGTATGTAGATGCTAATTCGTTTTTTGAAGAATAAGACGTTGATGTTGTCAATACCACTATATAATACCACTAAATCAACGTCTTATTCTTTCAATTATGGAGAAATACCACAACTATCGGTTTTCATTATCAACGTAACCCAATTTTCTAACGATGCATAATACCGCTAGAGCTGCTCATTCAAATTAAAAGCAAAGATTAGGCAGTTTTGTAGTAGGAAACTAACTTGGAAATGATAAACTGAAATGTAGAAACGTAGGAACTTTGAATAACTGACAATGAATATTTCCTGACAACAATCTGCTACAAAAATCCAAATGCACTAGTCCAGTGTATTTAATGAACAGTTTAGTACCTACAACTACTAAATTTATCGCCTTCTAATATTTTTTTACTTTATTATACAAGTTATTTGTTTTGAACTTGATTATTGACAACCTTGAAAGTAACTGAAGATGACTCACCGTATGAGTTGTCTTCTGCAAGAACTATTTTAAATTGGAAAACTATAATTTATTTTCCACTCCCATCTTTCTAATTAGAATTTACTCTGCTGAATATGTTGCTCACAAGAGTCATAGATAGACTTGTGCATTGTGATGAGAGAGAAAGAAATTCATTGTTTTGGTGTTTTGAAACACCCGAAAGTAATTTTAAAAGTAACCAATTTCACTCAGTTAGGTCCTTTCAAATGATCAAACTCTTTTCTTACTTTATGAACTATTTAAAATATTCTACCCTAAAAACAAATAATGAAACTTGTTGGCTATGATGAGCTTGATAAATAATCTTTGTTTCGAACCAGTTTTGAGGTCACACGGGATTACATAAATTTTGCAAATTTCTAGAGATTATTAATCATTGAATTAGGACCAAAGCATCATTGAATGCCTAAATCACATTTCGGAATCTATATAGAAATAAATTAATCATCGCCGATTGGAATTCAGAAATACTATAATGCTTCGTTTGTTTTTAATGATTTAACATTTTTAACCAATGGTTTTGTAAAATTCACACATAATCTCTTCTTTATCTTGTTCGTGATGTAGATGTTAAACTTATTGAATTAGTCTTCAAGGGCTATTGCTCATTGGTTAGTGGTTTTTCTGAGCAAAGTTGTTTCGCGTTGAATAATTTCCTTTCTGAGATGACAAACATAATTCGTTTTATTATTATTATTATTAAACGAAAATCCAAATTAAATGCTGTAATTCACCCCGAATACTTCTGCTACTGCAAATATTGACAACAGGGTAAACAGCTAGATGTATGTAGATGCTAATTCGTTTTTTGAAGAATAAGACGTTGATGTTGTCAATACCACTATATAATACCACTAAATCAACGTCTTATTCTTTCAATTATGGAGAAATACCACAACATCTCATACCATACAATCAAATTATTTTAATTCGTTTTTGAAAGGAAGCTTTTTAAGATCGTAAGATGCACATTGATTAGTCGGGTTTCCGAATAGTCTTGTTTAGCTTGAAATAATTTCTTGTCTTGGTGACAAACATACTGTAATTCCTTTTTGAGAGGAAGTGTTACTTTTTGTGCTTAGCTCTGTTTCTTAGTAAAACGTGTGTAGTGATTACTTATCCTGTATCCGCCTAAGGAAGTTGGAGCCACTTAGCGCGACCAGGACCGTGTTTCCTATGCAATCTCACCCCCTCATCATTCTTATTAACCTACCCACCCGCTCTTACTATTTCATTCTTTTCTTCCCCTTTCTTTCATCATTTGAATCCTCTATTCCATGAAAAGGAAGCCGTAAATGTGTTGGGATAAGAGATTATGTAATATGGAAGGAAGAACATTCATTAGAAGAAAAATTGTACTCTTTGATTTAGGTTATTCTGGTTTGTTGTTTGATCATTCAATATTTCCTTTGTTCAAAATGGACAAAATGTCAATGACCCTCGAAGTTGAAAACTCAATTAGTGATATTATTTGGTACCAATCATACTAGTATTTCTGTGAACAGTAGACCTCACGCAGTATTCTCATCCACAAGTACCTGATTGAAACTATAGACCTTATGGAAATACAGCAATTTATAGACTGGCTTCTCCACACATCTGTGTAATCACTTGTCAGCTGATTTATGATGAATAATTCTATAGTCTGATTTTTACTCTAATATTGGCGTATAAAGAAGGCTCCTTTTTCCTTTTATATTATCCTTGAAATGAAAAATTTCCAAAAACCTTGTATATCGTCGACGCGCAATTAAAAAAGGAACATACCTGTCAAATTTCATGAAAATCTATTACCGCGTTTCGCCGTAAATGCGCAACATATAAACATTAAGAGAAATGCCAAACCGTAGACTTGAATCTTAGACCTCACTTCGCTCGGTCAATTATTCTGTCATTCAACTAGTGATATTACTTGGTACCAATCATATAATTCCATACTAACTGGTCTAAACCCTGATATAACAAACAATGTGGAGCAATACTTTGATATAAGACAAAGTGGGAGGGAAATTGGTAATTGTGTATTGTTGTTATTTAAGGTGATTTCTCAAATGATTAAATTAGAAATTATTTAAATTTTCCAGTGATTTCATTCATCATTGTGAGTTATAAAAATTACAACTTGATTGATAACGACAGCTTTTGTCGATTCGCGTCTCGATTGTAAGAATTATGTTTGGCCTCAAGCATTCTGACGATGAAACCTTTGAAATTACATTGACTTATTATTCCTTTGGTGAATTTTGGCTTCTCACTAATATCTTGTTTATTGCTAGAGTGTTGATTACAATTCTTTTGGGGAATTTTGGCTTCTCACTAATATTTTGTTTATTGCTCGAGTGTTGACTTACAATTCTTTTGGGAAATTTTGGCTTCTCCACTAATATTTTGTTTATTGCTCGAGTGTTGCTAGAGAGAGGGCGACATACGGCTTAATTGACATGGGGTGTGAGAGTTACAATTAAGAATATATTAAGATATCAATACTATAAGATATCTAATTATAAGACTATTATAAGTCTTAAAACTATTATAACTATATACTGTTAACCAGATAACTATTTAAAGACTGATATTGACTCATTTAAGACTAGCAGGTAACCTGTGCTCCGCAAGGGTCTAAATAAAATTTTGAAACTCTGAAAACTTGACCTACTGAAATCATGTATAATTCAAAATAGGCCTATAACCATCCTCAGTAAATTAAGAATCAATATATATACATGCAAAATTTCAAGCTAATCAGTTCAGTAGTTCAGACGTGATGATGTGTCATTCTTGTATTTCCTTTCCTATCCCCCACATCTATAAGCCGATTATTTCCTTATATATATATTATAGACATCAATCGAAAATTAATGCATTTTCATATCAGATAGCAATCGAAAATAAGTGCATTTTCATATCAGATAGCAGATAATTTTTCATATCACATAGCAATCGAAAATAAGTACATTTTCATATCAGGTAGCAATCGAAAATAAGTGAATTTTCATATCAGATAGCAGATACTTTTTCATATCAGACAGCAATCGAAAATAAGTGCATTTTCATATCAGATAGCAGATAATTTTTCATATCACATAGCAATCGAAATAAGTACATTTATTTTCATATCAGGTTACAAAGTTTGACTAGCCAAAATGAAGACAAGCTTGTGATTTTAGTGCCTGAATGAATTCTGTCAGAATTTAGATTGATCGAACAATGAAGTTGATAACTTGAATAATTGAGATTTAAAACAGATGTGCCATCAAGCGTCTCGAAAGCAATTGCAGTTTGTTTATTCAAAGTTGAAGTGCTCTGATCTAGACTATTGATGAGTCGAAGTTGGAAAATACTCGTGCCTCAAACATTCTTTAGATCACCATATTCCAAGGATTGACAGAGATGCCAAGAGAACATTTAGTCTAGACTATTCTAGACAATTGAAACAATCAAAACTGGACTGAAACATCTGGATGATTAGTGAATGTTTCACTTTCATTTGTCATGAAGAATGACTGACCTTAAAATCAGATTAGATCTATTTATAAAATAGAATTATAGTACCCTTTGAAATATTAATAAAATAACTAATTGAATTCTTAAATTTTAAGCAGATTAGATCTACTCAACTTGATAATTATGATGAAAGGAAATACAGTACTCTTATACAATTGTTACAAATTCTCACTCTTATTTGTAGGGCTACTGAAAGTATTGAAACACAATAGAATATATCAAGTTCACTTTATATATGAAATATTTATTTATACATTGATAGTATCACAACGCAACTATTTCCTCTTGAAATCGTGTTGTGATGAAATGAAAGGGTACTTGATTTATTGTATTTTTTCTTTAGGGCTACTTTTGAATATAAATAAAAATATAAATCTCAGTAATATAGATAATGGCATTATTTAGCCGAAACAAAATTATGTGACAAAATAATTTTAAAAAGCGTACTCAGATTTATATTTTTATTTATACTTGATATATTCCATTGTGTTTCAAATGTTATAAAATAAAAAAATTATCAGCGATATCTATCTAACAGCGATAAGAAGGTGAAATGCTAATTAATAAGTGTGAGATTGGGATATATGAACATAGAAACTCGAAGTTCGTAGTTGATGCTCTCTAAATTTATCATAATTTGTATGGAAAATCGGCATAGTTTGATTTTATTGAAGGCGTAGTGAGTAAGGCATCTGTGAAAAGTCGAAAACAAGGTACTAGCCGAGAAGACGAGGTTGATCTTGCCTGTGGGAATCATTCGAGAGACAGCAGGAACGAGTTTAACAGGTTGAAAAGGGAAGCGAAGAGTCTAGAGAGGATGACAATGAAAACAGCTACGTCAGGAATAGAAGCAGGGAATGTGAGAAGAGAGAGAGAGTATGACACAGAAGAAACATGTGATAGGGCGGTGAGGTGGAAGATAGGCGTGCTTGACCGACCCATTGAGGAAAAGTGCATCTACTTTTCGGGAATTTCGCCGAACTTTAATTTGTATTTCTTGATAAAACCTTAAAGATTGTAGAAGTCACTTTTTGTGTAGTTGAGAAGTTTATATTGTGGTAATTATTCATATTAAATAAAAATACCAAGAGATTTATTGATACTTAGAAAGGCCGGTTTCGGTTGTTACACCATTGTCAATCTCTGATATCTCTGAAACTCAGAGATTGACAATGGTGTAACAACCGAAACCGGTCTTTCTAAGTATCAATAAATCTGCGGTTTTTTGACAATTTCTTAGTATTTTTATTTAATCATTGTAGAAGCATTGACAAAAATGTAGCACTCATGAACAACCCTAATAATAATATGTAATTGGTTGTTTATAACATGAATACCATTGATTTCTCTTCTACAGTATGGGTCTGAAAAGTGTGTTATTATTTTCATTTGGCTGTAGAATAAAATTTATTTGTAAGACCACATGGACATCGTCATTCAAGTATAGTATTACAGGAGTAATACTATAGTAATTATGCAGTATAGTAATATCATTACTGTATAACATCAAAATTTCAGAAATTTATCACAGAAAGTACATTAAAATATTGATCACAGAAGCAGTCATAGAAACAAATATCAATGCAAAGAACAATAAATGTACTGTAATAACTGTAATATTGAAATGATTAGTATCTGTCCCATGAGAAACTGAAGACTGTTCTACGAACTTCGCCATTTTTTGAACTGTTGAAATACAGTAGTTTTAAATACTTCTTTTGAATTCTAATCAACTTTCAATTGTTAATTCTTTACTTGAGCACAATGTTCTGTGCGTTGGATCATTACAATTAGTAGCAGAGTTTAGATCAAGATATTATTGCTATGACTAATCTAGTTATTCAAACTTGTAACTTTGACGACAAGAGACGAAATTCATTTAAATATAAAATAATTTTTCCTTGCTTTCTCTAAATTTGTCAGGATTTAAGACAATTACAATGAGCTATTGCATTTTTTTAATGGATAACATATTTTTTTAATATTATGATTCATGAAAGAACTATTTAGGAAAAATTCAATGTGTAGCCTCAATATACAATATTGTAGTAATAAACTATTATGAGAATCACCCAAATTTTTTCAAGACCTTGGTGATATTCTAATCTGAAGTCACAATTATTAGAGGAGGAAATTCATCAATCTTATCACAGCATTGATTTTTTAATTGCCCGTCCAGCTTGAACATTCGTTTGTAACTTATTGATAATGATGTGAAAGTCATGCTCTTATGTGCTCTAAATATAATATAAGAAATGAGCATTGCTTTTTTTATCTCGTCTAATTTAATTAGTACTCTCTCTACCAGTTTCCTTCAAGGATAACACTTACTTATAAGAAAAATTATTGATCGCGTCTATCGGAAACTTTTACTAGTAATTATTTTAATGGAATAACTAATTTAAGTAAAATCAGAATGTTGATTTCAAAAGTTCCGTGAGTGTAATTCTTTATTCTTTATTGATTGATACAATAATCATCAAAATGATAGGGAGAAAAAAATAAGGTAACCTTGTGCTATTCCTCTCCCAAATTTAGATAAGGTTACACATAGTCCGAAATAGGTTAAGCCTTGTAGTTGTTCACTTCACAACATTTCCAGTCCTTAATTAGTCTGGATTTAGATACGGAGCTCCATAGATCACTTTGAGAGTATCCCCAAATTACATAACACCAATATGATGAGATGGCTGGTTCATCAGGTTTAAATTATGTCATGTGCCCTCTATGAACGATTTGAGTCACATAAAAATATAGAGATGCTTTCTTTATTGTGGTTTGTTTTGTTGGAACTAAGTATTTGAAAATCTTATAGAATTCCTTTTCAATGAATCTTTTCATAAAATGTTAATTACTGCTCGAACTATCTCTTTTTAATCTCGACTGAGTTTGATAGAATTATAGACTAATTATTCGTATAGCGAATTATTTTGAATTATTAGTCATACAGCGAACAAAGGTCACTGCACTTTTATTTCCACCACGTTCCACTGTCTACTTGAAATCTCACAGTCTATCCATTCATTCATTCTTTCCCTTTTCTCTCTCAATTTCGTCAATGTTGCGCATTTTCTCCATAAAACATTTTTTCCCACAACCGGAACTTGTGTTTGGGTCTGAGTGTAGGGAGATTTTAACCTTATAAATTAGAGCCTGGGAAAAAATTTCTCGTCCGACTCATTGTTGTAGGGCAAGGTTCGTCCCTCGGTAGGCCGAGGCCCTTTTTTAAGGGTGATGATCGCGAGAGAGAGAGAGAGAGAGATGTTGAGAGTAAAATGTACGTCTGTCTGTCAGTAGAGACCTACCTATCCACGAGATCTCCCCTTCATTCTCATAATATACGTAATCCTATCATGTGCATATTGTTTGGGTTCGGCCAGGAAGTGCAGTTGTTTTTCAGGAAGAACAGTTGCTCTTGAAAATGTAAGTTTCATGGCTGATAAGTAATTTGTTTCCTTGATGTAGATTCATCATTTGATCAGGTTGTTGCTTTTGGAAAAATAATAGCAATATCTCTAAAGTGAGTGACGTGATAATGGCAGTGAAGAAATATAGCAGAACGTTGCCGTCTTGTCAATGCCTTCTATAGATGGTAGCTGATACAGGTTTATTGATGTAATATTAACTGTTTAAAATAATCAATTATATTTTAATAAGCGAGAAATTATATTTTTCAATAATTTCTTAATGAATTTTCATAATGAAGATAAAATACTTCGTTAATTAATTATTAATTCTACATTATTAAAAGTAAATCTGGCAACAGAGCAAAGCGAGAAAATGAAGATAGTGCTATCGGCTTTGTTGAATGATAGCAATACCAATGCTAATCAAACAATGCCATTATAACGTGGATCTCACTACAGTATAGTTTTGTTGAAATAATATGTTTTTTAACCTATAACCTGTTTTGTCAATTCGTCTTAGTTTTTGTTGAAAAATTAGGTGTTGTTGGCAAATAATAATAGTTTAGTATCGAATTTTGAAGTGCAGAACCATCCATTATCGGTTTAGAAATCTCTTGATCTCTCTCATTAAAAAAAAATAAATAGATCTCTGATGCGGTAGTATATAAAAGTTAGTTTCCTGTGTAGATAAAGGGAATATATCAGACAAGACAAAAGATAAAAAAAATCCATTATGAATTCATTTATGGTAATACCTGGGTTTTGTTCTATAATTTATTATTGATTGAATCTCACATATTGTAATCATTCGTTACACTGTAACGCAATACAGTATTTTTTTTTTTTTTTTTTTTAAACATCTTTATTGCCCATAAAAACAAAATACAAAATAAAAAACTTACAAAAGAAAAATTCTAGATTATATTAATATATTATGCTATTTTACATATAAATTAAAATTACATGGCACCACCCAGCAAGGGCAAAACCCTGACCGCTGAGTGAGAGTATCAGCTGTTAGACAATATAAAAAATTTACTTACTAATAATCAAAGCTACAAAAAAAATCGAAGTTAACAATAAATTACTAGTCTTGTAATTATAATATTTGACTGATGTCGAAGAAAAAATTTTGTATCACCCACTTATTTATCTGTTCCATCCTCTGTCTACCCCTATTAGAAAGATATTCTGACAATGCATTTGGCATTATATTTATTATTTTTGAGCTAAGATACCCCAATTGTCTTCTCACTATTGTCAAATCTGAATAGTTAATATTATAAATGTTATGAGATGTAACTCTCAGGTTATACATAGAAACGTTATTATTCATTAAACGTTAGTATTTCATGATTCAATTAATATGTATCATTGTAATAGCGTCTATATAAATGAATCGTATTGGAGATATCGTATTGGACTAAGATCGAGTTGACTCGAGTACAAATTTTGAATCATACGGTCGAAATTTTGTAATAATTTTAGCTAGACATTAATAGATTAGACATTAATAGACAATTTAGCTAAACATTACAATAGATAGTTGTTATTGATTATTAAATAATTCTACAAAAAGAACTGCGTATCAAGCGCACAAGTGCTTTGGGAATACTGCAAGAAGTGAGAATAGAGAATTAAGAATAGTGCAAGAGTCGCTGTGAATACGCACAATAGGCACAATTGAGTCGCTATCAATAAGCGAAAGTGTGCACTGAAGTGAAATTAGCTTACGTCAGAGAATCGTTCTAGCCATAAAATGTGAACCGAGCCTAATATTCCCAAATGTATTAATGATGTGAAGAACCAGGGTTGATTAAGATTTCCTTGATTATGCTTTATTCATGTCTACTGCTTGGTTTTAAAGCCATATTTTCATTTATTTATACATTGATACGCGGTAATAGATTTTCATGAAATTTGATAGGCATGTTCCTTTTTAAATTGCGCGTCGACGTATATTAAACAAGGTTTTTGGAAATTTTGCATTTCAAGGATAATATAAAAGGAAAAAGGAGCCTCCTTCATACGCCAATATTACCGTAAAAATCTGGTGTGGCGCACTCACACTACTTTCCTTGCCGTTATGAAAATTGATCACCTGACGCTAGTGTTCACGCGCATAAGAGTCTACTATTCTAAGATCTTAGCCAGCTGGTGACAGGACAATAACGCTGGTGACACACGAGGTCTGCTATCTCTTCATAGTGAATAATTTACTAATAATAAACAATAATAATAGAATAATAGAATCAACAGTTGTCAACATTTTGCATTATTGAATAAACACATTTTCTCGAATTTCGAGCTTATTTTCAATTTTAGGTGAAAATGTCACTGAACATTAATTGTAGAGATTTTTATGCTCAATCTTTTCCACTTGAAATTTTTTTGTTTAAACTGTATCTGAAGCCTGATAATTGAGAATCTAAAATCAAACTTTGCATAGATGGGGCGGAGCTCCTGAAATTTTTACAGATATGAGACTTGTGGCAGTTGATAGAACTTATCGATGACTATTCTAGGTATAACTTTAATCAAAATCGTTGGAGCCGTTTTCGAGAAAATCGCGAAAAACCCTGTTTTTGACTACATTTTCGCCATTTTTAGCCGCCATCTTGAATCGCATTTGATCGAAATTGTTCGTGTCGGATCCTTATAGTGTAAGGACCTCAAGTTCCAAATTTCAATTCATTCCGTTAATTGGGAGATGAGATATCGTGTACACAGACGCACATACACACACACACACAACACACACACACACACAACACACACACACACACACACACACACCACACACACACACAACACACACACACACACACATACAGACCAATACCCAAAAACCACTTTTTTGGACTCAGGGGACCTTGAAACGTATAGACATTTAGAAATTGGGGTACCTTAATTTTTTTCGGAAAGCAATACTTTCCTTACCTATGGTAATAGGGCAAGGAAAGTAAAAATCAGACTATAGAATTATTAATCATAAAACAGCTGACAAGTGATTACACAGATGTGTGGAGAAGCCAGTCTATTGCTGTATTTTCATAAGGTCTATAGTTTCAATCAGGTACTTGTGGATGACAATACTGCGTGAGGTCTACTGTTCACAGAACTACTAGTATTTTTGCACAGAATTGTTATGAAATGTAGAACTGAAATAAATGAGTAGAATGATTGAACATATTTTGAAAGCAGTGCATTCTGTGTGACACGGAACTTGGTGGTAGTGAGAACCTTAGAAAAAATACAATAACATAGAAAACCGGACCTCAAGTAGGAAGAGAGGAGAGTGTATTTGTGTTTTTGGCTACGTCACCAGTCACCAGGCATTGCATGTACATACCCTGTGAATTACACCATTGTAAATGCATTGAGTATGCAAATAAACGGGACCAGGAACCGGAATCGGAACGAGGAAGCGATGAGAAAGCCTGGATTTGAGCAATCGCAACGCAACGAGGGGGAGGACAAGTGAAGCAAAATAATGAAATTGTGAAAGAGGAGAGAAAAAAAACAAAACAAGAAGGAAGAAGAAATGCGTAGATAGGCGAAGTGAAATCGGGAAGGTCATTGGGGAGGCCTTTGAGAGGGGTAGTAGGTCGACTTGCGGAGGGAGGAAGGCAAGAGTGAGTTAGAATCATGACTGTACAAAGTGAGTGAGAGAGAGAGCGGGTGAGAGAGATAAGGGTGAAAAGCAGAACTGAATGGCAATCTGGGCTGGCTCTCAGGCTTACTACGACTTGTAGTAATATTTTTAAATGTGTGCAATCGTCGTATAACTAGTTGTTTATTAGTTTATCTAGTTTACGTCACCTGATTGAAATCTTAGTGTACTATAGTGAGGTCCACGTTGTAATAGCAGTGGAGAAAGATAGGAGAACAGCGTTATCGATTCTCTGCCTACGATAGAGGATAGCTGATGACGGTATATTCTAATGTAATATCAATTGTTCATTCTTGTTTAAAATAATAATCGATTACATTTTATTCGCCAAGAAAAAATATTTTTCAATTATTAAATAATATATTAATCATATTGAAAAACGATCTGTCAACGTTGCGAAGCTATAAAAGGATAGCGCTGCTTTGTCGATTGATAGCAACACTGATATTTGATTGATAGGAATGTTAATCAAATAGTGCCATCATAACGTGGACCTCGTATTTATGTAAATGTATTTATTTGTATTGCATTTCAAGCAATTGTCGTATTTGTTTATTAGTTTCTCAAGTTTATGTCACGTGATCGGAGTAGTAGTGTACTAGTAGTGTTTATATGTATTATTGTATTAATGGCTTCTAGCATATCGAAAAAACGCACACATTAATGAAATTAATTCTCAGGTTATCAGTCTTTGTCAACTTAATGTAAAACTAAGTACAAATAACTAATAAACTATCTGTAGTATTTAAATAAATTCATGAACAACAGAAAGGAACAAGGTAAATAGTCAAGTTGAAATGTATTGCTCTTCTTGTTGAGTTTTATCAAATCTAAATCTCAATTTATAAACTCTAAAAATTGCCTGGACGCCATTCAAAACTCGAAAAATATTAAAAAATTGATACACTAGAATATATTGAGTACCATTTCACTATGGCCCTTGAAGAGTTGAAACTAGTTGTGTTGTGATAAAATAAAAATGTACTAGATAATTATATTCTATTGTGTTTCTATACTTTCAGTATATGTTGAGCCCCAACATTGAAGGAAATAAACATTTTTTATCAATATTATCATTGACCTGTTTATCTCTATCATCTCAATATTGCATGATCAACATATACATGAATTAATAAAATTAGTAGAATTGATGGTGATGTTGTGAAATCTCTCCATAATAAAAAAACAAAGATATTGTCAAATTTCACTAAAAAAAAACTTTCTTTTTTTTTAGTGAAATTTGACAATATCTTTGTTTTCTTATTATACATGAATTGATCTTTCAGAGTAGTATTTTTCTGTACCTGATTAGTTACTCAGTACTATACTGCTAATATAATATTAATGAAAGAATTGACATTTAAATTTGATAACGCGAGGGCTATGAATGAGTTGTGGCGGGAGGGGAGGGAGTACGAGAGATCAGATGGATGCAGTCTTTTCTCATTCATTCTCCGGTCCAACATTATACATGCGTAATAAGAAGAGGGTAGGGTAGGGTAGGTTCGCGTATTGTATGAAAAACGAGGAGATTGAAATCCGAAGGCTGCTGCTGCTGCATCCTGGAAGTGAAGTAAAGACAGGAAGAACATTTCCCACGGCTGGTGTGGGGTCAGAGGGGGGGGAGGTATCACCTTACCCTCTGTCGTCAGAGTGCACTGCACCCTGTTTACACACATGCTATGCATGCTGCCCTGCCCTATGCAGTTTGTCATGAATTTTTGGGTTAGTTTGTGAGTGTGGGTGCAGGGCTGTACTGGGTGACGTGACCCTCGTTTAGCTTCATGTAGGTATTCGTATTTGTTCCATGTATTTCTCCAACTTTGTATACCGTACTGTTTATGAATTCCCTATAGCTTGAAGTCTCTCATAAGTCTCTTGAAGTCTTCCCTAATTTGAAAATATTTGCACCACGGAACTTCACCTTATTGATTGTATCGATTATTTTTTCGGGCCATATGCTAACGCTACGTTTAACGCTAAACAACGTTTACTTGTGGATATGGTTACATTTATCATAATGTGTTTCATACGGAGTTTAAACGAACAACTGACATTTCTCCGTTTAAACGGAGTATCTGCATACGGGCCTTAGTAATTTTTTTTTGCTGTGGGTGATGCCCAAATGAGCTCTAGGCTTGTGCCTAGGTAATGAGGCGGATGATAATGAGAGATAAATTAAATGAACCTACAGTTTTAGATGGGTTCCGAACCACCTTTTGACAAGTGTTAAATCTTAAGTTCAATAATATTAATTTTAAATCTCGTTTGAAAAAATATTCATTTTAAAAAAGACACTGTCATTAATCATAATGAACTAGGTTGTCTCTGTTCTCATTTTTTAATGAATTGTGGTTTTGTTGAATGTTGCAGGTCGCGGTCAGGATATGACAGCAGTTGCAGTGAATTGGATGAATTGTCGGATGAATCTGAGAGCCAAACTTCGTCCAGAGCCCGATTGACGGGCGGCGACTCCAGCCGCAATCAGCAGGCTTTCAAGGGCCGTTGGAGTAAAGAAGAGGTAGGCAACATTGTCATTATAATATATTATAGGTTATGTGCTTCTATTAGTAATTACTTCTACGGTCTCCGCTTGATTAGATAGTAAACATTTTATTTCACAGGGCATGTTTTTTATTGCCAGAAATTGAAACTACAGTATCATAATTTATTGAATAAATTTGAATTGAAATTGTAGATTATTTATTTACATTCCATAATACACAGATCGAACTATAAAATTATCCAACTATAACAGAAATAGTAATTACTTCTACGGTCTCCGCTTGATTAGAAAGTAAAGATTTTATATCTCATGACATGTTTCTTATTGCAAAAAATTGAAACTACAGTATCATAATTGAATAAATTTGAATTGAAATTGAAGATTATCCATTTAAATTCCATAATACACAGATCGAACTATGCAATTATCCAACCATAACAGAAATACCACGGGATTCTCTTGTAAAATCTGTAAATCCAGCAGTCATTTTTTTCTCACCATTGTGAATAAGAAATGTCAATTCCTACGAGGTGAAAGATCTCATTCCGATTTAACTTACAATACCGTTAAGTAACAATACTAGAGCTAAGTAAGCTAAATCTAAGGAAAATCTGTTATTCCAACTAAATAAATTGGAATAAGTTGAAATTAACTTATAATATATTATGTTATATCACTCTATTAATTTAGTTGTGTAACTGTGAGAAGTTTCAGTCATTTGTAATAAAATCTCTTGACAATAGCCTACTATTAATACACTTATTGACATGGGCTACTTTTAAATTAATAAAAAAAATAAATCTTATAGCACCCTTTATTTTTAAGTTCAACTATTTTAAAGTTTTTTTAAAAATAAAGGGTGCTATAAGATTTATTTTGTCCTACTATTAATGTTTATGAAAATCTTGTGTAGCTGTTGCCAGATCCGTCAATAGTCAATAGTGAATCACATTACGCTACACTGAATTACGTTTCATATCCCAATTTAAAATCCACCAGCGTAGCGTAGCTTTCAATTTTGGGATATTATGACGTCTACGTGTTACGAATACGTCTTTCAGCGTAGCGTAGTGTAGTGTTTAGAAGCCCTTACGGTAATCAGAAAGCCTGTCTTTTTTTAAAATGAAATGAATATCTATTCAAACTTCAACCTAATAATAATAATACTGTAAGAATACGTTTATCAAATTTTTGAGAACTCTGAAAAACGTACTTTTGCTAACGCCCAATATACATGTTTTTCAGTTGCAACAGATCTCTGTAGCTTTGTCATGTTAAAAGAAGGAAACTTATACAATGTAGATCAAAACGTCTTGGTTTTTGACAAGGGTTGTGCTGTCAAGATTTCGCATCAAATATGTATTATGGACTCGCGTTAACAATGACAGAATGAGGTTGGCCTTTTATCGAGTATCAGACGGGGCTACTATGGTTTGTCATGAAAAACAATCTGCTCCTTGTAACATATCGAAGAATAGCCGACTGATTTCATTGATGCAATATGCCTGTCTCTTGACTCACGTCTGTCAAGAATATTCTCAAAAAAGGTGTACAACACACCTGAAGGTGATCGACCCCTTGGAGTGGCTGGTTTCTTCCGTGTTGAACTCTGATAAAATTCGGAAAATGTTGAGATATATTACCAGTTGCCGACATCAGCTTCCAAGCGCCCTTGTTTCACATCAATTAAGATGGGATTGTCTTTATGCGTGTATGGGGTGGGGCACCTTTGTGTACCTGTCAAGGGTGTTTTCCTGGTTTCTCAGAGGGTAGAATGTTTCTCTCTGTCTCCCAAGCCGGTCCGGGAATCGACATCTTATCCCATCCCATGGCTGGGTCCTCTCCCTTTCATGGGGTCCCGCGAATCACAAAACCGGTCCCTCAATACTATCCTATCTTCGGAAAGTAGCTGTCCAAACTGGGTTATCTGTACTCTCTCACTCACTCCTCTATCTCTTTCTCTCACACGTTTTTGGTGTCGTGTGACTTCATCCTCATGTGGCTCTGGTAATATTATCAATAGCAGAAGTTTTCGTCACGTATTCTATCTAACCCTAGAAATACAATATAAATCAACATGAGCAATGACTTTCACGATTCACTTACTAAACTCAGAACAACAATATTCGAAATGGAAGAAATCTGTAAAATTCTAAAACTATATAAGATGTATAAAACCTGAGATAGGCTATTCTAAAATTTTATGAAATCATGTTTTTAAAGTTCTTTTCCAGTAAGTAACGTAAACAATGTATTTGTAATACATATATACTAAACTCGAATAGTAGATAATATTAAAATTGAAAAAAACCGTATATAGGCTATTCTAAAATCATATGAAATTATGTTTTTAAGGATCTTTTCAAAATGTCTTCAACAAATGATTAAAAATAGTTTCAACCGTTGATTGCAAAAATGTTGAATAAACTCTGTCGTTGACCCTTCATAAATAAACGTAATCGATCCCTATGTTTTTCTTTTCCGCGTGAAAATATCAAGTGTCAGTAAAAAATCCCAATTTGAACCCTATCTTCAATGAACAATCTCTCGAACTTTTTTTTGTTCGCTTATACATTACAGACTTTTTTATTGTGCCATGATTTTTTATATTTCTTACTTTATTCAGACCCAACCAGAGACCCTTATGAGACTAGGGCTTTGCTAAAAAAAACACATTTTTTTCTTTATTTTTTTACACCAGCGTTTAGATTTCACAAATCAGTTTCTGCATCCAGAATGTCTGGATGAGAATTATTTTTTACATGACCCCAATTATTGTATTCTGAATCAACTTATGTTCTTGATTTTTAGGTACAATTTCCTTCCATGAAAGTTTTTTTTTTAATCTAAATCTAAATTTTGTTCTAAATCTATGGACAGTTATATTTTAATGGCTCATCTTGCATTCTGTGAATATTAGAATTCAACTTAACTTTTTCAAGTACATTTCTGTATATCTGATCCATTGAAATTGAGGATATAATAGTTATTACTCTGGACATTAATTCTTATGTACTATCTTCAATTTTACAGGATAACAAACTAAAGCAGCTGGTTGAAGAGTATCAGGAGCGATGGGACATTATCTCGAGTCTTTTCCCACACAGGACAGATGTGCAATGCCAACAAAGGTGGCAAAAAGTAGTCAACCCGGACCTTGTCAAAGGACCATGGACCAAAGAGGTAAATTTCGCCAACTTAATAATTATTCATTGCATTTGTAATATACACTGTATTGTACTTGGAAGATCTAGTATCCAGTACTATAAGACTTATTCAGTAAATTACACAATAATTTTTCAAATTACAATGAAGTCAGTTCAACCTATCAATTTTAGATAGATTATACTGTGCAAAAAAGGAACAGGCCATTGCGTTGAATTATTTAATATATTTTATGATTTAAGATTTTTCTGAGAATTATATACACTTTCTTGAGCTAATGACTAAGAATTTGAATCTGTTATTTATTCTCACAATAAAATACTACATCATTAAAATGATAGGGAAAGGAAAAATAAGGTAGTCATAGATTTGTGAAGTCAGTCAGTCTTATGAGTAGCCTATAGTTTACTGATATACCAAGCGTTTTCCAAATACGTTACCACCCGGTCTGGGCGCAATTTTTGGACAGTTTCATTAATCAATAATTCTCCTTCTGTTATTTAGTTACGATTTTTGTAGAATAACTTGCAGTGAAATACCGAAATAATAGTGTAGCCTACAATAAAATACGAATTCTGTCAGGTCAGATACCTTTTTAATTGAATGTTTGCTTAGTCGCGCAGATAAATTGAGCTCTATTCGCCTGATACTCCCTTTGTAAGGATGACCACTCTACGAGCCGAACTTCTCAAAATATTATTTATGAGTTTGAAAATCGCTTCCCGGTGGTTGGGAACCCACCTAAAACTCTAAGTCCACTCATCTCTTTATCATCATCAGTCTCTTTACACACGCACAAGTCTGATGTGGGCATCATCCTTAAGCTGGATTTCGTCTGTGCGTAAATGCCGTCGTCGACCACGACAAGGAGAGAATCTCAGATTGGGTAGATTTCAATTTGTCTACATAACCTAAAAGATTATGTTCAATTATGTTTTAATGGGACAGGTTGAGCTTATACTTTTCTATACTTTCAAAATAGCAATATGTTGATATTATTAGAAATGTTTAACTCTTCAATAATAAAGAGAAATAATGAAAAGTTATTTGATCAGCTGTTTTAGCACACTTGGACAATATAAATGTCAACATTCTTGTCGTCCTCGACTGCGGAAATTTACGCAGAAACGAAAATTCACCTTTAGCAAAAAAAAGAACGTAATACAGTATTTGATGAGTTGGTTTATGTATGAAATATGACAACTATAAGTTGTATCTTGCAATGAAACTAGTAAATAATAATCAAGTTCTATTGATGATTCATATATGATTGTACCCTTCCCTTTCCCCGTCGTATTGAGCATAATTGCTATCATTGTGCATGACTTTGATGTTGGGCAACATATGATGGTTAATGCCTTTAGGGGAGGGGGGTGCAAATGCTGAGAGCAGGTGATTAGTTTGGGGCAGTCAAAAAAGAACTACCCTCGATCTGAGTACCCTACGGCCGGCCACCCTATTTTCATATTACGTCACTGATGATGATGATGTGCATGTGTGTGTGTGTGCGTACAGTGAGTTGCCCCTCGCTTTAATTTACGACACTTGAAAGTGCATGCAAGTAGCAGAAGGTTGCGATGCGAGCAGATTGATCAGGCTTTTCGATAGTAGTCATACACCACAGGACATAGACCATCTCTCTCTCTCTCTCTCTCTCTCTCTCTCTCTCTCTCTTCGATAGGAGAGAGACCATCACAACTGCTCGGCCCTCCATACTCTTCATATTATACTTGCTGCACATATGTTCTGTTTGATGTGTACTCAAATGTACTCAAACTCTGCTCTTGCTACACCAACCTATCTTTGTCTCGCTCTTCCCCCTTCTATCCTCCTCCTCCACATTTGCACCCTCTTTGATCCCTGTCTGCCCGCTGGCGTGTGTGTGATGAAAATAATAACCCATTGATTATGGATGATTCATCTGCCACCCCATTGATTATGGATGATGATTCATCGGCTACCCCTCAGATAGTTTTCGAGCGAGCAAATATTGTGCACAATGTAGAAGTCCACCTTGTATTTTTTCATTCGTGTGTTACTAATACAGTATTTTGTAATCAGGATTACTGTTTCAGTCTTGTCAGATTTTGAATCTTTATTTCTATTCACAAAAAAATTAATTTTGCACGTGATATTAAATTAGTTCGTCTGGACTTGATCCTTGCCGTTTGTTTCGAAATTCGATAGGCTTTTCCTACTCAATTACGTGTAATTTTTTCTTCCTCGGATGTACCACACTCGTGAACAAATCCCAGATTAGGAGTAAAAATAGATGCAGTCCCAGGACGATTTAATCATTCTAGCTCACTTATTAAAAAGCCTAATACTTTTTCTCTTTTCTCGTTCTCGAGCTATTTTCATTCAGGGAATTAAAAATCTCCAATATCCCCAGTAAGATAATGCCGGTACTAATAAAATACAATATCTTGTCAATAACCCTATTGTCTGGTGTCAGTGTCTGATTAGTCATATTGAAATTCGTATCAAATCAGTTTTCGCTGAGTAAATTCTACAATTTACTATCAGATTTGTTTGCATCCAAAATACTGCTTCTATAGTATTTTTGGCGTCATAACACCATCAGCGAAAATAATTCAAACAATGCATTCCATTGCCATTTTGGCAAGATGCGGACGTTACATTAATAATTGTCACGCGAATCAGTTAATTTTTATGTAGTAAATGAGTAAATTCATTTTCATTCACTCTTTCAATCGATACGATAATAACCCTTTTCAACAGTGATAAAGTTTCAATATTAAGTGATGAGCAGTGATAATTATTATCAGATTATTATTAGATCAGTGATAATTATTATCAGATTATTTCTTGCATCCAAGATACTGCTTCTTTAGTATTTTGGCGTCATAACACCATCAGCAAAAATACTGAAAACAATGCATTTCATTGCCATTTTGGCAAGATGCGGACGTGACAATAATATTGTCACGCGAATCAGCTAAATTTTGTGTAGTAAATTCATAGTAAATGTGTAAATTCATTTTCATTCACTCTTGTAAACGATACGATAATAACCCTTTTCAACAGTGAAAGTTTCAATATCAAGTGATGAGCAGCGATAATTATTGGGCTTTATAATAATGTTAACAACTTTGAACGTGACAAAAGTATTACCATAGAGAAACAATAGCGTAAGTAGATATCCCATGGTATAGGGAATTTATGTCGCAACCTTTACTGTCGTGCCCTTACTAATCTCAAGCCGATTACTGTCGATTATTGTCAATTTTTACTGTTTTTTTGGGGTGATAGTGTATGAACGGCACAATTTGAGAGAATACCAGCGTCACACAGATGCATAGGAAAGAACTACGTGGACTATTGGCTTGAGATAACAGTAAAAGTTGCGACATAAACGCCCTATACCATGGGGTATCTACTTATGCTATCGTTTCTCTATGGTATTACTTTTCGTGGAATTCTATCACGGTACTGTACTCTATTCTTCCCTTTGGTCAAAGAGAAATCCTTCCCTATTCTATTCTAGCTCTTTGATACAATACAAAAATCTATTATTGTAATGAAAGCTTGTTTGGAAGGAAGAAGCTTTTATGGGATTTATGGTGACAATGAGCCTTTCTTTCTTGAGCCAGGTAGAAGCAATTCCGAGTACAGAACGAAAGCTTGAGCGTGGAAATTTTCAGAGCGAGTTTACGATCGAACGGTTGCAAATAATACCTCACACCTGAAAGCTGTTCGACCTCTCGAATACTTGGAATAGACAACTCGAAAATATTTCTTTCCTTTGAATCGAACAGGTTTGGAGAGTTTGTGACAGAAAAGTTCCATTCTCTTCGTTAACGTACCCGCATGCTTCTTATCATACAATACAATACAATTACAATACTGTACGGAACTTTTTCTCACAGCTTACCATTCTGAACAGGAATACTCGTTCTCCTTCTCTTCAAGCTTGAACGCTCATTATAATATATTATTGTTAGAATTCATGGATTCATATTGATAGACTTCACCGAAATGTGAAGATTAAACGGTGTGGATATCAACTATAGAGTGGTCCACGTTATAATGACAGTGGAAAAAGATAGGAAAACAGCGTTGCCGATTCTCTGCCTTGCTACTGTCTTATATAGAGGATAGCTGATACCGGTACACTTACTTACTCCTCAGCTATACAGGTCTTGACAAACCTTGGCGTCCCTCACATAGCCTCTCCATCTGTCTCGATCCTCGGCCTGCCTCCTCCAGTATTATTTTTTTATGCTACTTATAATTTCTGATGTAAAATATTTTTATGTGCAATGGGTCTATCTAGACCTAGCACAAAATAAAAACAATCAATCAATCCAGTTACCGATTTATCTCCCGATACCCCTGTATATCTGATGCAATATCAACTGTTCATTCTTGTTTGAAATAAATTAAAATAATAAATGAATTATATTCTATTCGTCAAGAAAAAATATTTTTCAATGATCAAATAATACATTTTCATGATTGAGATAACATTTTTTGTTAATTATATTTCTACATTGAAAACGATCTGGTAACGTAGCGGTGCTAGAAAAGTATAGCGTTATCTGCTTTTTAGCAAAACCAATATTGATAAAATTCTGCTATTATAATGTGGACATCACTGAAGTGTAGTATTCTACTATAATATGCTTAATTGTTGAAGAAGAAAATAATACATCATTCATCGTATGAGTTTTCCTATATTGGAATGTGATTTATCAAGTACAGTAGTTACAATCACATTGATATATCAATAAATGTTATTCAACCGATTGGTAAAAAAAAAACAGTAGGATTTCCAACTAGGGTGATGATTATCATTTCTGCCACAAGTTTAGAATTGTTTTCTCTTATTTTGATTGTAAAATTGAAGCTAATCTTGGCTTTTTATTGTAAAATTGGAGCTAATCCTGGCTTCTTATTCTCTCCTGAAGACGATTCCTTCCTGTTTATCCTTCCCGCCATCTATGCAATAAATTTCATTCGACAAACAAGAGCACTACATCAGAAGAAGAACACCTGTCGTCCTGTGTCGGAAATTTCCTGGCCACAAAAAAGAAGAACAGGATGAAGAAGAGGAAAAAAGAAGAAGAAGATGATGGTGAAGTATTCCTGTTTGCGGCAGCCTTGGAACAAGAATAGCCGGAAATTCACATTGACTATCCCACCTACATACACATGGACATAGCTACAAATCGTATGAAGTCACCTGCTGAAGAGCAAAAAGCTAATAGCTCTTGAGAAAAGTCAGCTCAAGAGCGATATCTCTATACTCATGAAAAAAAAAACATCTGTCTCCTGAATGAGACTGATCGATCACTCTATTGCTCTCTCTCTCCTTTGTTGTTGAAATTGTGAGGATGTTACTCATTGATTTAATCCAAAATAGTTGTACGGGAAGAGATTGTGTGATATTTCTCCATAATTGAAAGAATAAGACAATGATGTTGGCAATACTATATTTTAGTGGTATTTTTGTGATATTGGTATTGACAGGTTTTGACAACATCAATGTTTTCTTTCAATCTAAAATGTTCGAAATAGCTATTTATCTTTATCATAACTTCATTTTGCCTTGATTGAATAGTAACTTTATGGTATGTTATATAAAAGTAATTAAGAAAATTTATTTCTCGTTTGCGAACTGAATAGATATATTTACATAATTTTGGTACATTTTAATCTGAAGATAATATAAATCCTCATCAATAAATAGTAGTTTGAGCTAGTTTCAACTTTCAGAGATGTTTTTTATTTAATTAGTATCTTTATTATAACGTTATCGACTATAGTATATGATGAATCGGAATTCGGGGAAGGAACTGTTTTGGGCTTTGCCTGTTGGTCCTTCCCAAACATTTTAATGAATTATGTCGTGTATCATTAAATAAATATTTTGACATCTTGTGGGACCGGAACGCTAAATATCTGGTACTTTTATCAGTTCTTCTTCATTTAATTGGGTTTTCATTATAGATGCTTTTCTTGAAAACATGGATCATCATCTTTTGAAACGTCTTGAGCTCGATGATGTAATACCCAGCAGCTCATAAGCATAAGCCCAACCTCTTCCGTCCTTTTGCTTTCATAGCTGATGGCTCCATCCGATTACAATATTCATGTACTTCACCCACGAATTTTCTCCCGCCTTCCAAGTTCAAGGCCAAACTAGTCTCGTCTCGCTATTCTTTTTCAGATTCTACTCTGATTACATCACCGTGCAAGCATCATCTCATAAACTCTAGTGCTTGAAGTATTGTTGAACAGAAACAGCTGACTATAAGATGCTCTCACTCCAGTGTCAGACATATGTCGTCTTCTGCTATGACTGTTTAAAATTATCACTATTTGCTCATGGATGAGGTCCATTGATGTCTTTTGGTAGACTATGGAAACTAAAAAAATACAATTTTTCTCAGAAACAGAAACAGCTGACTAAAAGAGGCTCTCACTGCAGTCGTACATAGATGTCGTATTTTGTTATGAATGTTTGAAATTATCACTACCGTATCTGTTCATGGATTAGGTCCATTGATGTCTGTCTTTTGGTAGGCTATGGAAACTTGAAAAATACAAATTTTCACATCCCACTTCTATTCTATATTTTATCAATTATTTTTGGGCGTTGGAAATTAATTCTTTGCCTCCTCTTTGACTTCTACTAATTACTCATCACCCCAATGTAAAGAGTAATTTACTCATCACTTCTAAAAACCCTATCAGTCTCCTCCTAATGACTTCTTTAATATCTGGTTTTTTCTCTTCAATTATACTATATAATATAAATATGCTATTATACTACTATTATACCAAAATAGTATACAAAGTTACTACTCGTTACTAGTATAGTTGAAACAAAGTTACTAGTATAGTATACTCGATAAATACCATACAAAGTTTTTTTCTATTTGAGATGAAAATTGATTGCTTTGTCAGTTCATTTCAACGTATTTTTTTTTTAAACATCTTTATTGCCCATAAAAACAAAATACAAAATAAAAAACTTACAAAAGAAATATTCTAGATTATAATAATATATTATGCTATTTTACAAATAAATTAAAATTACATTTTTTTCAATAAATTTAATCATATCTGTTTCCTAGAAATTCGCCAAATTGATTATTTCTCTCATTTTCAACTCTGTAGTCGGTTTTTGCATCAAATTTTATGATTGAAGGCCCAAACTTCAATGTTCAACATATCATTGAGATTATGATTATTTATTATTTTTATCACTTCCAATAAGAAGATATTTAGATATTATATTTCATATTTCTATATGATATTTCATTACATAATGAAAGTAATGATAATAATTATAATCTGTGTAATATGTTAAACATTGAAGACTGTGCCTTCAATCATAAATTTTAATGCAAAACCCGACTACAGAGTTGAAGATGAGAGAAATAATCAATTCGTGTAATCTATTTTTGGACAACAAAAGACGTTTCAAGATGTCTCAACTCTCCAGCCTTTCTTATTGTGAAAAATGATGCAGTAGTTTCTTCATCCTTCGATTAGATGAGCCGAGTATCATCCGAGTTTCCGTTCGTAAAGTGGGACAATAAATGATCGCGATGACAGAGCGAAAAACTAGTTCAATCTTTCATCTCTGTTTTGCTCTGCATAGCAAATTGTATCAAATTAGGTGTATTGGGTTGTTGATGACTGATGACATTACTAGATATCGGGCACACTAGATTAGTGTTTTGTCGAATTTCTGGTATAAATTTTTGTTTGGGGGAAGTGGATAGAGTATGTGCGGCGGGGGTGGGGGTGGTTCTCGGCCGTGAAGAACAAAGGACGATCAAAAAGAAGCCGGAAGCTCCATCACTATTATGATTATTATTGGTGACAGCTGCTGCACTCTAGAGCAGCTGCTGCTATACTCTTCCACTCGTCTCTCTAACTATCTCTCTCTCTCTCCTTCATCCCCTCCCACTCGCCAGCATTAACATAGCTTATCTACGGTGTGACTGACTCTTCGTTCGCCCCTATCGTCCGTCTTTTGTGCTTTTGCACGATGTCATTGACCGTATCTAGACTTCACTAGGCTTTGAGAAATCGTAAAATTCTATCAGGTCTAGGACGCAAAGTCAGGCCTAGGCCTATGACGGCTAGACGCAATCGTTTTGAAAATTGTTGGATTTACAGTATTTTGAACAAGAACTTGTGAATATTGAACTTATGTTTGAATAATAAAGGTTATAATTGAATTCGTGCTACTTGAGGAAAATAGGCTAAATTAAAAGAATAAAAAACTTGAAAATACCGTACTGAACGTACCCATTGATAAAAATTATAATTATTGAAACCCCGGCATCCGAGTAATATATCAGAATTCCTCTTCAACTATCTAATCTACTCCTAGAAGATTTTCTTTTTAGAAATGCAAGGGAATATTTGAATTATGAAAAATTTTGAAAGTTTTCATTTAAAAAAATTAATTTCTATGTTGACGAGATTGTTTTGTAAATATTTGTTTTGATGTAAATATTATCCATGACATCTTTTTGAACGTTTACTGGAGGGCAATTCAGTGATAAGAGTTGGTAGAGAAGTACGTTTTGAGATGTATTCGTTGATGTAATGTTGGCTTATGGAAATTAATGAGAAATTGTATTCAAATGCTAATTGATGAATATTTATTATTAAACGAAAATCTAAATTAAATGCTGTAAATCACCCCGAAGACTTCTGCTACTTGCAGTAGAATTTAATTTGGATTTTTGTTTAATAATAATTTATCATTAATTAGCTTTTGAATAAATGCATTTTTCATTTTTGGCCGCGAGCACTGCTATCCAGAGATTGTCAATTTGGTTTAAGGGTAAGCATTCCTGACTAACAATTAGGAGGTACCGGATTGGATTCCCGGGCTGCCAAATAATTTTTTGACAGTAGCTCTCATCGAATTTCCAGCTAGCTGTTTACCCTGTTGTCAATATTTGTTCCGGGTTCGATTCCTGGGCTGGGAAATAATTTTTGGATAGTAGCTCTCATCGAATTTCCATCTAACTGTTAACCCTGTTGTCAATATTTGTTCCGGGTTCGATTCCTGGGCTGGCAGATAGTTTTTGGACAGTAGCTCTCATCGAATTTCCATCTAGCTGTTAACCCTGTTGTCAATATTTGATGTAACAGCAGTCTTCGGGGTGATTTACAGCATTTAATTTGGATTTTCGTGTTATAATAATCAATGTAATGTTGTTAATGTAATTATTATTAAATAACTTATTATTAGTAATGTTGTTGACATTGACAGGAGGACAATACAGTGGTAGAGCTGGTGGAGAGGTACGGACCAAAGAAGTGGACGCTGATAGCGCGGCACCTGAAGGGTCGCATTGGCAAGCAGTGTCGCGAACGCTGGCACAACCACCTCAACCCAAACATCAAGAAGACGGCCTGGACAGATGATGAGGACAAAATCATCTATCAGGCACATCGGCAATGGGGCAACCAGTGGGCAAAAATCGCCAAACTTCTACCTGGCAGGTTAGTTCACTCACCATAATTATATTGTTTGAAGACGTTTTATAATTTCTCGCTCTCTCTCTCTTAGTAGAGTTAGTGGGGAGGATATTTTTAATATTCTTTCCGAAGAATGGACATTGATATGTCCAAAGCTCCGCCAATTTATGTAGATGCATAACAATATAATCTATAGTTATTATATTACAAATTGCTTTTTCATATCATATACAGTTCAATAATTATTTTCATAGTCTATATTATGTAAATTCATCTATAATTTTGCTGTATTGTAAGCTTGTATATAAGTGTATAAGCCAGTATATATTGTAATCTACATAAATAAAGTACTCAATCAATCAATATTCGAGAATCGACAATATTATTTGTTGAAACATCGCCGATTTATGAAGTTACATCATCACATTATTATATTATCGTTATTCTTATTGCATTCAATCTTTATTCTCATTGATTAATTATTTATACTTTGTAAAATTCGTTGAACTAACTAGCATTATCGTCATTTAATGTAAATTAATGTATAAGCCAGTAAATATTTTAACATACATAAATAAATAAATCTAATCTAATTAATCTCTCTCTTTCTCTCTCACTCTTTAAAAGTGAGCTCTAAAGACAGATATAAAAAATACTCTTTCTCTCTTTCAAAATTAATTTCATGCTAGAATTATTTATTAATTTCCTTATTTTCTCATCTTCCTTATAAGGTTTGCAGCCATATTGCTCTTTTTGCTCCTTCGATCCGTCGTAAATGTTGTATTTATTTCCCAACAGATCTTCGTTATTTTACATTTTAAGAATGCTCTACTTTTAAGTTTATTCAACTATTCTACTTATTATTACTATAATAATCTTTTTTTAATTTTTTCATTTAAAATATTTTTTTTTACTGAGTATTGCTTGTTTAATTATAATTTTGTAATGTATTGGAGGGTTAAGTGTTAGAGAGGGCAGACTGCGCCCTAACTTCGCCCTCCCAGGTATAAAATAAAGGCAGTCATTAAATTCTATTCTATTCTATTCTATTCTATTCTCTCTCTTGGTAGAGAGTTACTGGGAAGGATATTTTTAATATTCATACAAAGAATGGACATTCATATGTCCAAAGCTCCGCCAATTTATGTAGATGCATTACAATATTATATTGTATAGTTATAGTTATTCCAAATTGATTTTTTTTCATATCATTGTACAGTTCAATAATTATTTTCTTAGTTTATGTTATGTAAATTCATCTAAAACTTTGCTGTATTGTAAGCTATTGTATAAGTGTATAAGCCAGTATAAATTGTAATTTACATAAATAAAATACTCAATCAATCAATCTCTCATCTTGAATTCATCTATATCACATTTTAGTTTGTATTCATATGTTATACATATTGGTTTGAATTTTAGTTCTTAATTTCATTGTTATGATCTACTTTTTTCACAGCCATAGTTTTGAATCTATTTAAAAATAAATTTATGTTAAAATGTATTTTGTATTAGTTATCAATTTGAAGTATAGATTTTCTGTTCAATTTTTAATTTTTATTATAATATTATTCTTGATTATTCATTGCATATTTTTTGTATGAAATTTAAATGGCAGAGAGGACCTGGTCTCCTAACTCCGCCCTCAATAAAGTCACCAATCAATCTTTCTGTCTCTCTCTCACCAATCAATCACCCGGTCTTGTGTTGATGTTAAAGACATTACTTTTATATCCTTTTCAGAAAATCGACAATTATTTGTTGAAACACCGCCGATTTATGAAATCACATAGCAAGATAATATTATCGTTATTCAAATTGCCTAATTCAAATTTTATATCTATTCTTATTAATTAATTTTTCATACTTTGTAAAGTTCGTTGAATAATAATCAATACTGTAATTTAATGTAAATTAGTGTATAAGTCAGTATAATTATATTGTAACATACATAAATAAAGAACTCCAATCTAATCCAATCTCTCTCTCACTCTCCCATTTGATTTTTTCCATATCATATACTGTTCAATAATTATTTTATAGTTTATATTATGTAAATATATCATCTAAAACTTTGCTGTATTGTAAGCTATTGTATATAAGTGTGTAAGCCAGTATTATATTGTAATATACATAAAGTACTTAATCAATCAATCTCCTAAATCTAAAGGTCCAAACTTCACCGTCTCATGTGAATGCTTTACACTAATACTTCAACATTCGCATATTTCATCATATTTCTTTGCTTAATATTATTGTAAAACTTTTGAGTCTGTAGGTTAATATGATTCATCATGTTATTTTAATTTTACTGGTAATTATTTTTAATGCTAGAACGTAAGTTGAATCTGGTTTTGTTAAACACAGGAATCCGTATCAAAATCTGAATCTCTCTCTTTGTAATGTATTCTATCTTGTATTGTTTAATATTTTCAAATTCATGCTTACTTTATTTAATTGATATAAAGTGTGCTATGTTGTAAGCTATTTATTTTCGGATACGCCAGTATATATTGTAATCTGCCTGAATAAATAAATAAAATCTCTCTCTCTCTCTCTCCGCCAATTTATGTAGATGCATAACAATATTATCTATTCTATCTTTAGTTATTACAAATTAATTTTTTTCATATCATATACAGCTCAATAATTATTTTCTTAATTTATATTTTGTAAATTCATCTATAATTTTGCTGTATTGTAAGCTATTGTATATAAGTGTATAAGCCAGTATATTGTAATCTACATAAATAAAGTACTCAATCAATCAATCAATCTCTCTCTCAAACCCGGTCGTGTGTTAATGGGAAGGATATTTTATATCCTTCTAAGAGAATCGACAATTATTTGTTGAAACACCGCCGATTTATGAAGTTACATCACATTATTATATTATAGTTATTCTAATTGCATTCTATATTTATTCTCATTGATTAATTATCTATACTCTGTGAAATTCATTGAATAACTAGCATTATCGTCATTTAATGTAAATTAGTGTATAAGCCAGTAAATATTGTAACGTACATAAATAAAGAAATCTACTCCGATATTATACTGTATTATCGTAATTCAATTTGTAAAATACATTGAATAGTTAATGTAATAATTATTACATTATTAATAAAAACAATATAAAATCTTGAAGGTACCCTTTATTTTTAAAAACTTTAAAATAAAAATAAAGGGTACTTTTAGGTTAGGTTAGGGTTAGGTTAGGTTAGGTTAGATTTTACTTTGTTTTTATTAATTTATTAAAAGTAGCCCATGTGAGTGAAGTGTTTCTATTACATTATCTATAATATAGATAATATTATTGTTATTTATTGTGAGTTAGTTTATAAACCAGCATATTATATCTTAAACCAGCTTAATGTATTGTTATAATACAAAACCGAAGTTATGCAATCTGATCTATTTATTATTAGAGTAATGACTGAACTAACGTTTGTAATTATTTAGTTTGTAGAACATTGTAAATGAATAATATTGAAAACATTTCGTAAGTGAAGTAATATTTCATAACACAGTGAAGCAAATTTATAAGAACATGAAATTTTAACTATTTTCTGATTTCATGATGCGGTTTTATGCGGTTTAAAAGTGTCAACATCATAAGAAAACATCAATGAGTATATAAAACAGAATAGAAATTATGTGATTTTTAGAAGCTATATCACTATTTGGAATTTGACTGACTATTGTGACAGTTCTGTTATGCTGTATGTTGAAAGAAATACTGCAGTTGGAATAACTTACTTTATTTAACACAGTTTTATTGTTGTCACATCCACTCCTATTAGATTTGTAAACAGGGCTGCAGTTTCAGTACAGCTGAAGATGAGTTGGTTCCAACACGAAACTGCAGTCCTGTGTGAAAATCTAATAAATATGAATGTGACCAACTAAAAGTGAGTTTTTCAATTAAATGGAGAAATTCCACAATATCAATTTTCCACAAATTACTGTTTGTCATTGATAGTGATTATTAAACATTACAAATTAATTAAATAGTCTAAATTAACAAACTTGAATAAAAAAAACCAGCCAAAACTAGTAACCATAAGGAAAAATCTTGAAAATGATGAATGAATTAATGAATGAAATAATTATTATAATTTATAATGTTTGTAGTTGATGAATTTGTATACATACGAACAATGTCTGTAAATATACAACAAGCTAGGGCTAAATAGGCAAATTTAGCAAAAAATGTGTAATTCAGTATGCAAATCAAGTATTTATTTTCTGAAAACCATATACCAGATATGAATATTCTCTTAATCTAGACTTTTTAGCTGTGTGTGAAAAGAGTATTATTTTTGTAACGATAACTATCTAATTGGTGTTTCGTTCTGAATACAATATACATTAGAACTGTACAGAAATAATATAAAAAATATGAAAAAATTACAAACCGTCAAGAGTCAAGACGTCGTAACTGAATTGTAAAAACTACTTGTCTGAAAACATTCGTTCAGCTCAAAGAAATTGGCTTCTTCTATTATGGACGGGTGGATGAGTTTACAGAGTAGGTTTTAGTAGTTACTGCTTTAATTGAAAATTTTGTTAGAAGTACTGTAATATTACTTTGACTAACAGATGTATATATCAAAGAATAACATGTAAAATTAAGGTGCATGAGGTAATTTCACTGAAATTATTTATTAAAAGTATATATCAGGAAGATTTTAACTATTTTAATCAATCCAATAAACGCTTTGATTCACATATTGTAAACATATTTTTTTTAACATCTTTATTGTCCATAAAAACAAAATACAAAATATAAACTTACAAAAGAAATATACTAGATTATAATATTATGCTATGACACAAATAAATAAAAATTAAATGGCACCACCCAGGACAAAACCCAGACCGCTGAGTGAGAGTATCAGCTATTTAGACAATATAAAAATTTATTTTCTAATAATCAAAGCTACAAAAAATCGAAGTTCAACAATAAATTACTAGTAATTATAATATTTGACTGATGTCGAAGAAAAATTTTTGTATCACCCACTTATTTATCTGATCCATCCTCTGTCTACCCCTATTAAATTGAGATTGTACATGACTTCTAGTAGCAATTCAATTATACTTACACTGTATTGAAGTAAAAATTATAGAATTAAGGTTCAAGAATGGTTGGTATATCATTTGTTTAGCCTATCAGCTGCTTCTGCAAGAAAAAGCCAGGTCCGTGTTAGATTCAAGCTTGAAATCATTGTAAATGAATTTCTGGTTTGAATGTGACATGTGCATGCGCATATCGTCATTGTCAGCTGTAACTTCACCACTTCTACTGATCATGGACACCTGTATTAGCTGCTTCTGCAAGAAAAGACCAGGTCCGTATAAGATTCAAGCTTGAAATCATTGTAAATGAATTTCTGGTTTGAATGTGACATGTGCCTGCGCATATCGTCATTGAGAGCTGTGACTTCACCACTACTACTGATCATGGACACCTGTATCAGCTGCTTCTGCAAGAAAAGGCCTGGTCTGTGTTAGATTCAAGCTTGAAATCATTGTAAATGAATTTCTGGTTTGAATGTGACATGTGCATGCGCATATCGTCATTGTCAGCTGTAACTTCACCACTACTACTGATCATGGACACCTGTATCAGCTGCTTCTGCAAGAAAAGGCCTGGTCCGTGTTAGATTCAAGCTTGAAATCATTGTAAATGAATTTCTGGTTTGAATGTGACATGTGCCTGATATGAATATTCTCTTAATCTAGACTTTTTAGCTGTGTGTGAAAAGAGTATTATTTTTGTAACGATAACTATCTAATTGGTGTTTCGTTCTGAATACAATATACATTAGAACTGTACAGAAATAATATAAAAAATATGAAAAAATTACAAACCGTCAAGAGTCAAGACGTCGTAACTGAATTCTAAAAACTACTTGTCTGAAAACATTCGTTCAGCTCAAAGAAATTGGCTTCTTCTATTATGGACGGGTGGATGAGTTTACAGAGTAGGTTTTAGTAGTTACTGCTTTAATTGAAAATTTTGTTAGAAGTACTGTAATATTACTTTGACTAACAGATGTATATATCAAAGAATAACATGTAAAATTAAGGTGCATGAGGTAATTTCACTGAAATTATTTATTAAAAGTATATATCAGGAAGATTTTAACTATTTTAATCAATCCAATAAACGCTTTGATTCACATATTGTAAACATATTTTTTTTAACATCTTTATTGTCCATAAAAACAAAATACAAAATATAAACTTACAAAAGAAATATACTAGATTATAATATTATGCTATGACACAAATAAATAAAAATTAAATGGCACCACCCAGGACAAAACCCAGACCGCTGAGTGAGAGTATCAGCTATTTAGACAATATAAAAATTTATTTTCTAATAATCAAAGCTACAAAAAATCGAAGTTCAACAATAAATTACTAGTAATTATAATATTTGACTGATGTCGAAGAAAAATTTTTGTATCACCCACTTATTTATCTGATCCATCCTCTGTCTACCCCTATTAAATTGAGATTGTACATGACTTCTAGTAGCAATTCAATTATACTTACACTGTATTGAAGTAAAAATTATAGAATTAAGGTTCAAGAATGGTTGGTATATCATTTGTTTAGCCTATCAGCTGCTTCTGCAAGAAAAGACCAGGTCCGTATAAGATTCAAGCTTGAAATCATTGTAATGAATTTCTGGTTTGAATGTGACATGTGCCTGCGCATATCATCATTGTCAGCTGTGACTTCACCACTACTACTGATCATGGATACCTGTATCAGCTGCTTCTGCAAGAAAAGACCAGGTCCGTATAAGATTCAAGCTTGAATCATTGTAAATGAATTCTGGTTTGAATGTGACATATGCCTGCGCATATCGTCATTGTCAGCTGTAACTTCACCACTACTACTGATCATGGACACCTGTATAAGCTGCTTCTGCAAGAAAAGACCAGGTCCGTATAAGATTCAAGCTTGAATCATTGTAAATGATTTCTGGTTTGAATCTTACATGTGCTTGCGCATATCGTCATTGTCAGCTGTAACTTCACCACTTCTACTGATCATGGACACCTGTATTAGCTGCTTCTGCAAGAAAAGGCCTGGTCCGTGTTAGATTCAAGCTTGAAATCATTGTAAATGAATTTCTGGTTTGAATGTGACATGTGCATGCGCATATCGTCATTGTCAGCTGTAACTTCACCACTTCTACTGATCATGGACACCTGTATTAGCTGCTTCTGCAAGAAAAGACCAGGTCCGTATAAGATTCAAGCTTGAAATCATTGTAAATGAATTTCTGGTTTGAATGTGACATGTGCCTGCGCATATCGTCATTGAGAGCTGTGACTTCACCACTACTACTGATCATGGACACCTGTATCAGCTGCTTCTGCAAGAAAAGGCCTGGTCCGTGTTAGATTCAAGCTTGAAATCATTGTAAATGAATTTCTGGTTTGAATGTGACATGTGCCTGCGCATATCATCATTGTCAGCTGTGACTTCACCACTTCTACTGATCATGGACACCTGTATCAGCTGCTTCTGCAAGAAAAGGCCTGGTCCGTGTTAGATTCAACCTGGAAATCTTTGTAAATGAATTTCTGGTTTGAATGTGACATGTGCCTGCGCATATCGTCATTGTCAGCTGTGACTTCACCACTACTACTGATCATGGACACCTGTATCAGTTGCTTCTGCAAGAAAAGGCCTGGTCCGTGTTAGATTTAAGCTTGAAATCATTGTTAATGAATTTCTGGTTTGAATCTGACTTGTGCCTGCGCATATCGTCATTGTCAGGTGTGACTTCACCACTACTTCTGAGTACAGGAGTGTTGTGACTGGAGTACCACAGGGTTCTGTTTTAGGACCGTTTCTATTCTTAGTATTTGTGAATGATTTGAATTTTAATTTGTCTGTATTGTATGCTGATGGTACAACACTCCTCCGCTCGGAGAGTATTCTTTTATCAGTGGATTCTTGTTTGGCAATTTAACTTGAACAAGCTAAATCCTGGTATAAGGCCAACTCTCTGGTTGTATTAAAACTGTAAAGATAATGTTCACACTGAAACCTGCAGTTGATATAGATGCTTCACGTTTGAAACCTGTCAAGTTTTTAAGAATATATTGAGACTGTAAGTTATGTTGGGATGCTAATATTGATAATCTCTGTAAAAATCTTTCAATAGTAATGTTCATCTTGAGGATATTAAGAAACTGTGTGAATAATGAGGTATTAGTCACTACATAATTTGGTCCTTTTCATGTTCATTTATGTTATGGTGCACATCTGTGGGGTAATTCCAGTGCTGCAAAAAAAGCTTTCATTTGGCAAAAACGAGCTATCAGAACAATTTGTGATATAAAAAACGATGTATCAATTAGAACTTTTTCCACGAATCTGAAAATAATGACTTTGGCATATATCTTCATTTTTCAAAACTTGATTTAACTTATGTCAAGGAAAATTTAAAACAGTTCACTTCCAATGATACTCTTCATACATTTCATTCGAGACATAGATATGACTTGGTAACACAGAGTGTTAGACTTAGCAAAACATTGAATAGCCACAGTTATCTACAATGTAAACTGTATAACAAACTGCATGTGACAAATTGACTCAATTATTTAAAAAAAGAAAATATTGTTAAACTATAGAAGCCTATTGTAAACTTGTTTTATTACATGGCTAATAAAGATATTGTATTCTTTTCCTATCATGAACACCTGTATTAGCTACTTCTGCAAGAAAAGGCCTGGTCCGTGTTAGATTCAAGCTTGAAATCATTGTAAATGAATTTCTGGTTTGAATCTTACATGTGCTTGCGCATATCGTCATTGTCAGCTGTGACTTCACCACTTCTACTGATCATGGACACCTGTATTAGCTGCTTCTGCAAGAAAAGGCCTGGTCCGTGTTAGATTCAAGCTTGAAATCATTGTAAATGAATTTCTGGTTTGAATGTGACATGTGCCTGCGCATATCGTCATTGAGAGCTGTGACTTCACCACTACTACTGATCATGGACACCTGTATTAGCTGCTTCTGCAAGAAAAGGCCTGGTCCGTGTTAGATTCAAGCTTGAAATCATTGTAAATGAATTTCTGGTTTGAATCTTACATGTGCTTGCGCATATCGTCATTGTCAGCTGTGACTTCACCACTTCTACTGATCATGGACACCTGTATCAGCTGCTTCTGCAAGAAAAGGCCTGGTCCGTGTTAGATTCAAGCTTGAAATCATTGTAAATGAATTTCTGGTTTGAATCTTACATGTGCTTGCGCATATCGACATTGAGAGCTGTGACTTCACCACTACTACTGATCATGGACACCTGTATCAGCTGCTTCTGCAAGAAAAGGCCTGGTCCGTGTTAGATTCAAGCTTGAAATCATTGTAAATGAATTTCTGGTTTGAATCTTACATGTGCTTGCGCATATCGTCATTGAGAGCTGTGTCTACACCATCACTTTCTTTGCTGCTTTTATTTAATTGTTGTTAATTTTGTAATCCTTCTCAGATGTTAATCAAAACAATAGTTTTCAATTAGTTGTGTGTTGTAAATGGCTATGAAAGGTTGTAAATATGTTTCTCAATTATTGACTCATCCAGTATAATATTTGTGAATTTCTATGTAACATAAATGTAAACAGATTTAAACATAAATGGAGATTGTACATGACTTCTAGTAGCAATTCATTTATACTTACACTGTATTGAAGTGGAAATTATGGTTCAATAATGGATATTGTAGCATTTGTTTAGCCTATCAGCTGCTTCTACAAGAAAACGCCAGGTCCGTGTTCGATTCAAGCTTGAAATCATTGTAAATGAATTTCTGGTTTGAATCTGACATGTGCCTGCGCATATCGTCATTGAGAGCTGTGTCTACACCATCACTTTCTTTGCTTTTTTTATTTAATTGTTGTTAATTTTGTAATCCTCTTCAGATGTTAATCAAAACAATAGTTTTCAATTAGTTGTGTGTTGTAAATGTCTATGAAAGGTTGTAAATATGTTTCTCAATAATTGACTCATACAGTATAATATTTGTGAATTTCTATTCGAAGTAGAATCTCCACTGATTTATTGTTAAATTCGCATTGTTAACTCTGTGTTAGATGCATCTCTGGGTACCTGAAGTATATTTGCTTAGATTATTTGTTTCCTTAGCATAATGTGTGTAACAAATTGTTTGTGTATTTAATTACTAGTAGGTAGTATTATTTGGTGTCTAATCATGTATGGTTTTGCTTGTAATTCATTATTATAGAATATCCTTTCAACCTTAGTATAACTGACTGGATCGCTTGAGTCCTCATACATTGTTTAAATGAAAAAGCCTATTGTATCAACTGTGTACTTAATAGCCAATAAATCTATTCTATTCTATAAATGTAGATCAGCTCACGACTCGATGAAGTGATGTTTTATGAACGACTTGAAGGTTTTCCTAGTACACCTTTCAATCTTCTCCTTTTTACACCGCATGGATCATACAGACTGATGCGCCACGAACACGCGCATTCAAATTTTCATCAGCTGATGTTATTCTTATTATATCTGTATTTGTACAGAAACAGTATAGTTAGATACAAGTATAATAAGCATCGCATCGGCTGATGAAAAGTGAAATGTGCTCGCTCGTGCACTACCTCCGTAAACAAAGCCATAGTGCATTCGTGTGACGTCAGCACAGTAGGGCTCCTACACAAATAGAAATTCGTTGATTTCAGCTGATCTATATCAGCTAGTGTTTTTATTGGTGTAGGAGCCCTACCTGTGCTGACGTCACACGAATGCACTATGGCTTTGTTTACGGAGGTAGTGGCTCGTGGCGCATTAGTCTCTACGTACCTTCAGATCCCTAATTAATATTTTTACATTGTTGTTATGTTATTATTTTTTGCATGTATTCATTCGTGTCTTTGTATTTTTTGTGTCTTGTGTGTGTACAGACTTGACCGCCACGAACACGCTCATTCATGATTAGATAATGCTTTGTATATTATGTCTATACCTCATTGTTTCTGTACAAATACAGTTATAATAAGCTGAACATCATACTCATTGATATACATTTTATATTATTTCTGACTCCTCAACATGAATGATAAACTTGAGAGATAAATCTAGATAGGAATGTACTATAAACAATTCTAATCTGGGAACTGTTTTGTTACTAACAAACCAATAATGATTTGCTGGTAACGACTATTAATTTTAATAAATCTAATCATTTTATATTCTTGTACTTTTTAAAAGTGATTTTTAAAGATATATTATGTATGACAATAAATTTGATTTGATGAAATGTGAAATTCGTGTGCTTGTGGCGCTCAAGTCTGACGCTGCTGAAAATAAATGAATAAAATAGAAGATTGAAAAATGTGTTGTAATTTGTTGCAGGACTGACAACGCGATCAAGAACCATTGGAACTCGACGATGCGTCGCAAGTACGACCCGGATGAGAAGTACGGGGCGGAGAGCGGAGTGACGGGTGGCAGCGGACGCGGCAGGGGCAAGAGCAGTCGCGCGGCCAAAGCGGCTGCAGCCGCGGCAGCTCAGCTGCAACAGCAGCAGCAGCTGGCAGCGATTTGTGTCGCTGAGGGCGAGGGAACCTGGTACATTACACGGCAATCAGGACCCAAGAAGTTGGCTCCGAAACCGGCGCCGGTCCTTACGAATGTGACTTATCAAACTAATGTGATGGAGTCGCCTCCCAGACCGGCCACCGTTCCGCTGCCGTCCCCCTCGCGGCGACTCATCTCGCTGCGGTCGACCGACATGGAGAGTGCGACCAGCGACTCGGTGTCGCCGGTCAAGGTCACCGACCGGCCGTTCGCCGTCAACCTGGATTCGCCCGACGCCAAACTCAATTCGGCGTGCACGATCTCGAACGGCAGCGAGGAGCAGTTGCGACGCTGCAGACGACACCGGTCGCCGTCAGTCAGTACGGACGAGTCGCGGGACTGGATGGACCGACTGCAGACCAGTCCGCTCAAGGACACACCGATCAAACACCTTCCCTTCAGTCCGTCGCAGTTCCTCAACACACCTGAGCTGTCGTTCGATGTCGGTTGTCTCGCGTCGACACCCGTCAAGCAGCACAACGTCAAGGAGGAAAGGGTGAGTCAGGATGACGATGAGCTCGTGACGCCCGAGTCGCTGCCGACACATCGTCATGCGCATGCGCGTCACAGTGGTCTGGGCTCCACGCCTCCACGCACGCCCACGCCCTTCAAACACGCGCTGGCCGAAATGGAGAAGAAACGAGGCGCTGTCAAATATCAGGTACCCCGCAATTATATCACATTTCAAATCATCCACGTAGAACTAATTCAAATTCAAATTGTATTCATCCAAAATCACAACATTTACAAATATACGCAAAAAGATAACAATATCACATAGCTTAGCTTAGCAATAATTTCAGGCAATTCAAGTCTAATCTAAGTATCTCATTTACATAAAGAAGTAATAAGATTGGCGATAAAACTGCTTGCTCCTTGAGAGAGCAACCTCGCTCCCTGAGGGAGCATATTCGTAACCTCGAATATGTATCACATATAATATAATATTGTTGTATCAAGACAACAATAAACTTGTAATATTTTGTATCAGGACTAATTATCTAGTTGAAAACTAGAAAGTATATTATTTCGGTATAGATTTGTTTATGTTATCTTTGTGATATAGATTCAATTCATTTCATTTTACCAAAAACTCAAAACTAATACAAATTTGTGACAGACAAAAACAGTAATTATTATTCTAAATAGCCATATCAACTATCTTATTCTTATAGATAGCTGGAAACCTTACAAGCTTAGAATTTAATTGAAAAATCTCAATGTATGGAAGCAAAAACATTTATTGACCATTCCATTTGACCATTTAGGAGACTACTATCCATCCAATGATTGGATGTTAATTATAGATTTATTGATTATTGATTAACTTGATTCATTATTGTTTATAATGTTATTATTAATAATTATCATGATTGTAATATGCGTGGGGAATTGATCATTGTTATCAATGAGCCATATATTATGTATTATTAATGATGTTCAATGTTGATACTAATAATTATTATGAAGTTAATATTCGTGGGTAATTATTGTAAATAAAATGTAATTTTACAGCCTCAAACACCAACAAGGCTGGTGGAGGACATCACCGAACTAATAAAGAAGGAGCAAGAACTCTCCGAATATGAAACTGATACCTCCAGTTTACTTCATCATGTAAGTCAAACTAGAACAATAGTTTATCCACTGTTATTTTCTGTGTTCAATTTGAAATGAAAGTAGCCTATTTATGATATTGTGATGTTTAGCATCAAGTTTCCTTTAAAATAATAAACAAATATAAAAATTAAAGGCCTACCTACTTCATCCTAGTGATTTTACACAATTTCTGTGAATCTACTTGAACTCAAACCCATCGAAAATGAGACTTGAGCTGGGTTTAACAGCAAAGATTCTATTAGATTGAACGGAACTTGACAAACACATATGTCCATCATGTGTATGATAATTTATATTCAATCTAATAATGATAAATAAATATGTGTAAATCAGTGGTTTTTTGACAACTTCTTAGTCTTTTTCATTCAAAATAAATATGTGTAGAAATAACATTTTGTTAATAACTTAGGTGTAAACGCAGCTTTAGCAAATGAGACCGGTTGCCCAAAAGCCGGTTAAATTTTAATCGTGATTAATTCCACGTGAACCAATCAGAGAAACCGTATTATCAAAAAACCTTCTCTGATTGGTTCTCGTGGAATTAATCACGATTAAAATTTAACCGGCTTTTGTGCAACCGGGCCTTAGGCTGGCTAATAACTCAGGAAATGCATGATGTACTTTTGTGTACACTCATGTTTATCATGCATGTTTTTGAATAAAAAACAGCTGTTTTTGACATCAGCTTCTAACATAAAATAAATGACTAATAACAATAAATGAACCACTGGAAAATTATAAATTATGATACAAAAGTAATTTTACCTAAAATAGAGTAGTGAGGAAAAATGAACAACTAAAATTCATATATTCATTTATTAGAAAATCTAATCTATATTCATTTATTACATTCTACAATCACAAAATCAAATTGATGATTGGGAGAGAATGAACAGGATAAACCCAAAACTGTTTCCATAATTTTGATTAAAATAGTTCTAATGAGGTTATGAAAACACTTTTATGAAGATCACAAAAATTTGCACTCCAAATATAGGCCAACATTATACTAAGATCGAAAAACCTAACCTCAAAAAATGTCATTTGAAGCCTTTCGCTGTGATGACACAACAATGTATGACGATATGTGTGTACACACATGTTTATCATGCATGTTCTGTCGTTAGTGGCCAGCCTAATAATATGAGATGCTACTTTCAATGTGAAACTCAATCAATCCACTCTGTCACACACTAATACGTTTTTTATTTTTATATTCTAAGCAAAATATATTATACTCTCACTATATTTGAATACACATTCAACTATTTTCTGATGATAAATCATTCTATACATCAAATGTATCTCAAATCAAATAAATTCATTTCCCAGAATGCTACATACAAAAATGAGAGTTACAGTACAATAAGATATATAAAGAAAACTGAAAAGGAAACACTAATTGACAGTGAACGTAAGGAGAACAAAATAAAGAAAACCTATAAATCATACTTGGTTTTGTAGTTAGATGTTTCCTCAACAAATTTAATTGTAAATACGTCCATTTTAAAACATTTTAAAGATATCAAATCAAATAGTAGGCTACTTCATTCATCATCGCATTCATACAATATAATATAAATAGTGTCATGTTGAAATCAAAGAATAATTTAAAACAATCTAAAGAGAAATTCTTGATATGAGTACTGGCTCATTGAAATTGAATGTCTTTCCAACTCGTTCTTGAAATCCGCATCCTCCTTCTCTCTGTTATCAATTGGTAGCTGATTGAAGAATTTAGGTCCTAGGTTGGAGGGACGTTTTCAAAGTATTGGCTTCTGTGTTGCTGGTAGCTGCTCATATGAAGTGATGGTTTTACCTGTAAGATTATGTTTGAAACAAAGTATATCAACTGTCGAAGACTGTTCACATTTTTTGGATTCTAATATCAGTGTTATTCTTGTATTTCATCTATATGTGTATCTTGCTCTGTTATAGGAACAGTCTTACGACAGCGGTTATGTGTCGGTGAAGAGAAAAGGATCGATGCTATCTAGCTATGGAAAAGAGAACAATGTAACGCACAAACGAGTGCGCAAGTCACTGGCACCAACGTGGAGCACACCGGCTGCGATATCGTCTCCTGCGCTCGACATTTCCTACGCCGAAACACCTGTAAGTTGGCACTACTTTTTTTTGTTCTGGTCATTTTGTGGACATTTTCTATGCTGAAACATCCCTGTACGTTGGCACGCCTTTTCCTTGCTCTGGTCATTTTGTCAGTGGATGGGACACTTTGTAAAAGGAGGGTGAGAGAGGATTCGGATTATTTGTTGATAAATAATAATAAACTTTATGAAAGGAAACAATACATTTGTAGTCCTTATAAATTCTATTATATTAAATATAACGTGGCAAACATGATGTTTTCATTTTATTTCACAAGGGCGGAAAAATTCAAACATCCAAAAATCGATGTGTGTGTAACTGGCTTAACTAGACTACGGCCCTATTGCACAAAAGCCGGTTAAATTTTAACCGTGATTAACTTTACGAGAACCAATCAGAGAAGAACCAATCAGGCGTTTTTGAAAAGACGGCTTCTCTGATTGGTTACCGTGGAATTAATCACGGTTAACATTTAACAGGCTTTTGTGCAACCGGCACAAAGACAATATTTCAAGTAAAAATCTCTTTCTACCCAATGACATTAAAGGTTGCTACTTGCTGCTGCTATTTGATTATCACATGCTTCCTTTTTTATTATAACCAGATTCTATTATATAAAAAAACGTATCCATTATCAATACTCCTTGTGATGATTTATGTTTATTTGTCCGTTGGGGTTAAAAGCACATTGGTTTGGGCAGTCATTAATCATTCATGTCTTGCAAATGAATGTTTGATTGCATAATTGGAATGGGTAACAATGAGCTTTCAAGGTGGGGTTCAATTTCACTCTGCACAGTGCCCATTGTTTTGTGAATGAATGTTTGTGTCAATCTAAGGGAATGCATTGGTTCTATTCCATTCATACACATGAATTTATAAAATTGTGAACATGCTTAATATTAACTCTCGCGTGGATTATCCTCGGTAGTACCTGTTGTCTCACAAGCATTATTAAATGCTTTCCTCGTTTTGTAACATAGCTGTTTTTTTTAATAGAATTCAATAATATGTATTCTATTTTTCAAATTTTCAAGAATGTTTTAAACAAGGCTGTTTTTTTAATAGAATTTAATAATATTCATTTTATTTTTCAAGTTTATTAAAAAACACCCTTTACTATTCATTTCTATTCATATATATATATATATATATATATATATATATTATATATATATATATATATATATAATATATATATATATATATATATATATTTTAATCAGTTGCAATCAGAACATTATGCAGTTCCTTTATTATTGTAAATACACTTTATGCTTTTAACGGTAGTGGTTTTCATTTTTGTTTTGTTTTGTGTTTGCACCGTCTATGTTTGTGTTTTTGTACATTTTTGTTTGTGTTGCTATTATTTTTAGAGTAAAGGTGTTTCAATGGCCGATTCATTGCCTTTTTCGCCGCCTTCCATTATCAAAGATATGCTGGATCCTTTGTCAAGTCCAGGTGCCGATTTTTCTCCAAAGGTTAGCATTTTGTTTTGTTTTCATTTTTTAATTTATTGTTTTAGTGTGTGCGTTTTTCTTGAGATGTACATAGCTGGATATTGGTTTATGAGCTTACTGGTTTATTCTGGTTGATTGAGCCATATTTATAGCCTATTGGGAAATATAAATTATTTTTTAGCGACCATCAAAATTATGACAATATTCTAGAGTTTCAGTTTAATGTTGACTAAGATACCTGAACTATCAATAATATAATATATATAATGAAATAATCCCGATATGAAATGATTTACATGCAATAAAGGATATTTTATTAAAATTGATGGTTTTTGAGAATAGGGAAACTTGGATTGTCGTCTATTCACACATTTTTACTCAGTCCATATTGTTGAATAATCAGCGATGAAGCCATCTTCCAAATTAGTAAAATTATGTTTCTTCAACTTTATGAAAAAAAAACTCATTGATTTCAAAAATTATTGTACCAAATCTCTTGAAACGCAAAATTTAATGTGCTTTCTTTATTAGATATCTTTCTTTACTTATTAATTTGTTTGACATTCACTAACTGCGGCACATATCTCACTCCTTTTTCTTGTTCACTTGCTTTCTTCCTACTCTCGAAAATTGTTATCAGTCTGTATTTATTTTTCAAACAAGGATAGTGGACAGATTCTGTCAAAAAATTAGCAATAATAATGATAATCGATTATGATTTAAATTACACTTAGAATAGTGTTGGATATTACACGTATGCCTCCAGCTATACTGCATTACACTTGACTTCCAACAAATACTGTATGATAATTAGGCGGGAATGTTTATGTTTCAAAAATTAATTATTATATTTTATTTATAATTATCCTTTATATTCTGATTTTGTTTGTTAGTCATTCTAGTTGATTTCCTCCAATTATAGTTTTGTATTTGTATCAATTTCAGATTCAATTGGGGTGAGTAGAATTTATAGATCAGTTCTCCGCTCTCCCATCTATTAGTCAATGTTGGTTGCACCTTTTCTGTTTTAGCACTTTTTTGTTGTAGCACTTTTGTGTGTTGTGTGTGTTTAGCTCCCAACCGTAGATTAATCCTGGTTGCACATTTTTTAAGAAGCTCAAATATTCCGATGGTCGGTTCAGGAAATTTGCGTCAGCGTATTATAATATAATTTTTTTGTTATTGGTAGGCTATAAGAACTAAAATATCCACTTTCCGACGTTTGGTGATCCAACAATCGAGCAAATACCCAAAACCTCTCTATTCTCGTTCAATATCATTATTTTGCAAGTGATATTGGTCTCAAAATTATAATAATTAATTTTTTTCACTCTGAAATATAAAACAAAATTACTTCTCATATATTAAAAAAATTATATTATTCCCGCAAAAGAATCTAATGTTTAATAAAACTACTAAAAAGGCCGGTTTCCGAGCTCGGGATTTAACTAAGTTCTAGACTTTAAACAGCTGGAGTCAGAAAATTGGCTTTCCGAAACGGGGCGTAGTCGCAGTTTCTATGAGAACCTTTATTTTCTCATTTCTATAATAATTGGAAACGTTACTCCTTGACGAAATTGAACATTCCTAAATAAAAATTCCTACGCCCCGTTTCGGAAAGCCAATTTTCTGACTCCAGCTGTTTAAAGTCTAGAACTTACCTGAATCCCGAGCTCGGAAACCGGCCCTAAATGTAATTGAATAGAGATTTATTACCATGCATAATTAAAAAGAACCAAACTTGAAATTATCTTCATAAACACGCATACCCCATATCTATTTGAGCTTCTTATAAAATATTTGAAAACTTCATTACAGGTAATAAGATTTCTATTAGATTCTAGAAATTTGATTTGTAAATGTAGTGGTGCTGTTTGTGTGTATTTGTGTTGCAGTTGTTGTATTTTATATTATTCTCTTGAATGCCATAAAGATTTTGCTTCCATAGTTTCAGTCTCATAGCTTCATTTTAAATAATATTTTGTCTCCCATCTTAAATTGAAATTTCTAAATTTCCTTGGTGGTTCATAAGCCATCAAAAATTACCTGAAGCTACCAGTACTTATAATGATATTGCTTGTTCATTCAATCCAATTTCTCTTGGATATGGGTTTCAGGAGTATGAATTTCATTAGATGATTCAGAGTTCAAGTTAGGATTTCATTCCCAATTCATTAACTTCTTGAAAAACTTATTTTTATAAATTACAGTTTGAATGATTGAAATGTCTATTTATTTTTTTATTATCTTGTATTAATATACATTTATTTTCCTGATTCTATGGCCTTCAGCATCAATGTAGTAGTAGTGGTATTCAAGTAGTTGTAAACTTTTTTTTAAATTAATCCAGTTATATCTTCTCACATTCGTTGAATGTTTCACAACTTGCACATTTCACTTAGCACTTGAACGATCGACACTAAAAATTCAACCAAATCAAAATAGGTGGAGAGTACAGCTTCATTAACACATCGTTTCCTGCTCAAATCCGCCCATTCTCTTTGGCAATTGCTATTTTATAGGATGTTACTTGAATGAAAACATCCAAATGTGCTCAAACTTCACAAATATGATCTATTATCCAACTTAATTACAAAAAAAAAAAAATAAATATATATTTTTATTTATGGATCAAATCTCTTGTGCTATCAACATTATGTTGGCCAAAAAACGATGGTATAATTTTCGTTTTATGAAAAATTTAATTAATGCCTTTTTTCTCTTTATTAGTTATCATTTTTCACTGTAGAGTAGTTGCTTTTGTGTTTTGTAGTTTAACATTTTAATCTATGTTTATAGATTTGATACTCCATACTATTATCCCCTGAAAGCTATTTCAAGTAATTTTAATCACCTCGTGTACTAGTCGATTATTATTCAATATTTGTTTGAAATTTTAGTTTTCTATTTTTAATAATATTCTTTTTTTGTAATATCATTCTTCATTCATTATAACTGACAATTAATGGTATAAACCAGTATTATCTACACTTTTCATATAATCAACTTCATTTTAATTCTTATCGGGATATTCAAGTTTAAAGTTTCTGAATAATTGCACTTCAATAGATGTGCTCAACATTTTTCTTCAAATGGTTCCATTACACGCAGTTTGAGGCCAACAGTACAAAAATATTTGAAAAGTGAATGAATTAATGTCATGGATGACCTGAATATTCACGCTAATATTAGTTTGTGATTATGACATTGAAGCAAATATTCATTCTCACAAATGAAGTTTCTGCTGACTTTGAAGTCGACTAAAATATGAATTTTTAGACACTTTATAATGGCATAATTGGCCGAAACTGGTCGTGTCTTAAAAAATCAAAGGGTGCTAGTGAATCTATTAAAAATGTCAATCATTCATACATTCATTCATAATAACACAACTTCAAGAGAAGCTCCTCAGGCTAAAGTCCTAACGGTTCCAATTCTAATTTATACGACAGTCCAAATGTAGCTATGTTATGTCAATTTCAGATTTTTGAGTTATACTCCAATTTACAATCTAAACAAAAAAAAACACACAGATTCAAAAATACATCCAAAATGAATTAAATTAATTACAAACAAAAGAAAAATTTCTAACTTTGAAGAAACTAAAAAATGTTGAGACCAAAAATCAAACACAATATTTATAAAATACTATGAATGCTGACATTGGAGTATAATATTATATCAAATAGCATAGTAGCTCAGTAGCAATAAATAAAAAAGGAATTAATTTGCAAATAAATTTATAATATAATTCTAAAATTGAAAGTTACAATAGATTTTATTGTCTTCCCCAAACTGTATTTGTATTATGTATTGTAGGAGAGTAGAGTAGTTTTTGGCCATGCACACAAAAAAAGTTTAGAATCATGTAATGAAATTAGCTTATTGTGGCATCAGACTCATATTTTGTGCCTTCCCTGACCACTAATTTGAACAGTAGATTCTCAAATTTTGTAGCCTTCCCTGAACAAGTAGTTTTTTGTCTGTGTAGTAGAGTATCCTTTGACCATCCCACTCCTAACACCATCTATGAACTCCTGAACCCACCTCTGTATAGTCGATATATATCTGTGGGGTAGTGCGGTGGTTTGGACTGTAGTTTGGATATTCTGTGCTCAGAAGGGCTCCCCGCTGGTTGGACCATCCACATCCAGAGCAGCCTACGATGATGATGACTCATCTTCACCCTCATCATCATCATCATCATCACCACCACCCTCATCATTCGGCCAGCGTCGCTACGGATACCACCCCCACCACCAGTCAACCACTCGATCAGCTTCCAGCGTCAAACGCACTCTTTTCTTCGGAGAACCTCCTCTACCAGCCACGCCAAAGTCCAAGGTAACGGTCTTACAAAGTCCTCTCAAAGTACATAATTTACTCACAAAATGAGTCATATGTATGGGAACCCTTCAATAAGGCTCGTTTCACACTCATTCGGTTTCGGCAAATTCCGATAAATGTGAAACGGTAATTCGGTTTGAATTCGGTACCGAATAGAAACCGCATAGAACCTAACGCCCATTTGACTCTAATAAATTCCACCAGGTTTCAATTCGTTGCTAGCGAGAGGCTACTTTCACACACTTTCGGTTCGGTTCGTTTCGTTTTCGGCAAATTCCGATAAGTGTGAAACGATAATTCGGTTTGAACTCGGTACCGAATAGCAACCGCGTAGCACCGAACGCCCCCTCGACACGAATAGATTTCATCATATTCGAATTCTTTGCTAGGGAAACAGCAAAAAACTAAGTCTTTTACACACGCTTGCCTTTTTTGTTTTTATTTTAACCTGATATCGTGATTATCTGTTTCATAATTTTCCAAGTCAAAATAATTTCTGTTAGTTCACAGGAACATTTTTTTCTCAATGAATAGTTTGCTAAAAATATATGAAAGATATAAATTAAAACTCAGGGAGAATTTTCATTTTTTTCCACGAATATTACATGATTTCATCAATGGAGAGAAGAGATGAAGTTTATATACCATGTGTCAAAACAAGGAACAAATTTTCAATTTAAAAAAATAATCTCTCTAAACATCCAAAATTAACATAATCAAAAAGAAACTATTCAAATAATTCACAATTTTTAATTAACTTTAAAATGTTGTTGTTCAAGAAATAACATCTTACAATTTAACACCAGCTGTTATATTTATTTATTCCAGCATGAACTGTGAAAATCCAAACACAGCTGTGTTTGAGAAGAAAATACCGAACCGAATGAAACTAGCGTGTGAAGCTAGCCTCAGTTGGAGACTGTTGTAGATAATACTGTAACTTTCAGGAAAAGTTATTGTTCAAATACTCTACCTTCTGACGTACAACTGAATTTCATTCAACCCCTCATAAGGAGGTGACTTAGGGGTTATCAAATTGAAGTTTTGATTTTCTGTATCCATTACTGCTATGTGTTTCATCAAGTTTCATGACTAGAATGACGAATGGAGACTAAATTAATTGTGGAAAATATGAAATAATTACCCACTGACTAGAGCATGCTTTTGAATAGCATGGGATTCATTGTCAACAGTGGCCTTGGTTGTCAAGGTATTCCCTTCTAACCGAATAGGACACCGAAAGTGACAACCTAGGCAAATTTAGACAATGAATCCCATGCGATTTCGAAAGCATTCTTCAGTCAGTGAATAAATATTTCATATTGTTCACAATATTATTAGTATAGTATGTAAGTAGTCATTCTAGTCATGAAATTTTATGAATCATATATAGCAGTAATGGATAAAGAAATTCAAGACTTCAATTTGATAACATTATCTTAATAATATTAATATATTTGATGATACTGTGGACTTTTCAGCACCACTTGCCGAGTGATTTTTTGAGACGCCCGCCGTGGTACTCCCACTATATTAGCTAGTCATAGTGAGGTCCACGTTATAATGGCAGTATTTGATTAACATTGGTGTTGTTATCCTTGTCTATCATTTAACAAAAATAGATAGCGCTATCCTTTTCTAGCTCCGCTCATTATCAGTACTGAAGAAACTCATAGGAAACTGATTTTTCAAAACCAATCATATTCTTATTTGAACATATTCTAGATTTCAGTATTTTTAATGCTGGTGATCGTTTTATTATGTAAACTGAAATTTATCTTATAAAGTTTTAGTTACTAGAGTAAATTCGAAAATTCGTTTTCTAACTAATGTCTGTGAGATATTACTTTCAACATGAAGAGGAGAAACCCATTTCTCCTTTCACAGTTTGTAGAATCTGGTAGAATAGACAGAGACGGTCATCCCGTGCACATTTGGATGCACCGTGTCATTACGCTTTACGTTCTTGCGATGAACACATCTCCGTAATCACACAAACCAATATACCTGCTGACCAGTAAACAATTTTGGAACAATGCCAGGCAATAGCTGGAGGGGAGTGTTACAATGCTGCTAGGTAGTGGGAGTGATTAGTGGAGGATAAAGCATCGGACCTCTCCGTCTTCGAGAATGAGCCGTGTTAAAAGTAATATCTCACAGATTTTAATTTCTGCTTTAGGTACCGATGCACTGAATAAACGCCAACAAATAACACATCATCACTAACAAATTTTGAATGTTATTGAAATTTTTATTAAATGTATAATATTTAGAAAGAGAAGAGTTTTTTATAAATTGTGTTTTATTAAATTCTGAATAAAGAAAATATAATTGAATATACTGTAAATATATTGACTATTCTGTTTCAGTTGGATGTAACGTGGGAGATTGTCGCCTGCGGACGAACCAAGGATCAACTAGAATTGACAGAAATGGCTCGCCGGATTCTCAGTACGTGATGATGTGATCATGCCTACAATTTGTAAAATTCCACTTGGCTGTGCAGGTTTATCAATGATCTTCGAAACTATACTACTTCAAAACTTCTGATCCACCGTTAACGTTCGTTCAGGTGTGCGTCTCATGAGCAGCAATTCCATTGAACTACACGTTTCTTCAGAAACTCCAATCTTGGACTTTGAATTTTTGTATAACTTTTACATTGTAATATATTGTATAAGTGACCGGACATCAAACGAGCCGCTATGAATATTACTGACTACGATCCCAACAAATTTATTATTTGTCATCTGCTTTTAACAGTCATAACGTTAATGTATGACTCAACTTTATCAGTTTTCCACTTATTCTTTAGATTTTCATTGAATTTTCCTTTGAAAATTGAAGTTCAATAATATTAGACTGATATTTAGTGACTAATGTTATTTGATAATTCTGTAATCTGTAATAGATGTGCCTTTATTCACGTGGATCATACGTTTAAATCCGTGCTTTAATATCATGATTTTTGTTATGAAAATTTATCGGTTGTTATTGTTGAAAACCGTCATAATGAAATCGATAAACTTGTAATGTCTTTATATTCCAGTTATTTTTTATTATTAGCTTTGACATACTAACGAAATTTGAATTGATTGATTTGGAAAGGTTTTATCTTTTTCTTCTGAAGTAAAACTGCCTTTATCAGAAGGTTTCTATCTCTTCCAATCAATACATTATGATACTGATTATCAATCAAGATGTTTGATATTTTCAAGTCAAAGAAAAGCTTTAACATCCTCTTCAATGTCTGTATGATCTATGAAGACGTGGATAAACGCATCTTTATTAAAACACATCAACATCACATCATATTGAAATGTTCTCAGGTTTTATTTTAAAACATATAATATTATTTGTTCAATGTTTTATTTGCATAATGTGTATTGTACTAACAACGATTAGTTTTGTTTCCTGTTCGTGTTCAAATTCAAATTTCAAATTCAAATTTTATTTATTCAAACTCACAATATTCACATTCAGAATCAATAAGAAAAACAAAACACTCAGCTCAGTAAGATAAAAAATAATTAATGGAAGATTAATAAAATAAATACTGGTATGTTTTATTAGATATACGGTAAATTTGTGAATCGGAATAAAAAATACTACCTGCTGGAAGTATACAATACTCCACGTTTGCAACGTTTGTTTTGGGTATAGTTTTTGTTTTTAACAAATATCGACCCAACTTTCAGATTAGACATAAAATTTTATCATTTCTTTTCTGCCCGAGAATGGTCAAGGAGTAGTTGGAGTTTCATCTAGAATAGTAACAATGAATTGAAGTTGAAAAATGGGCTGTGAAGAAATTGTTACTCATCACAGACACTGTAGTTGTCTGTCTGTGTATTGCTATTTACATTCATACAAGAGATCAGTAGAAATTTGACACATATTTGTTTGAAGTGTTTGGTAGGGATCATCAGCATTGAATGTTGTAATTATATTCATATTGTAAATAATCTGTCCCTTAGCCGTAATAATTTGTTTTGTGTTAATCAACTAATTTATGTACATCATCACGTTAATTCTACTCCACAAATTACACAGATTATTATTCGTCCCTTTGCACTACTTATCGTTTTAATTATAAGATATAGAATTGAACGGTTTTGAATTGTCATAAATCATAATGTGTTTATATAGTTGAAATGTTTGAGTAGAAGATAATCGTTTTCAAAAGCACCAGTACACAAATGCTATCATTATGCTTCAGATAGATGTTGCTCTGAATTATTAAATAAGTTGTTTACTTTATATGTAAATTTTATGTTAATGTTTTGTTTTAAAATTTAGTGTCTTTATAATGTGAAACTATATTTTATTATTCTTCTAATGAATACTACAAAAATATGGCCAGTTATTTGCGAAAGAAGTGCAAATAGAAAATGTAAAATTTAGTTGTATAAATTACTATTATATTCTTTGTAATTTAATGTCTGCTTGATTTTGAATATATTTGCCGGCTTGAGACAAAAAATAGTGTAGCCTACAGCACTAAAATTATTAATATGAAATATTTTCTCAGTATTTAATACTCCTCCAATCTAAAACTGTATGATTAAAATTGTTAACAGCTATTAGTTTTCGCCTATTCCATTGGAAAAACCCCGTCAATTTCAAAGAAAACAATATTTTTATAAAACCAATATCAGATCCAATCTATGCTGTTGTCTATTCTCTTATTAAGTTATATTCTTATAACATTAAGTTCCAAGTACCGGTGTTTATAGTAATTGCTTTATCATTTTTAGATCGTAAACATTTTCACTTTGTTTTTATCAAGAATTGTTTTCTATGTGTTCGTACAAATCCATGACATTAACTTACAATTTTAATTGCAAAATATATTTAAGTAGTAGAGGTGATCTTATTTGTAATGATTAATCAGTTACAATTTAAATCAGAGTTATTGCAAATTTGAAAATAATTTGACATTTCAATGTTTTCATGAATGTATATTTTTATTATTTCTAATAAAAGATTTGAACAATATATTGATTGAATAATTGATGTATGGTATCATATTTCATGAAAATAAAAATAAAAATTAACAAACAAGATATCCACTTCAACATGATTTTGAATTTAGCTGCCTATGTTAATCCCATTCCATGATTATAAAATGGTGTCTATTTTTGTCTGTTTGAAACTTGTAACTGGATATAATATATTCATTTCCATGGTGAGGATTACTCGTAGCCTACTTATTTAGAACTCAAAAAATGAAATTCCTTTTTTACAAATTTATTATAATAAAATAAAGCTAAAGAATGATACTTTATTTTTTAAACTTTTACTAGATAGAATAAACTCGATAAAGTTCAATATAAACTTAATATAGAATATAATCTATAACACCATGAATTCTGAATATGGTACATTTTATCACTACCTCCGTAAGCAGAGGTAGTTTACGGAGGTAGTGACTATATTGATATCATGCTATATGAATAAAATAGACTCCAATAATGTAGATTTTTCAGCTTTTCCTTATAAAAATATTAAGAAATGGCTGTATTCTTTTTGTATATATTTTCATAATTGAAACGTTTAATGAACACAGTTTGTTGATTTTCGAACTTATAATAGCATCCCCGAGACGTACAACAGTACACTTAATTTTCAAGCAATCTATGAATATCTCCGATTGGCTGATTATCAGCTGACTTCCGAACGCAATCTCAATCAGCCAATCGGAGAGCTTTCTATCCTGTCGACTCACCTGAAAAAACGCTTTGTGTGGCTTGGCTCTAATGTTTTCGAGACTCCTATAGTGACGTCCACGTTATAATGACAGTGTTTGATTAGCAATGTTATTGCTATCCTTGTCTATCATTCAACAAAGCGGATAGTGTCATCTCTTTCTCGCTTTTCTCTGTTGCCAGATTGTCTTTTAACAATGTATAATTAATTAACAAAATATTTATTATAATAAATTATGAATTATTGAAAAATATAATTTCTTGCTTAATAAAATATACTTGATTATTTTAAACGAGAATGAACAGTTAATAATACATCAATAAACCTTTATCAGCTACCGTCTATAGAAGGCAATGACAAGACAGAGGATCGGCAACGTTTTTCTCCTTTCTCCATTGTCATTATAACGTGGACTATAGTGATGTTGATCGGTCATCTTAGTATTTAGCAGTGTTGTTTAATAAGCAACTAGTAGCTCCGTGAGCAGTATACCTCGTTATATCAAACCACGCCCTCATTTTAATGGAATCCCAAGTCCTTTGGAGACTCGTGAAGTTGTCTGCCAACTGAACAGCCCGATATAAACGCAGTAAAAAGTCAATAGAAACAGGTAGTCCAGTCAATATAGACGTGAAAAATTATTCACTCGTTTGACCAGAAATGCATAGGTGCCTACAAACATACAGACGATAAGTAGTAGACCACACTGCGCTCGGTCAATAAAATTGGTATTTGATGTTTTTTATTTAATTTAACGTTTTGCAGTGACACCTTCAAATCTCTAATGTGCAGGGCCGCCCCGAGGTTAATCGACCAATGACGTCTTGCAGGTTGCAGAAGCAGTGGGCGCGCACAGGCTCACTCAATGACTGGAAAAATATACGCCTATGCTATGCGTAGAGTGACTGTAGGCTTTTTACCAAGTTTAGTCAGTGAAGGTCAAGTTTTTATTGTTTATGCCTCAATTCACACTACACATAATAAGTTTATACTGTACATAGTAAGGGTTGATAAGAAAATGGCTCAAGACTTTTAACGTGAAGGTGAAAATAAAGGTACTAGCACCGATAATGTCGGGTCGGTAATCCTTAAGGTAGGCGCACACAGATCGTCATCGGATGATTAGATTGAAGCATTGTTTTCAATTGGAGTGCGGTGAGAGGTATGATGCGATGCGGATAGGTATGCGCACTCCAATTGAAAACAATGCTTCAAATCTAATCATCCGATCCGTCCGATGACGATATGTGTGCACCTACCTTAATACGACCTGAGTCGCCCTGCCCTTTGGGTGGCCCTGCTAATGAGGTGACGGGTTGACACCTTCACGGGAGCGAGCGATGTGATAACGTAGGTAGGTACCTACTTTGTATTTTAAAGTGCAATAACATGATAGAGGCATCTCTATTTTTTAAAGAAAGAACTGTCACCTGAGGTCTTATGAGGTGACAGATTGTCGGAGTGAGTTACTTTGTCACATGTAAGCGAGATAATACTTGTCATGTAGGGTAGGCTATCGCTATGTCTATGTATGGTAAACAACCTGTCACCAGTTTTAAATTTAGAGGATGACAGGCTTCACAGAGTAAAAAGGATACCCTATCTTTTTTGTGCAGCCTAAAGAATTTCATAGAAATATTTCTACCTTGTCCTTGTGACAGCTTGTTGCAGGAGGATAAAAAGTCGCGTTAAAGATTGTCGGAGTAGCATCTTTTCGACATTTTTACTTTATTGCATCGATGTGCAAGGTGTCGACCTGCCAACTGTCGATGTATAGTATCGAATCGACTGTCGTTCAATCGTTGATCGATGATCAATTTGTTATTGAAGTTTTGTTTTCGGGATGAGTCCATGAGTTAAATTTTTTGTCTTTAATCTTCAGTAATATTATAAATTCCAGAATCAAGATAAAGGAAAATTTTATTTTATTTTCTAAAACATCAGATAACGCTTCATTTATAAACTTGGCAATTACCTAATGTTTTCTTCGCAGTTAGCCATTTTTTGGTTAACGACTATTATTGGGGTTATGTGTACTTTTTTGACTTGATTATTTTGTATAAAAATTATGTTCTAAGAATGAAGTTAAAGGTACGCTTACGGCAATGGCATATACGAATGACAATTTTTCTGTTGCTGATTTTATATCCTGACCCCAAAGAAATAAATGCCGAAAAAATATATTCAAGTGACTTTGCCGATGATCCATGTACAAGTGCTAATTTTCAATTTGTGCAACTTTCATTCTCCAGTCAAACAATAAAAAACGGTAAGCTATCAATTATCATTTATTAAAATTTATTCAATATATTTGCCCTACAGTTTTTGCAAAATAGTTTGGCTGCTACTCGAACTTGAAAATTAACAGCCTTGAATTTTCATGATGTTATGTCCTAAATTTCAAGAATTCTGAGACATTTTTGTTGTTAGTAACTTAGCAAAGGGTGGTTTCTAGGTTACAAACCCCACATGAGCCTGAAAAAGCTGAAAAATCCATGATAAACTACCCCTCGCCCACATAAATTCTTTCAGTTCAAGTCTATAAGGGGCACAACATTTTTGGTTAACTCCACCCTCATTTCAAAATCTTGGATATACTACTGTACGTTGTTTATATTGTTTATTAATAGAGAAAAAAACTTGAAAAAGTTATATAGGCACACCAAGTATTATTCAAAAAGACTCCCGTTCATTTATGAAGCTTTAACGAAGTGATTTTCTCAAATTTTGTGGTATATTTGCAGAAACAATTTTTTAAACTTTTACTAGATAGAATAAACTCGATAAAGTTCAATATAAACTTAATATAGAATATAATCTATAACACCATGAATTCTGAATATGGTACATTTTATCACTACCTCCGTAACAGAGGTCGTTTACGGAGGTAGTGACTATATTGATATCATGCTATATGAATAAAATAGACTCCAATAATGTAGATTTTTCAGCTTTTCCTTATAAAATATTAAGAAATGGCTGTATTCTTTTTGTATATATTTTTATAATTGAAACGTTTTATGAACACAGTTTGTTGATTTTCGAACTTATAATAGCATCCCCGAGACGTACAACAGTACACTTAATTTTCAAGCAATCTATGAATCTCTCCGATTGGCTGATTATCAGCTGACTTCCGAACGCAATCTCAATCAGCCAATCGGAGAGCTTTCTATCCTGTCGACTCACCTGAAAAAACGCTTTGTGTGGCTTGGCTCTAATGTTTTCGAGACTCCTATAGTGACGTCCACGTTATAATGACAGTGTTTGATTAGCAATGTTATTGCTATCCTTGTCTATCATTCAACAAAGCGGATAGTGTCATCTCTTTCTCGCTTTTCTCTGTTGCCAGATTGTCTTTTAACAATGTATAATTAATTAACAAAATATTTTATTATAATAAATTATGAAATTATTGAAAAATATAATTTCTTGCTTAATAAAATATACTTGATTATTTTAAACGAGAATGAACAGTTAATAATACATCAATAAACCTTTATCAGCTACCGTCTATAGAAGGCAATGACAAGACAGAGGATCGGCAACGTTTTTCTCCTTTCTCCATTGTCATTATAACGTGGACTATAGTGATGTTGATCGGTCATCTTAGTATTTAGCAGTGTTGTTTAATAAGCAACTAGTAGCTCCGTGAGCAGTATACCTCGTTATATCAAACCACGCCCTCATTTTAATGGAATCCCAAGTCCTTTGGAGACTCGTGAAGTTGTCTGCCAACTGAACAGCCCGATATAAACGCAGTAAAAAGTCAATAGAAACAGGTAGTCCAGTCAATATAGACGTGAAAAATTATTCACTCGTTTGACCAGAAATGCATAGGGGCCTACATACATACAGACGATAAGTAGTAGACCACACTGCGGTCTACAAAATTGACACTGCTACAAAATTGACACTGCCATCAATAAAATTGGTATTTGATGTTTTTTATTTAATTCAAAGTTTTTGCAGTGACACCTTCAAACCTCTAATGTGCAGGGCCGCCCCGAGGTTAATCGACCTATGACGACTTGCAGGTTGGAGAAGCAGTGGGCGCGCACAGGCTCACTCAATTATTGGAAAAATATACGCCTATGCTATGCGTAGAGTGACTGTAGGCTTTTTACCAAAGTTTAGTCAGTGAAGGTCAAGTTTTTATTGTTTATGCCTCAATTCACACTACACATAATAAGTTTATACTGTACATAGTAAGGGTTGATAAGAAAATGGCTCAAGACTTTTAACGTGAAGGTGAAAATAAAGGTACTAGCACCGATAATGTCGGGTCGGTAATCCTTAAGGTAGGCGCACACAGATCGTCATCGGATGATTAGATTGAAGCATTGTTTTCAATTGGAGTGCGGTGAGAGGTATGATGCGATGCGGATAGGTATGCGCACTCCAATTGAAAACAATGCTTCAAATCTAATCATCCGATCCGTCCGATGACGATATGTGTGCACCTACCTTAATACGACCTGAGTCGCCCTGCCCTTTGGGTGGCCCTGCTAATGAGGTGACGGGTTGACACCTTCACGGGAGCGAGCGATGTGATAACGTAGGTAGGTACCTACTTTGTATTTTAAAGTGCAATAACATGATAGAGGCATCTCTATTTTTTAAAGAAAGAACTGTCACCTGAGGTCTTATGAGGTGACAGATTGTCGGAGTGAGTTACTTTGTCACATGTAAGCGAGATAATACTTGTCATGTAGGGTAGGCTATCGCTATGTCTATGTATGGTAAACAACCTGTCACCAGTTTTAAATTTAGAGGATGACAGGCTTCACAGAGTAAAAAGGATACCCTATCTTTTTTGTGCAGCCTAAAGAATTTCATAGAAATATTTCTACCTTGTCCTTGTGACAGCTTGTTGCAGGAGGATAAAAAGTCGCGTTAAAGATTGTCGGAGTAGCATCTTTTCGACATTTTTACTTTATTGCATCGATGTGCAAGGTGTCGACCTGCCAACTGTCGATGTATAGTATCGAATCGACTGTCGTTCAATCGTTGATCGATGATCAATTTGTTATTGAGTTTTGTTTTCGGGATGAGTCCATGAGTTAAATTTTTTGTCTTTAATCTTCAGTAATATTAATATTATAAATTCCAGAATAAAGGAAAATTTTATTTTATTTTCTAAAACATCAGATAACGCTTCATTTATAAACTTGGCAATTACCTAATGTTTTCTTCGCAGTTAGCCATTTTTTGGTTAACGACTATTATTGGGGTTATGTGTACTTTTTTGACTTGATTATTTTGTATAAAAATTATGTTCTAAGAATGAAGTTAAAGGTACGCTTACGGCAATGGCATATACGAATGACAATTTTTCTGTTGCTGATTTTATATCCTGACCCCAAAGAAATAAATGCCGAAAAAATATATTCAAGTGACTTTGCCGATGATCCATGTACAAGTGCTAATTTTCAATTTGTGCAACTTTCATTCTCCAGTCAAACAATAAAAAACGGTAAGCTATCAATTATCATTTATTAAAATTTATTCAATATATTTGCCCTACAGTTTTTGCAAAATAGTTTGGCTGCTACTCGAACTTGAAAATTAACAGCCTTGAATTTTCATGATGTTATGTCCTAAATTTCAAGAATTCTGAGACATTTTTGTTGTTAGTAACTTAGCAAAGGGGTGGTTTCTAGGTTACAAACCCCACATGAGCCTGAAAAAGCTGAAAAAATCCATGATAAACTACCCCTCGCCCACATAAAATTCTTTCAGTTCAAGTCTATAAGGGGCACAACATTTTTGGTTAACTCCACCCTCATTTCAAAATCTTGGATATACTACTGTACGTTGTTTATATTGTTTATTAATAGAGAAAAAAACTTGAAAAAGTTATATAGGCACACCAAGTATTATTCAAAAAGACTCCCGTTCATTTATGAAGCTTTAACGAAGTGATTTTCTCAAATTTTGTGGTATATTTGCAGAAACATATCATCTTGGCTTAGAATAGTTGAACAAGTTTATTTAGGGGATTATATTGGAGTTGAGAAATAACTTTTTAATTTATCCTAAAATTTAGTTATTTCTATTGATATTCAAATAAAATATATCAGCTTATAATCTCAATTCATCTCATGGTAAAATCCGGCTTTGCGTGGACAGTCCAATCACGAAATTTTCAATTTCTCCGGAAATGTGTGTTGCCGCCAATAAATTTTAGAAACAGATTATGTGTGTCTGTAGCCCATAGTTTTCACAATAAAAAAACTCTGAAATCGTTCTACGAGCTCATTCTATTTACAATTGCGCATAAATTACAATTGATAATTTTTTAAGCACTTCAGTATACAGTGTATGTATAATAAGTAACCGGACTGACCTCAGGAAATATTTTATGGGCAAAATATGTATAATTTTTCATTAGGCTAGATATCTTCAAAGTAGTACCTATTGGAGTCGATAAGACGCTGATACCGGATTTTCAAATCCCTGAACGCTCACTGGAAGTCGGCAACCTCTATGCTGTCTAGAGCCCTCGTCGTAGCACGTTGAACGTTTTCCAGAGTCCCGAACTGCGTCTCCTTAAGTTTTCTCTTGCTCTTGGGGAACAGAGCGTTCAGGGATTTGAAAATCCGGTATCAGCGTGTTATCGACTCCAATACGGACTACTTTGAAGATATCTAATGAAAAATTGTACTTATTTTGCCCATAAAAAATGTCCTGAGGTCAGTCCGGTTACTTATTATACAGACTATGTATTCCGTCCATGACCGGCAGTCGCCAGACAGACTTCTTCAAAGTTTAAAACTTGTTTAATAGATTGTTGTTCTTCATTATTGAGGTTCCATACTCAAAAGTTTGTCTCCAAGCCAAGCTGGAGGCTTTGTCAATACCATGCTCTTAATTGGAAACCTTACCATGAGAATAAGTAGCTTCAAATAGCAAATTTTAATGGTTTTTGGACTAGTCCTGAAGTGAGAGCTTTTACATGATGCAGTCGGCTCCGGAGCACCTCCAGTCTAGTGGCATGTCGCGTATTGTGGCTGTGTAGGTCTATATCACACCTATTTTGTAACTGCTCCAGATTCCTTTTGATATACATCATCTAGCACAACATATATTTACTGTACACCGTGAGTATCCCAAGATCCCTAAATAGTGGCCTGCAGTGATCGCTGAAGCCGGAAAATGTCTCTATCCTTAGAGCCTTCTTTTGCAGTGGCAGCACGTCGTGGACAGCTGGTGCGTGACCCCACAGGAGCAATTCATAGGTGATATGACTGTGAAACAGCGAATTATAGGCCATGACAAGACTGCTCTGATCCACCACATAGCTTACGAAGGAGGCACAGCACTCTGGACAATTTCCTGCATATTTGGTTCACAATATGATTTCAGCTCAATCTCTCATCCAACCAGAATCCTAACAGTTTTACTGTTGGGATTCGGTTTTCTTGCCTCAACGACGTTTTGAATGATACAGTTTGCTGTTCTGTAGAGTTGGTAGATATTCGACATTCTGCACAATTGATGTGAACATATTACGATTGTCATTTAGTAATCAAGGAACTTTTGACTAGTTTGGAACGTGCAAAAGCTGTGAGAGCATCCTATAAAAAGAGTGATGAACCCAAAATAAGCAATAATTTTTTTAACGGTTTTTGTTCTGCTAAGCCAAAAATAAATTCAATAGAATGCAAAGAAAGTTATTCAAATAAAAGAAAATTCGTATTTTTCCAAGAATTATAATCGAAAAAGAATGAAGAAAAAGGGGAAAAATGAGAAAGAAATAAGTTTATTATCGTCTTGAAATAGTGAAAGATCTTCACTGGCTAAGTACGGTATTATCCTATTATATTAAGCGAGCAATTTCTGTATATATCTGGTTATTTTTATCTCTGGTTATGTATGTTTTACGGATCTCGAAAACGGCTCTAACGATTTTTATGAAATTTGTAACATAGTAGGTTTATGATATAAAGATTCGATTGCACTAGGTCTCATTCTTTGGAAAACTCGCTGAACGACATTAAAACGATAATTCATCCTTGGAAAACAGATGATAATTTCGTCGTCTCTCGATAACAGAAGATGCTTGTGCCTGTGTGAGAGAGAGACAGAATTATTTCCAGCTGTGTAATCATAATCAATCAGCGAGAAATTTTATCTAGCTAGACAATTTTTAATTGATCAACATAATCTGATTTGTTGACATGACATGATTATCCTCCTAAACTAGAGTATATCAAAATTTTCAAATTTGATCATTATTTGACAATAATTTCAAATGATTAGTGAGTGTTATTTTGTTATTCAATTTGGTTTGTATGTAATCCTAATTATAATTTTTTTGTTTTCAAATGTTTGAACAGAAAATTGAACCTGAATTCAAGTGTACGGAACATAACTTACTTTCTGAACTATTTATAATGTATAAATCAAAATTCGGGAAAGAAACAGTTTTTTTTTGGGCTGTGCCTGTTAGTACTTCCCCAATCATTTTAAAGAATTGTGTTCAGTTTATCAAAAGTCAATAAATAAATAACGAGCAAAGCTCGGTGCCCCGATATTATTAGTAATACTAATACCTGGTTCCTAGGACACTTATTAAAATATAATCAATTATTGAATCTATAAATTTAATAGTACATTATGTTTAATATGTGTCCTAGAAACAAGGCTTTGGATAAATAATTATAAACCCTTGGTGTCTCCTTTTGAACATTGATTATTGTTGAAGTAATTTTTGTTTGTTACAGAATACATAGTTGCTTTCAATGGCTATTACAAACAGACAGCAAGGGAAAGATTCGTTGCCGCTGCTCTTAACAACAGTAACATTAGTAACTGGCAGATCATACAAAGGAACAATGCGGCCAGTGACTATCCAAGTGATTTCGACGTTGTACAGGTCAGAAAACTCCCCGCATTCTTAAAAGAACTTTTACAATCTTATAAATTCCACGATAGTTTTAGAATAAATATTCTTAAAAATGTAAATTCGTCTGGTTGAGAAGAAATCTGATAACTGATGAAAAAGAGTTATAGTCCAAGAGATATTATACGGCTCTCTCTCGAAGACAGAGAGGCCTGATGCGCTTTCTTTCACTAATCACTCCCACTACCCAACAGCATTCTCCCTTCTTTTGTGTCAGCATCCAATTGTGCGCAGCATGTTTACTCTTCCCCACTAGCTTTCTGTTACTGTAAGAAGAAGGACGAACCACAAAGAAATAGCAAAGAAGATTAGAAGAGAGAGTGAGAGAGAGAGAGAGAGAGAAATATCTATTGTAATTGCGTAGACACTACTCTGTCCATGCTACAAACTGTGCAAGGAGAAATCGATGTCCCCTATCTATGTTGAAAGTAATATTTCTCGGACTATAGTTGAAAATGTGGATTGAACCGGTGTCTGGCCTCCACAGTACATGTTCCATATAGATTCTGTTAGTTTCTTGTTGGAACATGTTGGTATAGATGGTGGTATCTTACCATCTTCAAAATAGTGTATTAAATAGAATATTAATGTTGGTATCTCACCATCTTCAAAATAGTGTATTAAATTTTGATTAAATAGAATAGTATTGAAATTTAATTCGCTGACTCAAATATAATTTGGGGCTCTATACGTCCCAATATCTTTTTGCTTCTGATACATTTTTTTCAAATTACTTGATTAGTACTTATTGGTAATTCAGTAAGAAGGATCTTCCTGTATAATTGTGGATAGGATGATTGTTTTCAAAGTTATATTGTATTAATAATCTAGACATATAGCTGTGCATATGCCGACGATGTTGTACTAATTGCCATAAACGAAAGAGAGCTGAAAGGTATTCGAGGAGCTCGTATGTGCTATAAAGGTATTCGATATGTTCGAGGATCTCCTGATGGTAGGGAGGAAGATGGGCCTGGATGTAAATGCAGAAAAAACTAAAAATATGATAATAACAAGAAATGCTGCTCGAAGAGTAAATTACTTCGAAGCTGGAGAATGGTCCTTATTGTTTATTGTTTTTGAAGGGACGGATTCAAGGATCCAAAGGTTCAAAGAACCCTACACGTCAACCAAAGCTTATTGTGTTCCCAAGTGATATGTTAGTTAGGCACACCAATACCTATGTCCTCTACAAGAACCAGGGGTTTTTCCCTATACTAACATTCCATTCATCCCCTGGTTGCAATCCTTGTCGCAATCCAGTGTGATATGCTTGGCAGTCTCTTCAGACTGATTATTCCTCGAGACCTAGGTGAGTTCCACCCCTGGCCATTTTGTAGGTCCTTCCGCTGAGAGAGGGGACGCCAAACTGCCTCTAGGGCGCCCGGCGCCCGGCCACCCTCAACTCAGTCTCTTGATCCACATATTTGTACCTGGAGTTTCACCCATCTCTGGTCTCTTGAGTTTTTCTTTTTGCCCCTCCGAAACTCTGAAGGGCCAAAAGCCTCACCTCTTCCCCAAGAAGTTTTGCCTGAATGGCCGCCCTTCTTTGAGCAGTGGTGATTTTTGGCCTCTCCACTCACAAACCTACGTGAGTTCCACTCCTGGCCTTTTTGTAGGTCCTTCCGCTGAGAGAGGGGACGCCAAACTGCCTCTAGGCGCCCGGCGCCCGGCCACCCTCAACTCAGTCTCTTGATCCACATATTTGTACCTGGAGTTTCACCCATCTCTGGTCTCTTGAGTTTTTCTTTTTGCCCCTCCGAAACTCTGAAGGGCCAAAAGCCTCACCTCTTCCCCAAGAAGTTTTGCCTGAATGGCCGCCCTTCTTTGAGCAGTGGTGATTTTTGGCCTCTCCACTCACAAACCTACGTGAGTTCCACTCCTGGCCTTTTTGTAGGTCCTTCCGCTGAGAGAGGGGACGCCAAACTGCCTCTAGGCGCCCGGCGCCCGGCCACCCTCAACTCAGTCTCTTGATCCACATATTTGTACCTGGAGTTTCACCCATCTCTGGTCTCTTGAGTTTTTCTTTTTGCCCCTCCGAAACTCTGAAGGGCCAAAAGCCTCACCTCTTCCCCAAGAAGTTTTGCCTGAATGGCCGCCCTTCTTTGAGCAGTGGTGATTTTTGGCCTCTCCACTCACAAACCTACGTGAGTTCCACTCCTGGCCTTTTTGTAGGTCCTTCCGCTGAGAGAGGGGACGCCAAACTGCCTCTAGGGCGCCAGCGCCCGGCCAACCTCGACTCAGCCTCTTGACCCACATTTATGCCTGGAGTTTCACCCATCTCTGGTCTCTTGGGTTTATCTTTTTGCCTCTCCGAAACTGCCCTGATGGGGCAGATCCCGTGGGTTTGAAGGCAAGGCAACTTCTGGAGTTGCCTTAAGGTCCATTTTAGTCGCCTCCTACGACAAGCATGGATGCTATGGGTGAATTCTGGTTTTCAACACATTCTTGAGTACGATGATCGACTCAAAGCTCCCCCAACCCACAGGGGGCATGGTCCTTTAAAAGCATACAACATTTCTCATACCTGGGTGTTGACGTGAATAGTGCCAATAAAGTGAGTGACGAGATAAGACAGAGATTGATAGCTTGAAATCTTGCCTACTTTGCGAATATTAAATTAATTACCTCTTGATCACTATCTAGAGCAACTAAGCTCAAAATTTACAAGACACTGGTAAGACCATTAATCACATACGGCTCAGAAACCTGGAATTTAACTGCAGTTGATACCTTCAAACTGAGAGTATTCGAAAAGAAGATTATTAAGCGCATATATGGAGGCATCAATGACAATGAAGTCTGGAGGAGACGGTCTAATGATGAAATAAATGAAATTCTAGAGGGTGAGGATGTGGTACGATTCATCAAATCAAAAAGATTGCGCTGGGCTGGTCATGTAGAGAGAATGGCGGACCATTGAATGCACGGATGGAGGGTAGATGACAACAAAGGAGGCCATACGCAATCGATGGAGAGATGAAGTGGAGGACGATCTCCGGATGATGGGACTTGCTGCATGGAGACGAAAGGCATGAGACCGTGATTTGTGGAGGGCTCTAGTGCGAGAGGCTAAAGCCATAGAGAAACAATAGCATAAGTTGATATCCCATGGTAAAGGGCGTTTTTGTCGCAACTTTTACTGTTATCTCAAGCTGATAGTCCACGTAGTTCTTTCCCGTGAAGCTTTATGACGCTGGTAGTCTCTCATATTGTGCCGTTCATACACTCTTGCCCGATCAAAACAGTAAAAATCGACAATAATCGACAGTAATCGGCTTGAGATAACAGTAAAAGTTGCGACATTAACGCCCATACCATGGGATATCTACTTAAGCTATTGTTTCTCTATGCTAAAGCTCACATCGAGCTGTAATGCCAGAAGAAGAAGATTGTATCAATCAGTGGATACTCGTAAGTAAAGCACTTGAACTAATTTAATTGATTCAGCTGATTAATTAAAATTGATTGATTGAAATAAAAGCTGAAAGAATCAAAGAATAAAAAGAAAGATTGAAAGAAATAAAAACTGACTAATTTAGCTGATTCAATGATTTTCAAGTTTACACTTAATCACAGTTGTGTGATTCAAGATCGTGGTTTCTGGAATTTATGTGATATGAGCGAATTGTTGTTTCAGTTGGAGGGTACATCAGCCTCGGATGGTGCCGCATTGTTGCGTCGGCATCCAGCGGTGCGCCGCGTGACACCACAGCGAGTGGTGCACCGACACCTCAACACCATTCCAACACCTCCCCCTCACCCCGACGCCAACACCACTAACTCGTGGCCCAAGCAGCGTGCCATTCCTGTAAGGCTGCACTCACATTATATCCATTACTCAAGTTTACTTTACCTCAGTTTAAGTTTCTTCCTTTTTCTTGAAGTAGGCTAAATACCTACTCTCTTTTTAGTTTTCAGTTATTCTATTTTATTATGCCTTGTGTTATTTTCTAATTTTAATGTTTGTTTCCAACTATTTGATCGTCATTTTTTCTTATTTCTTTCTAAATAATTTAGCTCTAATCATGATCGATTGACATCGCCTTGGACCATATACTGTTTGTGTAAACAATCAATATTTTTCGAGGCTTGTTTTGGCATGAAGCTGTAAGCTTTTACATGTTGTAATTTTTCTATTAATTTAATAAATAAATAATATTGACAACACTTAAAACATATTAATACATAACAACTTAAACACATATATAATATTGACAAGAAAGTCACATTCACTAAACCAAGTATTTACTCAAAGATAAGAGTATTCACTCATGTGCAATTTCGATGTCTCAATGAGAAGATGGGTATCATTAAATGTCTAAAAATCTAAGTATAAGTTAATTTTGAAAAAAATATATGAAAAAATACTATTTATATCCCTCGTGTTGTAGTTTCTAGTGATCTTAAAAATGCCTGTTCATAGGTTGTTTGAAAAAGAGCTCCCTAGATTTAATATTTCATAGAATCTGTAAAAAGTGATATACACTATTCTAGTTTGTGGTGTTTGATTCAGCAACTGTTCAAGTTTTGTCCCCCGTGCAGTTAGCAGATCTGCTTGACCTTGAGACGGCGCCAGGGAACAGTTCCCTCAGTTTAGTTCGGGCTCTCCGGGAAGGTGGATGGGGAGAGCTGGCCCAATTGTTTGCCACCACGAAGCCCGGACTTCACCCATCTGCCCTTTTTCTTTTGGGCACACAAGAAAAATGTTGTGTACAGTGAAAAAATCCGAGACATAAACCATTTACGGGAAAGAATCGTCATGGCGGTTGGGATAACACCTGATATGTTGGTGAATACATGGCGAGAGCTTGAATATCGTCTCGACGTGTGCAGGCCAAAAAATGGATCCCATGTTGAAGTGTACTGATGTTAAACAAAACTTGAAGGTTCTCTCTTTCATTGTATGTACTTGTTGATGTAGTTTTCCATTAATTTAGACATTAAATTTATACCTAAAACTAGGGAGTTCTTTTTCAAACACTCTTTACATTACACGTTACGTGTCTAATTTAGTACAATAGAAATTACCATTGCGAAAAAGTATAGATGGTTCAGATATGTGGTAGAGAATCGAGGTTTATCTGTAAGAACATTCCACACATTCATGGTTGCGAGTACCTCTCAAGTTTTTTTTCTTGCAGACATCATGGCCATACCTAGCCTAGTAAGATATATTTCTCAAAATGAGTAAATAAATAGAAAGTGGTAGTCTGACCTCTACCTCTTGAGAGATAGTGGGAGGGTAGTAAGTGGCGTAATTGGCAGGCTTTGGTCAAACCGGTCTGGAATGATTAAAGTCATTGGCTAGAATCATATCGTGGATGAAAAGCGAATTGCAAAGCATCTACCACTAAGTTAGCATGGAGGCATATACACATCTAAGTTGCACTTACATACTAGGATGTTATCGAATTGATTGTCTTATCAAAGTTTGGGAGAGAAATAGTACAGGCTCAGCCTAGATTTTCTCCCTGATCATAATATTATTATGATGACAGTATATTGTACAATTAATGAATAAATATCTTTATAAACTTTTCAGGATGACTTTTGGCAGTCAACTGGACATCATTCGAGCAGAAGATTATTAAGAGCTATTCCAAAACAAATCACATCGGTAATGCAGGCGGACGTTCTGTGGGGTATGGGCATAACAGGTTAGTAATCAGTGGAATATTCAATCTTCCAATTAAATTTTTATATTAGGTTCAATCAATCTTCCAATGAAAGTTCTATATTTGGGTTCAAACAAGTTTTCAATGCATATTCCTGAATACAAATTTGCATTACAGTATTTTCCGTTATTACATGTTATCGTTATGCACTTTTCCTAAAGTGAGATTTGCTCTATGATGTCAGTGGAAATGATAGGATTATAGTCAGGATGGAAGTTATTGTTGCCTACTTTTCTGTTACCACCGCCTTCTATTGTATATAGCTGTGATCTAAGTTATCCCGGTATATCTGATATATTATCGATTCTTTTTAAACTCCAATATATTTTATGAAAACATAATAGAACATGAAATCAAATATTTTTATAATAGATGTTTATAATTTGATTGAGATAAACTAGTTTTTGTAGTTCAATATATTTCTTCAACAAACAATTTGGTAACAGTACGAAGGTAAAACAGGATATCTGCTCTGTCAAATGACAGACAAGGATAGGAAACCAATGTTAATCTAGTGCTGGATATATAATTTAAATCTCACTATAGAATCTTTATTGCAGCAATATCTGAGGTCTTCAGATACAATACAAATGTCAAATATATACAACATGATACAAAATACAAATATATTACATCAGTGAATTACACTATCAGTACCCTATGATAATATGTCACCTGATTTTCAACTTATAATCTACAACTTTGTCCACAATGTTTGTACTGTGAAAAGCGTAAATAAAGGTATCTATCTATAACTCTGGTTTTGGCCCAGTATATGTTAATGGTGAATGGCGAATACGATCGAATCAAGAGCTGCGTGATCTGTACCAGAAATGTCAAATTGTTGACGAGATAAAAGTGAGGCGTTTGGGACACGTTGAGAAGATGGGTGACTCAAGAGTTGTAAGAAAGGTCTTCAGAAACAACCCAGGAGGGAGAAGGCTGAGAGGACGTCCGAGAAAGCGTTGGCTGGAGGATGTGGAGGACGACATCAGGAAGCTGGGTGTCAGGGGATGGAGACGTAAGGCTGCCGATAGAGACGAATGGAGAGGTTTTTTGAAGGAGGTCAAGGCTCTGAATGAGCTGTAGCGCCAAGGAGTAGTAGCAGTAGTATCTATAACTCTATCTATCTGTATATAAATCTATAAAAAATTTACAAGTGAAAGACTAACCTAATCTTGGACTGTGTCACCTAAACAGGAAGAAAAATAGCACAAGGACTACCTTATTATTTTATCTACAAATGTTATTACATCAGTGTCATTTGTATCGTAAATTCATTCATTTATACAATAAGTACATTATCAAAATAATAGGGAGAGAAAAAATAAGGTAACCTTGTGCTATTCCTCTCCCAAATTTAGATAACACATAGTCCGAAATAGGTTAAGTCTTTTTATTAAATAAGTAAATATATAATAAATCTATCTATCGGGGAACTCTTTTGGTATTATTGTTACTTCACTAGGTTTTTGCTGTGAATAGTGCGTCAATTTGAAAATTAAACATACCTTTGCTGTCTATTTATTCAAGAAGAGGTGGAGAAGGTTAAAGAGCCGCGATCCTGGATAATATTGGTGTGTTTATTGAGTTGTGTGTGCGGGCACACAGGTGCGGGCATCCGAGTGGCAGTGTTCGACACGGGGCTGGCCGCCTCACACCCGCACTTCCGTCACGTGGCCGAGCGCACCGACTGGACGGGTGAGCGGTCGATGGATGACGGCCTAGGCCACGGCACCTTTGTCGCCGGCGTCATCGCCTCCAGTCAGGAGTGCCTCGGATTCGCGCCCGACGCTCATCTCCATGTGTTCCGCGTGTTCACCAACAACCAGGTCAGTTGTATCATCACCTCATTGTGAACGTTCTGTGTACAGTAAATTGTTCCAGTTTCAATCGTAAATTATTCCATCACGTGACTAGTGCAAAATGTTCCCATGGAATGCCATTTCAAAATCGTTGGTTCAAGCTTTTGGCGCACACTTATAAAGTTGATTTACACCAAAATGTGTCGTTTACTAGCTGCGTGAATGAAGAAAGGCTGTTTTACAAACTTGACGTCTAGAAAAGTGTGCATTTCTTCCATTCCATTACTGAAAGTATACTCCCAAATTGATAGAGAAAATTCATTTAACGAATGGTTATCAAACATAATTTTGTTGGTTATGTATTCTATGGCTATGCTATGGTAAACAAGCTATCAGCGCATGCGCAGAGAAGCAAGCAGACTATAAAATTCAATCTACCAATGAGAGCTCGGATAGTTGGAGCTGGAACAATTTACCACACTTCGACTGTAGGGCAGGAACTTGGATCTGGAACTGGTTTCTGGCACGGAATCTGTCAAAATTCTTCCCATGGGACGCGGAACTTCTTTACCTGGTAAATTGTGAATCGGACAATTTACCACATTCTATGTACACAGTACGGGCCCATTGCCATACACTAAGGCCTGGTTGCACAACAGCCGGTTAAATTTTAACCGTGATTAATTCCACGAGAACCAATCAGAGAAGGCGTTTTTGAAAAGATGGCTTCTCTGATTGATTCTCGTGGAACTAATCACGGTTAAAATATAACCGGTTGTTGTGCAACCGGCTCTAAGTGCCAGATCATATATATTAATAGTTTTTCAGTGTTTTTCTTGCACTGGCGACGGATGAGTCGGCAGCACAGGAAGTCTGTATGCAACTTGAAAGAAAACATGAATATTTAGATTGACACTTTCAGTTTGCTGAAACTTCATCACTTCATTTTTTCAGTAACCTCATAAATTGTTAGAATATTTGAAAATGAATTTTACATGTAGTTTTTAAGCCTGGTTTTCACTAGTAGAGTTGGTGGTCGAGTAACTGGCATACTAATTCTACCTAGCTAACTCTACTCTACTTACTTGGTCGATTAACTGTTATCACGGAGTAATCCGTGGTCTAGTGGATAGAGTGCTTGCGTAGCAGCATAGAGATCCCGGGTTCAAACCCTCTCACAACCAAAAGTTTTTTAACCAGATCACTCCCGTGTTATCGGATGGGCACGTTAAACTGTCGGTCCCGGCTGAAGTATGACAGTCGTAAGGCCCATTGACGGCTTAAATTATATAATTATTCAGGTGGTGGGACCTTCCCGCAAGGGACTCCCCACCAACAAAAGTCATACGAATTTTATTTAATTTAACCGTTATCACTACAATTGAGAATAGTAGTTAAAGTGTGTTGTCTAATGAACAGAACTAACCTTAACATGTCAATACTTTTTAATAAATTAACACCTTACCGTAACACTTATTAATAAATTTATACTTTTCAATAAATAACAACACTTCTTGAACCTGATAGCCTACGGCACGACCCTACTCTACTAGCTCGAGACTGTTTTCATTAGTATAGTAGTGGAAGTGGTAGAGTGAGTAGCGGTGTTGGGGGAAAGCAAGTGGTAGAGTACTATCCCAAGGTGCTATCCCACTCTACTCTACTAAAAACTAGTACTCTACCATGAACATTTTCATTTGGAGAGTTCAAAAGATAGTTAGTACTTGCCCACGGAACTCTACTAATGAAAAACAGGTTTTAGTGTAATGCCAGCAAAATTATCGCACATTCTATACTGATTGGATCTTGATTTGGCTTAGACACTCACATAAACTATGAACCAGAGTAGAAAAACGTCAATATTCATGAATGGTATGCTATCCACGTTTGCAGGTTTCGTATACGTCTTGGTTTTTGGATGCCTTCAACTATGCCATTATGAAGAAGATAAATGTATTGAATTTGAGCATTGGCGGACCGGACTTCATGGACCACCCGTTTGTAGATAAAGTGTGGGAATTGACTGCAAATCGAGTCATTATGGTTTCTGCTATTGGTAACGACGGACCTCTCTATGGGTGAGCATTTATTGACCTTATTGTCACACAAATAATCGAATTAAAATCTCCAGATAATTATCATAAATCCTAGATTTTACTTGATTATAATCAAATATCCAAGGGTTGGTCACTAACGACAGCACAAGTGTGTTGAACTTGTGTGTACGCACATGCTTGTTATGCATGTTATGTCATCAGCGAGAGGCGTTGAACAAGAAACTGCTGTTTGACTACAGTTTCCAACATAAAATAAACAACCAATAAATAAAAGACTGGAAAATTACAAATTATAATTATACAAACACAATTAAACCTCCAATAGAGCAGCAAAGAAAAAATAAACAACAAAAACTCGAAGATACAAAAACCTAACCTCAAAAATTTTGTTCGAAGCCTTTCGTTGTGATGACACAACAATATATGACGATATGTATTTACACACTTTTTCAACAAACTTGTCCTGTCGATAGTGACCACCCTTATTTTTCATAAGTTTGAATAAGTCATTGTTGTCAAACATCTTGGAAATTTGATTACAATCTCCAGTAAAATGTCATAAATCCTAGATTCTTACTGATCAAGCTTATAATAAACTATTTTAGCTTTCATGAGTTTGAATAAGCTATTATTGTCAACCATCTAAAAAATCCAATTACAATCTCCAGATAATTTTCATAATAATCATAGATTCTTACTTGATTATAATCAAATACTCGTATCTTAGCTTTCAAGTTTGAATGAGCCATTACTGTCAATCATATAAAAAGTCGAATTGCAATCTCCAGATAATTATCGTGAATCCTAAATTCTTACTGAATTAGAACCAAATATCTAAGCTTTCATAAGATTAAATAATCCAGACTTGATCAAGTTTTGTAGTCCTTCTATTCGGCTCTGGACTCTACTCTATAATAAAAAGCATCAATAATATATTTCTTCTTATTATTGCGAATTTTCCAGTTCTGTTTCTCTTGTTGATTTTTATTTGATTAATGAGAAATCGAATGCTTGTAGAACAAATAATATGTCAGTTGCACATCCAATTATTAGGCCCGCCGCAAAGTAGACCCACGCTAATCCACGCCACTCAAACCCACGCCTTGGGAAGTGTTGTAAAAGCATTGGTGCGCCGCAAACTGCACCCAGCTGAGAACATTCCACGAAGTACATATCCACGCGTGGATCATTTTGTGATTCGATTACAGGTTTCGTGGAACGTGGGTCACTCGTTCGTGGGTCGTGGATTGCGTGGGTGTACTTTGCGGCGGGCCTTACAGTAGAATATTATTTATTGTTTCAGAACTTTGAACAATCCAGCCGATCAAATGGATGTAATTGGAGTTGGAGGAATAAATTTTGAAGATCAAATTGCGAAATTCTCATCTCGAGGCATGACAACTTGGGAGCTTCCCCAGGGGTAATTTCACTCTTCTGTTATCAATCTTCTTAAAACAGTACTGTTTTATTCCCTCAATTACTGTTTTGTTCTGTAGGTCTTCGTAATTGAAATAAAAGGAGCATTGAACACATGCAACACTGGAATTGAAATAAGTGATTCCAGCCTACTTGAGTGAAAAATAACTATTACTATTAGTCTACTAGTATATCAAGTAAGTTTGATTTATTCAAGTACAGTACTAAGCTATTATCAATGAGATTTCCACGTACACAAAGTCATTCACCATTTACAAGTGATTTACAAGTTTTCATCTAAAACTACCGGGTGACCCGGAATAACGGGAACATTTGAAAACGCATTTTAAAACATTAGTGGGAAAGGCAAAAATGATTTTATTCAAACCAATATAAAGTTCAAGACTTGCCATTTGAGAATTATTAATAACATCTATCACTTTTTGACAATTACTTACTTCTTCAAGATGACTTCCTCCTGCACGAATACACTCTTGATATCTGTGTTGAGATTCCTGAACGATTGCTGCAACATTTCAGCTGGGATATTGTTAATTTCATTCTGAATTGTCTGTTATAATTCACCACAGTTATTGGTCAAGTTGTGAAAACGTTTGATTTGAGATAGCTCCACAAATAGAAAGTCGCAGGTGGACAGATCATGGGACCAAGAAACGCAGATGTTGCAGCGATCAATGAGGAATCGTCAACACTGATTTCAAGAGTGTATTCGTTCAGGAGGAAGCCATCTTAAAGAAGTAATTGTCAAAAAGTGATAGATTTTATTGATAATTTTTGAATGGCAAGTCTTGAACTTTACATTAGTTTGAATAAAATCATTTTTGCCCTTCCCACTAATGTTTTATGGCGTTTTTAAAAGTTTCCGTTATTCTGGGTCATCCTATATAAGGGCCGGATGCATGAAAGCCTGTTAAATTTGAATTTATGCCACGAGAACTGATCTGAAACCTTCTTTTCGAAAAAAACACCTCTGATTGGGTCTCGTGAAATTAATCACAATTAAAATTTAGCAGGCTTTTGTGCAAGTGGGCCTTAGTACTAATAATTTTGAAGACATCTTTCCAGAGATTATTCACGTTATTTTGATAAAATGATGAATAATTGCCCTATTTTTCAAGTAGCCTATATTGATATGGTGATTGTTGTTGTGGCTGCAGGTATGGTCGTTTGAAGCCGGACATAGTGTCGTATGGTTCAGGCGTGCATGGCAGCAGTGTGAAGGGAGGCTGCAAGAGTCTCTCGGGAACAAGTGTCGCCTCGCCGGTCGTCGCCGGAGCGGTCACCTTGCTAGCCAGGTGCCTACAATTAATCACTACATTTATTGCAATTAATAGTTGTGATGTTACAATTATCTAAAATTTAGATTATCGATAAATTAGATAATAGAGTGTTTTAGATTGAGTCGAATATCGAAAACCCAATTATTTATCGAATACTTGATGATCTAGAAATCGAAATATCGAACAGTCATTTATCGAAATTTCAATTCTATCAGACAAGTGTGAAGTCCACACTTTGGCCCAGTGACTGGCCCAGCCTGGTAAGCTTGGTCGCGTTGGTCTTGCCATCCACACTCCAATGTGACCAGTTCCTCATCAAGGCCAGCGGTAGCCAGCGACAGAGCCATGATAGAAATTGAAAATAATAGCAACTAGAATGACACAATGAAAACTATAAAAAAGTGATCCAATAATAATTAATAACAATTAAAAATAAGCTTATAGCAACTCAATTACACAGAAAAACTGCAGAGCAGAAGACAAAACAGGCAACAGCACACATTGGTTGACAAGAGTGTGGATGGTTGGTTTGCCAGTGCTGGCCTTCGTTGGCCTACGCTCGGCTGGCCTCCGTTCGGCAAAAATCGGCGCGATGGCCAATGAAGGCCAGCGTTGGCAAACCACACATCCACACACTGGCGCTGGTCGTCATTGGTCTTCATTGGGCCAACGTGTAGATGCGGCATAAGAGAGCTCCGTAGAATCAACCATTCTCTACGAGCTCCAAGCTGATGATGACCCGTAGAATTCTCTTCGAGTTTTATACTGATGATTCTGATACTCGTGCTTTATGATGTGATAACTTGATGTACTGAACGGATCAACTTCCATTTCATTCAGTATCTCAATGACTGGTCAAAAAGAAGGTACCTACTTGACGGACTCAAAACTTGAACTGATGTAGCTACTTGGTTTGAAACGGGTTGATTGTGTTTTTGGCATTTTATAACATTGCTCAATGTCTTCAGCAATACATATTTTGATTGGATTGGATTTATTTCCATTTCTTCAATTTCTTCCAATATCTAATAGACTGGTCAAATAAAGGTTCTTGATGAACTGAAAATTTGAACTGATGTAGCTACTTGGTTTAAACGGGTCGATTGTGTTTTTGGCGTTTTTATAACATTGTTCAATGTATTCAGCAATACATATTTTGATTGGATTGGATTTATTTCCATTTCTTCAATTTCTTTCAATAACTAATGGACTGGTTAAATAAAGGTACTTGACGAACTGAAAACTTGAACTGATGTAGCTACTTGTTTTGAAATGGGTTGATTGTGTTTTTGACGTTTTTGTAACATTGTTCAATATTCTCAGCAATATATCTTTTGATAAGATTGGATTTATTTCCATTTCTTCTTTTCATTTTAATATCTAATGGACTGATCAAAAAAGGTATGGACTGAAAACTTGAACTGATGTAGCTACTTGGTTTGAATTGGTTTGTTTGTGTTTTTGACGTTGTTATAAAATTGTTCAATATTTTCAGCAATATATATTTTGATAAGATTGGATTTATTTCCATTTCTTCAATTTCTTTTATAAAGTATATTCGTATGGCTTTTGTTGGTGGGGAGTCCATTGCGGGAAGGTCCCACCGCCTGAATATATAATTTGAGCCGTCAATGGGCCTTACGACTGTCATACTTCAGCCGGGACCGACAGTTTAACGTGCCCATCCGATAACACTGGCATTTCAATATCTTTTATCTAATCAAATTTATTTTACCTATTCCATTTCTTTTAATATCTAATGGACTGATCAAAAAAGGTACCTGCCTACTTGACGAACTCAAAACTTGAACTGATATAGCTACTTCTTTGAAACGGGTTGATTGTTGATTTTCTTTTTGACGTTTTTATAACATTTTACAATGTTTTCAGCAATACATATTTTGATTTGATTTATTTGATTGTGCTTCAGTGGTGTTCTGCACCTCGATTGGATTGAATTCATTTGTTCCTATTTGATTGTATTTCAGCGGTGTATTGCACCGAGGCGCTGTGATCAACCCAGCCAGTATGAAGCAGGCGCTGATGGCGTCGGCCAGGCGTCTCCCCGGCGTCGGCATGTTCGAACAGGGTCATGGCAAGCTGGATCTGCTCAAGGCCTACCACATACTCAACAGCTACAAACCACAAGCCAGTTTCAGTCCAACGTAAGATTCAACTCCATAATATTACAAGGATAGCAACACCAATGTTATTCAAATAATGTGATAACGTGGACCTCACTAAGTAACATATGTGAGAGATAATATAAGAGTGAAAATATTGTGTATTACAGCGAGGCAGAACATCTCTCTGCCAATAAAAGCCACGAGTAAATACGTAAAGCCACGATAAATAAATAAGTTTCTCACGAGTTGACTATTCCCACTAATCCCACAACAGACAGTTTCAGTCCAACGTAAGATGCATTTCACAACTACTTCACAGTTCTTCTTCTTCGATGGCCCTACAGCCCAAATCGAGCCCTGGCCTCCTCAATCGCCTTTCCAACCATCTCGATCCCTTGCCTCAGCCCTCCAATTTCTCACATGAAGTATATCTCTTGCATCCTTTGAGACTCCATCCGTCCATCTTAGCCTTGGTCTTCCCACTGGCCTCCTTCCACCTGGTTGTCCTACATACATTTTTTTTGTCCTACATACATGATTTGCCCATTGCAAGCGCTTCAACCTAATGTAAGCCTACATGGATGGGGGTGGCTCCTTATAGAGTTGCGTCAACTCATCATTATTCCTTATTCGCTAAACTCCTTCCTCAAATACAGCTCCTTAGCATTCTTCTTTCCCAGCGATCCAGAGAATTTGCAGCTCTACATATTAGTTTCCACACCTCACTTGGCCTCGCCGACTATGGTTTTATAAAGTCTGACCTTGGTTTTTCTGTGGACATTTCTGGATTTGAATATTTTCAGAAGAGAAAAGAAATCAATTACTCGAACCAATTCCATCTAACCTATAAGGAATATAATATATTTTATTAATAATAATAAAACCTGAAAACTCTGACACCAGACCTGAGCCAGCCAGGTCACACAATATTATTATATATTTTATTGATACAGTGAGGTCCACGTTATAATGGCATTGGAGAAAGATAGGAGAACAAAGCTAGTTGCCGATTCTCTGCCTCGCCACTGCTTTCTATAGCCTAGATGATATAGAAGCTACCTACGGTAGAAGAAGCTAATACCGGAAGCTGCTATTATATAGAAGCTGATACTGGTTTATCTGATGCAATATTAACTTTTCTTTCTTGTTGAAAACGATCAATTATATTTCATTCTTCAAGAAAATAGCTATTTCAATGATTAAAAATGATAAATTTTCATGATTGACGTTAAATATTTTGTTAATTAGTTATAGTTCTAAATTGATAAAAAAACTTCTGGCAACGTTGCGGAGCTAGAAAAGGATAGCGCCATCTGCTTTGTTGAATGATAGACTAGGATAGCAACACCAATGATTCTCAAATGCTGCCATTATATATTACGTGGACCTCACTATATAACATCTATGAGAATAAAACTGTAAAATATTATGTAATTTCGGTGAGGCAGAACATCTCTCTGCAACGAGAATCACTGTGTCCGAATAAAATAAAATATCGGGGCACCGAACTTCGCTCGTTATTTTTATTGATAAACAGAACACATTAATTCTCTAAAATGATCGTGTTTATATTTTACAGCTTATGAATTTCGGGAATGCGATATTTTGATTCTACACAGAATCACTCGCTCACTTTTTACTATCCACAGACGACGAAAGTCTCAGCTGTTTCAGTCAAGGATGAATTATTCTTTTAATATCGTTCAGCGAGTTTTCCCAAGTATGAGATCTAGTGCAATCGAATTTTTATATCATAAACCTACTATGTTCCAAATTTCGTGAGAATCGTTAGAGCCGTTTTCGAGATCCGGTGAAATACAAACATATAAACATCTGAACATATAAGCAGAAATTGCTCGTTTAATAGTATAAGATTGATACCTCCCTCGCATTCGCTACCTTTCAGCCTGCCGCTCTGCTCTGCTCCCCACGCCACGCATCAACCTAATGAGTGGTTGACCCACCCGCCACCAGGGTGCGCCTCAGTCGCCGCCACCCGTTCCTGCGTTTCTATTGGCCGAGCACCGCCGGCCAATAGCAGCGCAGGTGAACTCGGGGACTGTGAATAAAAGGGGGCTACTCAGCTACCCTCGAGAGCACTTGCTCACTAGCAGCCTTCCACTGAAGAGCCAGAAGAGACCACCAGCCGAGACCACTACCAGAGACCACTACCAGCCGAGACCACTACCGAGACCAGGAGCAGAGCAGCGAGCAGGCCAATGAGGGAACCACGGCGAGACTAACCGCAACCTGAGGTGTCTTCCTTGTCTACTACCCAGCCGATGCCTAGGAGGAACCGAGCCGGCCGCCGAATCCAGAAGAGGAGGGCCCTACGTCGGCTTCGCCAGGTGGAGGAGAGGCTGAGGCTGTTCACCGCCGCGCCAGCTGCGCCCCAAGACTTAGCGCCCCAGCCTAACAACTGGCGCGCGGTTCTGGATGCGCGGGTTGGGTGCCGAACCGACATCGGAGTGTGTGCAGCGGAAGCCTACGACCCTGCCTGCCCGGGGTTTGACCGAAGGCCCCTTCTAAACGAGGAAGTGGTCGAGGAGGTCCTCCCGGCGGAGATTCGGCACGACCTCTGGCTAGTAGATCACCCGGTCAGCCCTCTCCGTAGCCCGGGTAAACCAGAGTGGAGACTGCGAACCATTGACTTGAGCCCCTGCCGGCCTGCTCTCGCACCAGACGGACCTGCCCGGGACCCTCGCGCGGCGTGGTATCGCGCCAGTCGACGACTACTCAACATCTAGCCTGCCTTGGTCCCTTTTAGGGCCACCAGCAACAATCTTGGTCCCTTTTCAGGGCCACCAGCAACAAACTTGGCCCTTTTCAGGGCCACCAAAAGCCATTTTTCCAGACAGTGGTAACAAACCCCTCGCTCGACCCGACTGACTAGCCCAATTGATGAACGAGCCACACCTTCCGCCATATCAAGATAAATAAGTGAAAGTATTTTTCCCATCAGTTGTAATGGGACCATTCCCACGCATCCCGTCCGAGCGAGTTGAATAGTTCCCATCAGAACTCATGAGAGAAATATGTTCACTTTACCAGACACGTATGCCTACTGACTCTGTAAATATTGAAAAAAGAAGCAAATGGCTTATATCCATCCTAGGTAAACTCAGAGTATTTATGTCAAATTGCAAGTCCATTAGTTCATTAGATGTTGTATTGAGAGGTTGGTGACACTGTCAGATGATGATGGCACTGGTGTTGTGCGTGTGTGTGTCCTAGAATGACTTGACAACATATAAAATAAAGTGCTCTTATAATATTAACTTGCTTTTTGCTTATTTATAAATACTACATGGCAGTACATATCCAGATCATCACTTGTAACAGTTTTATTTTCATATTTATCATAAGTGATATTGCGTCAATCGTGTATCTCCAATCCCGTACATGGATGAGCCAATTTCTTTCTCTACTATGGCAGTTCGGTACACTTTTTTATTATTTAAATAGGATAATCTTTTTCAATATAATTGTTAAGATCATTATAAGAGTGAGAAAAAGTGGCAACTGAAATTTTTAAGTGGCCTAATAAGCGAGTTATGGGAGTTCAAAGTTATTAGACAGACTACTGTCCACTAACGTTGATGGGAGTTATGGGTCGTTAAAGTGCTAACTCCGTTTTCTTTCCAGATCATAAACGGTTTCGACTATATTAACAGAACTGCTCTTGAAAATTCAAAAAATGTATCTTTCCAAACTAAAACATTTTATTCTCCATCTTCTTCTTCTTCTTCTTTGGCTGTGCCTTATCCCATTAAAAAAAGGGTCGGCATTCCTTTCTCTTAGTCTGCCTCTCCACAAAGCCCTATCCAATGCTTCCTCTCTCCTTCAACCACTCTCCCGCAAGTCAGCCGCTATTCTATCTCCCCACCCCATCCTAGGTCTACCTCATCCTCTCACACCATCCAAAACCAAATCCTGCACTCTTCGTCCAACATAATCCTCCTCCCGTCGCTCTACATGCCCAAACCACCTCATCCTTATCTCCTGCATTTTCTTTCCCAGTGGTCCAACTTTTACAGTGCCTCTGATCAATTCATTTCTTATTTTATCTCTTCTTGTAACCCCACACATCCATCTTAACATTCTCATCTCAGTCACTTCCATCTTTCGTTCCTGTTTCTTTAAAATGGGCCATGTTTCTGTTCCATACATCATAGCTGGCCTCACAACTGATCTATACACTTTTCCCTTCATTTGACAATTCACTCTCTTATCATAAAGAACACCACTCATTTTCTCCAGTTCATCCATCCACAATTTATTCTATGCTGTATTTCTACATCAAGCCCTCCATCTCTCTGTACACTTGAACCCAGGTACTTAAAACTTGCAACTGGTTGGAGTTGGTTTCCTTCAAGCTGTAAGGGTAGCCCATCATTGTTTCCCAATACCATGTACTCTGTTTTTGATCGGCTAATTTTCAGTCCCCTTTCCTCCAAAGTCTTCCTCCAGCTTTCCAGCCTTTCTTCCAACTGATCTTTGGTAGGTTCATATTCTCCATATCGTTCATAAATAAAAAAGTAATATTTTTTGTAAATTCGATAACTTATTTATTTTGGCATAAATCGCGGAAAATGCATATTAGAACAAAGCCAATGATATACTGAATGTATTAAAAAAAACTCCAATGGAAAATTCGAAACCCTTTATGATCTGGAAATAAAACGGAGTTCAACACTTCAACAACCCATAAAATACCACTTAAAAATTTCAGTTGCCACTTTTTCTCACTCTAACGATGCATTTTCGTTTGTGCCTAAATTTCCGCAGTCGACAACGGCAAGCATTGTTGACATTCATATTGTCCAAATTTCAAGTTTGCTTAAACAGCTGATCAAATAACTTTTCATTATTTGTCTTTACCATTAAAGAATTAAACATTTCTAATAATATCAACATATTGCCATTTAAAAGTATAAAAAAGTATAAGCTCAACCTGCCCCATTAAAACATAATTGAATATAATCATTTAGGTTATGTAGACAAATTGAATTCTACCCAATCTGAGATTCTCTCCCTGTTGTGGTCGACGACGGCATTTACGCACAAAGGAAAACCCAGCTTTATAATGATCTTAAAAATTGTATTGAAAAAGATTATCCAATTAAAATGAAAAAAGGTGTACCGAATAGCCTTAATAAGTTGTTCTGATTTATGTTGCAGCTACATTGATCTGAGTGAATGTCAGTACATGTGGCCGTACTGCACACAGCCTCTGTTCTACGGAGCGATGCCAACCATTGTCAACGTCACAATTATCAATGGCTTGGGTGTGGCGGGAAGGATTGTCGGCAAACCGACGTGGCATCCCTACACACCACAGAATGGACTGCATCTTGAAGTAAGTGGTAGAATTTTGAGCTCTTTTTCTACAACTGCTCGTAAAATACTTCTTCTTGTACTGAAAACTCATCGTGAAATATCTTATTCTTGGGTAGGTAACTGATAATCGATGAGTTTTTCAGCTGCCTGAATCCAGTATAGAACTGCAATACTCTACAACCTCCAAAACCATGTAGGCATACTATCATTAACTAAGTTACTGACTTCGACTCTATCATGTGTGTAGGTGTTCTAATTTTTGTCGGTTACTTATGCATCTATATAATATGCTCATGGATCAAGAAAGATCTATCTAATCTATTTTACGCTTGCTGCGCATGCTCAATACGTTTTTTACTGTACCGCTCGTTAAAATTAAGGGCAAAACTACATGAGGTGTTTTTTCAGACGAGTCGGCATGGCAGGAAGCTCTCTGATTAACTGATTAGGTTAGAATGTTCGGGAATAATCAGCCAATCGAAGAGATTCCTGCCATGCTGACTCGTCTGAAAAACGCCCCACGTGGCTTGGCCCTTGAAAATTATAATATCTCGTCTATGATCAAATGATTGATTACTGGTTTTAGCCATGATATAATATAGTCATTCTCTATATTATATTGAGAATATTTTCCAATTTTAAGTTGATTTTTGTTAACTTGAGCCGATAACTGTCGACTACTGTCTATTATCACTGTTTTGTCCGAGTGAGATCTGTAAGAACGTTCTGTTATGATAGACTACCATCGTCACATAGTTTCACGAAAAAGACCTACTAGGACTATCGGCTTGAGTTAACAGTGAAATTTGGAACGTAAATGCCCTTATACCATGGGATATCTTGTTATGCTATATTTTCTCTAAAATATAGGCCTAGTCATCCATGTTCCATGATAGCTAAGGTTCATAACCTCAACAATGGCGAAAATATATTATGTATTATTGTATTTGTTGCTTTTTTCCAAATGAAATAGTACTTCATTTATCATTGCATTCGTACAATATAAATAGTGTCATGATTGAATTAAAGAGTAATTTGCAGTAATCAATTGAGAAATTCTTGAAATGAGTACGGGCTAATTGAAATGAAATGTCTTTTCAACTCGTTCTTGAAATCCGCACATTCCTCTCTGATATGAATTGTAACTGGTTGAAGAATTTAGCTCTCATGTAAGAGGGAGTTTTTTAAAAGAATTGTCTTCAGTCCTTCAGTGCTGCTGAAGCGCATACTCTTCTTGAGAGTGTATGAAACCGATGGTCAACTTATTCTTAATTTTTGAATTTTAGTGTCAGAATACATTCCATAATTATATAGTCTATAAACGATCAAAATGTTGAGGCTATTAAATGTTTCCCGTACAGGCTCTTTGAAACCCAACCTTAAGGGCCAAGCCACATGAAGCGTTTTTCAGGCGTTTTTGCACTGGTGGCGGACGAGTCGGTAGGGCAGGAAGCTCACCGAAATCAGCTGATTCCCGAACGCCAATCCAATCGGCTGATAATCAACCAATCGGAGAGCGTCCTGCCCTGCCAAATCGTCCTCAGACAGTGCAAAAACGCCTGAAAACGCTTCATGTGGCTTGATCCTGAGATGATTCTGCTTTTTCCTCTAATATGAACAATTTTTTGTGTTTTCAAGAGATGTTCCTCTGTTCCAAAAGATAGTTGAGAATGAATGTTGGGAAAGTAGATGGTTCTCAGTGTTGCATGACTGAAATAATTATTTGACAATACTATGAGTGAATACAGGTGAGAATTCAGCTTTCTTGATACGCTCTATTTGATTTGATGGTTTGTGATGTGATCAGGTGTCGCTCAGCTACTCGGAGGTGCTGTGGCCATGGTCGGGCTGGTTGGGGGTGAGCCTGGGGGTGGCAGCGGGGGCTGCAGACTGGAGTGGCCTCGCACAGGGACACGTTGAGCTGACGGTCGAGTCACCAGCCGACTCCGACGCCCACTTCACCGCGCCGCTCCAGTCCACGATTCAGTTGCCAGTCAAGGCGCCAATCATACCCACACCTCCCAGGCAGTCAGTGCTCAAATTGCAGTAATACAAATTGCATGAACGATTTCAAATTAATAAATAAAGAATACATTGCCACAGTTAGCTATGAAAACTTGAACATCTTTATTTAGGAACATAAATGCATGCATTAATAACAATACTTTTCCTTTTTCTTTTTCCTTCGTCCTGGTACCCCCAGAAGAAGGGGGTTTATTACAGAAAATATAACAAACAAAAATGAAAAATACACTCAAATAAATTTATAATTTATTGCCTAATAAAGTATAATTGATTATTTTAGACGTGAATGAACAGTTAATATTACATTAATAAACCTGTATCAGTCTATAGAAGGCACTGACAAGACAGAGGTTCGGCAACGTTGTTCTCCTATCTCTCTCCACTGCCATTATAACGTGGACCTCACTATAACAGAACGTTGAAGAGTCTCTCATACTCTTCCGCTCTTACACTCCTACCCGGCCAAAACATTAATAATAGATTAAGATTTCTTTTCATAAAAAAATCTTTATTTATTTTATGAAAAGAAATCTTACAAACAAAAAATGAAGAATAATTAACAAAGTAAGAATGTCAAATAATAAGAAAATAATAATAATATCGAGTGATCTGGCTGGCTCAGGTCTGTTATCAGAGTTTTCAGGTCGCAACTGATAAATTTCAGGGCCTCTGACATGACCTAACGACTGCTTCTTAGGCATCCGGAACCGACGGCTTAAAAACATTAAAAACTGATGACAGCTATCGAGATCGTTATATCATAGAGAAACAATAGCATAAGTAGATATCCCATGGTATAGGGAATTTATGTCGCAACTTTTACTGTTATCTCAAGCCGATTACTGTCGACTATTGTCAATTTTTACTGTTTTGTTGGGGTGATAGTGTATGAACGGCACAATTTGAGAGACTACCAGCGTCACACAGCTGCATAGGAAAGAACTACGAGGACTATCGGCTTGGGATAACAGTAAAAGTTGCGACATAAACGCCATATACCATGGGATATCTACTTATGCTATCGTTTCTCTATGGTTATATCCTAGAGAAAAGATAAGTGCCACTCATGGTACCTTTTCTCAATGCCATGATTATTAATAGATAATTGAGAATTAAGATCAACGGCTTTGAATCTACTTGAGCATCTCACAAGTTTATGGCTCTATACGTTCACAATACTCTAAAAACAGGTGCAATTCAGTTCATTCTGAACTGGTGAGATGTTAAAGTAGATTCAGAGCTGTTGATATTAACACCATCATAGCATAGAGAAAAGAGCATAAGAAGATATCCCATAGTATAGGTTGTTTGTTCCACATTTCAAGCCGATGTTTTGTTAATATAGGTTGTTCATGTTCCAAATTTCAGGCCGATTTTTTATTCACTCAAGTCAATTACTGTCGACTACTGTCTATTATTACTGTTTTGCCCGGTTAGGAGTGTAAGAGCGGAAGAGTATGAGATACTCTTCCGCCTTCTGGAAGAAACCCTCATCTTTGATGCTTCTGATGTGTTTGCATGAATAATCATACATTTTTAATATTATGAAAAATGTGTTAATATTATAAAAATATATATCTGATGTGTTTGCATTAATATCAATATATTTTTAATATTGCATGAAATAAGAACCATCAAGTAAATATGTTTATTCTATTAATTGACTACTTGCTGTGAATTGATTAAATATAAAAAGGGTAATCGATGATTTTTATTTCAATATTCAACACTTACACTAGATTTGTGTGCTTAACTAATACTTTTTTCATTGAACTATTTCAGGAAACGCATTCTATGGGATCAGTACCACAATCTGCGGTATCCACCCGGATATTTTCCTCGTGACAATCTTGGAAACAAGAACGATCCTCTGGATTGGAATGGCGATCACATCCATACTAACTTTAAGGTAAGGTGAAGCAATTTCGAAAGTCATTCCTTTTTCATAGAGTTTTTAATAAGTACAATGTTTACAAGCTACAATTCTACCAATAAAATAATAGTGTAAAAATATTTATCTACGACCATGTTATAATGTGAACATTACAACATCACAATAAATCCCATAACAGGGGTCTTTTCGCAATAGATTTTCAAAACTATACTATACGGCTGGCCACTAACGATAGGACATGCATGATACATATGTGTCACAGAAAGTTACAGTTTGTCAAGTTTCACTAAATCAAGTATTCAGTTTGACAAGTTCCAATTCGTCAAGATCTCAGTTTATCAAGTTTTCATTGCGTCAAGTTCACATTCCGTTGAGATAATTTTCAATTCGTCAGGTTTGTAGCCCATCAAGTATTTAGTTCGTCAAGTTTCCAGCTTGTCAAGTTCTCAATTTATCAAGTTTTGAGCTTGCCTTGTTTCAGTATTTCAAGTTTACTGTTCACTCTCTCTGAGTAGCTTTTCACCCATTTTAATATTTATATCATAAATAAGCAAGTTGGTTGATTCCTCCAAGGTTGTCTGAAACCTTAAAACTCAACTGATGTTGTATGACAGGGAACCCCAAAACTCATCTTATGTATGTTACTGATGTTGTTGTGGTGTGCCAGGACATGTACCAGCAGATACGCAGCCAGGGATACTACGTGGAGGTGCTGGGTGCGCCGCTCACCTGCTTCGACGCGGCTCACTACGGCACCCTACTACTTGTCGACCCTGAGGAGGAGTTCTTCCCCGAGGAGGTGGCCAAGCTCAAACGAGACCTCGACCAAGGCCTCTCACTTGTCGTCTTCGCCGACTGGTACAACGTCACCGTCATGAGGAAGGTCAAGTTCTACGACGAGAACACCAGGTAACGAAGTTCATACATTTCCTTCTCTCTCTGCTGCATGCTTCTGAAATAAATCTACAATAAAAACCTCGGTCTAAAACTGGGTTTCCGTTTTTGCGTAAATGCCGTCGTCGACCACGACAGGGTGAGGATCTCAAATTGGGTAGATTTAAATTTGCCTGAATAACTTATGTTCAATTAAGTTTTAATGTGGGAGGTTGAGTACTTTTTTATACTTCCAAATGGCAATATGTTGATATTATTAGAAATGTTTTGATTCTTGAATAATTAACACAAATAATGGAAAGCTATTTGATCAGCTGTTTTAGCACACTTGAAATTTGGGCAATATGAATGCTTGTCGTCGTCGACTGCGGAAGTTTATGTACAAACGAAAATGCACCTTAAGGCTCTCACGTACTATTTTATTATTATTTTACTATTTTATTATTATATTATTTCCCAATGTTGATTCCAAGCTACAAAATCTGTCCCGTTCACATTCATAGTTTGGATATAATATTGGGAAATAAGATGTGTTTCAGTGTAGCTTATCACACCATATACAGGGTGATTCATAATTATGGCAAAATAATTTAATACGTGATAGTAGAGGTAAAAATAAGAAAAAAGTTCTTATAAACATATATCCATAAACGCTTCATTAGCGAGCTATACAGGGTGAAAGATTTCGCCCGGAATTCAGTTCCTCTGGTGAAATACACCGATGCTGAATTGTTTGGGAACTAGTTTTTGAAAAACTTATGCTGGATTCATATGGAAAAATATCTGAAAAACTGAATAAAACTAGTCTGGAGGCCGTAGTGTGAGTAGTTTTTGAGAAAAAAGTTGAAATATGCAAAAAATTCAAGTAGAAAAACACAGACTTCTATGTTTGATGCCCAATAACTTTCTTTAATGACCAGTAAACAAATAATTTTTCGCAATAAAAATTGTAGAGAATTTAATTCTGAAAAGAATGATGTGAGCTGTGTAAACTAAATTTGAATAAAAGTTGGATAAAATGTATTCTTATGTAGTACATTACACCACAAAAATTTGCTGTTTTATGAGGAGAGAACTAATAACTCATAAGTTGTACCTGATTGCAAATAAAATATTCGGTTTTTTATGAAAAGTTTTTTTTATATGAAAGTAGCATATCTAAATGACATTAAACTTATACCAAAAGACTAGTAGATTATGCCATTAAGCCTGGGAGGAAGCTCGAACAGAAGTAGATGATCTCCTATGATTCCTGCCCAATGTTTACTGAAAACTGATGTTGTGGAAGATTGGGATTGATGGCATGAGGATTCTCAGCTGCCCAAATATGTTAGTTGTGGACGTTAACGATAGCTGTTCTTGTAAAGTGTGCCTCGTCGGTAAATAAATCGGTTGTTAAAAAGTACAATGTTTACAAGCTACAATTCTACCAATAAAATAATAGTGTAAAAATATTTATCTACGACCATGTTATAATGTGAACATTACAACATCACAATAAATCCCATAACAGGGGTCTTTTCGCAATAGATTTTCAAAACTATACTATACGGCTGGCCACTAACGATAGGACATGCATGATACATATGTGTCACAGAAAGTTACAGTTTGTCAAGTTTCACTAAATCAAGTATTCAGTTTGACAAGTTCCAATTCGTCAAGATCTCAGTTTATCAAGTTTTCATTGCGTCAAGTTCACATTCCGTTGAGATAATTTTCAATTCGTCAGGTTTGTAGCCCATCAAGTATTTAGTTCGTCAAGTTTCCAGCTTGTCAAGTTCTCAATTTATCAAGTTTTGAGCTTGCCTTGTTTCAGTATTTCAAGTTTACTGTTCACTCTCTCTGAGTAGCTTTTCACCCATTTTAATATTTATATCATAAATAAGCAAGTTGGTTGATTCCTCCAAGGTTGTCTGAAACCTTAAAACTCAACTGATGTTGTATGACAGGGAACCCCAAAACTCATGTTATGTATGTTACTGATGTTGTTGTGGTGTGCCAGGACATGTACCAGCAGATACGCAGCCAGGGCTACTATGTGGAGGTGCTGGGTGCGCCGCTGACCTGCTTCGACGCGGCTCACTACGGCACCCTACTACTCGTCGACCCCGAGGAGGAGTTCTTCCCCGAGGAGGTGGCCAAGCTCAAGCGAGACCTCGACCAAGGCCTCTCACTTGTCGTATTCGCCGACTGGTACAACGTCACCGTCATGAGGAAGGTCAAGTTCTATGACGAGAACACCAGGTAACGAAATTCATACATTTCCTTCTCTCCGCTGCATATTTCTGAAATAAAACTACAATAAAAACGTCGTTCTAAAGCTGGGTTTTCATTTTTGCGTAAATGCCGTGGTCGACCACGACAGGGTGAGGATCTCAAATTGGGTAGATTTAAATTTGCCTAAATAACTTATGTTCAATTAAGTTTTAATGTGGGAGGTTGAGTACTTTTTATACTTTTAAATGGCAATATGTTGATATTATTAGAAATGTTTTGATTCTTGAATAATAAACATAAATAATGAAAAGTTATTTGTTCGGCTGTTTTAGCACACTTGAAATTTGGGCAATATGAATGTCAACAATGCTTGTCGTCGTCACTGCGGAAGTTTATGTACAAACGAAAATGCACCTTAAGGCTCTCACGTACTATTTTATTATTTCCCAATGTTGATTCCTAGCTACAAATCTGTACCGTTTACATTCATAGTTTGGATATAATATTGGGAAATAGGATGTGTTTCAGCGTAGCTTATCGCTGCGTATATATCGATATTCCCGATGTAGCCTATTTCTGTATCTATATTTACATTTACTAAATGGGTAATCTTTATCAAAGTAATATTTTATTTGACTTCCTTTCTCACACTTCAATGTCTACATTTATTTCACGTTCAATGTGTAATAATGAGGAATTCTCAGTTTTTAAAAATATAATGAACTGCTTTATTTAGATTGAAAATCCAATTCCATTTCTCCTTAGTTTCTACGTACTCCAAAATGTTTGTTTTCTATAAGAATTCATCATATCTTGTCAAAATATAATGAACTGCTTTTAGATTGAAAATCAAATTTCAATTACTCCTTAGTTTTCTTATAATCCAAAATGTTTGGTTTCTATAAGAATTCATCATATCTTATCAATGGATTCACTTTGATTTTACTCGTCGTGTTTTACATTATACTGACAAATATAATTCCGAACTTGAAAATGTTAGGCTAGGTGCTATAGGTAGGCTAGAGTAGGCTGATAATTCCTAGTGCAGTATTTGACGGTTACAAATCGTGAAATACCACAATATAATATTATGGTTTTGTTGGTGTCGACAAATAAGTATACATTATTTAAAAAATAGGTAGTTAATATTTGTAGTACTAAGAATTTTACATTTGTAATCTGTATTTAATGTATTAATTTGTTTTGTGAGGCTATAGAATTTTATTCTACTTGATTTGATAAATTCAACTTTGTGTTGTTTTGTTAGACAATGGTGGATGCCAGACACGGGAGGCGTGAACGTGCCGGCGTTGAACGATCTGCTCTCTTCGTGGAACATAGCCCTGGGTGACCGGGTCTTCAACGGCCAGTTCACACTGGATGACAACACAGTCAATTTTGCCTCTGGCACATCCATTGTAAGGTTCCCTGACAACGGTGTTGTTCTGGCGTTTCCATTGCAAGACCAGGGTGAGTTTCATTGCTGGAATGGGTTCAGAGTAGTCACACACTTACTTATACAGTAGTATTCCTGTAATTTAGAGCTCACTTCACAGCACATTACAATTGATTTCATACATTACAAAATGCATTTCAATAAGGCTAGACTAATTTTAATGAAAATTGAGTTTAGTTATATGATAATTACATTTTTTCTGTAGCCAATAATGTGGTGAAGGCTAAACCATAGAGAAAAGATAGCTTGAGAAGATATCCCATGTTATAGGTCGTTTATGTTTCAAATTTTAAGCAGATTTTTTGTTGACAAACCTATTACTGTCGACTATAATGATGTCCACGTTATAATGGCAGTGTTTGAGTAGCAATGGTATTGCTATCCTTATCTATCATTCAACAAAGCGGATAGCGCTATCTCTTTCTCGCTTTGCTCTGTTGCCAGATCGTCTTTTACCAATGTAGAATTAATATCAACAAAATATTTCATCTTAATCATGAAAATTCATATGAAATTATTGAAAAATATAATTTCTTGCTTAATAAAATATAATTGATTTTTTTAAACGGGAATGAACAGTTAATATTACATCAATAAACCTGTATCAGCTACCGTCTATAGAATGCATTGACAAGACAGTGGATCGGCAACGTTTTTCTCCTATCTTTCTCCACTGCCATTATAACGTGGACCTCACTTTATTGGCTATTATTATTGTTTTGGCCTGGTGAGAGTGTAAGAACGACACAGCGTCGAATAGCTTTACGAAAAAGAATTACTAGGACTATCGGCTTGAGTTAACAGTGGAATTTGGAACATGAACGCCTTATAGCATGGGATATCTTCTTCTGCTATCTTTTCTCTATGCCTAAACTCATCTATTCTACGAGTGTTTATCTTTTTATGTTATTGTTATAATGCATGTATGTTTATTAATTTGTTTTTTTAACCTCACATGAAATTCGCTTAAAAGACCTTGATTGATTTATTTATTATTTTACAAAGGCGACTTTCTAGAAGTATTTTAGGCCTAGGTGATGACAATAGGATAATACAATAAGGTAGAGTTATGAATGAATAAAAGTTATAGGTTATGCTATCAACTTGAATTGATTTGAGTCCACTTTTCAGTCCACAAATAAATAAACTAGAAATTTTGAATTTGATTTGATTAAAAACCGAATATAATAGAATGATTACATTCAAAAAACTCTCAGATCTTGCTGATAAGCTGTAAAAGATCAATTATAATCTGATTGACATCTGTGGGTTACAAAAATTTGAGCCACATAAAAAGCAACCAAGCCTTTTATTTTAGTGTTACAGCAAAGTTAATAACATTGATGGTAAACCAAGATCCATAAAATATAGTTTTTATGGAACTGACTGACAATGAAACAAATTCAAATCATTTAAAAATAATAAGGAACTGAGAAACCAATCCCATGCTACAAGAAAATTCTATGAGAGCTACTATCTAAAAATTATTTGCCAGGCTGGGAATCGAACCCGGTACCTTCTAATTGCTAGTCACCCTTACCCCAAACTGACAATCTCTGGATAACAGCACTCATTTTCATACTAGGCCACAGCGGCCAGGGTGAGCATGCCTGACTAGCAATTGTGAGGTAGTGGGTTTGATCCCGGGCTGGCAAATTATTTTTGATAGTAACTATCAGCGAATTTCTTCTAGCTGATCACCCTGTTGTTAATATTTGAGCTAAAGTCTTCGGAGTGGTTTACAGCATTTAACTTTTGGATATTTCCTCGCACTCAGGCTTTGCCCATGTGAGGAACCTTCTTCAAGTTTTGTATATTTATATTGTATATTGTTTGTACTTTCTAAGAAGAAGAATAAAGATAATTTCAATTTCAGTTTTTGATTAATAATTATAATTTATTCATTACTAGCAGGTAATCCGTACACCGCAAGGGTCTAATTAGAAACTTGACAAACTGAAAACTTGACCTTCTGGGATCCTGAAGAATTCAAAATAGGTCTATAATCATCCTAGGTAAATTAAGAATTAATATGCAAAATTTCAAGTTAATCAGTCCAGTAGTTTAGACGTGATGATGCGTTACTCGTGAATACCGTACGTGTATAAGCCAATTCTTTCCTTTATTATAATATAGATGGTTTGAACAAATGCATTCCTATCAATTCCTCATTGATTTCCATCTAAAGCCCGGTCCAGACGCTCAAGTTTGGATCGTTTGGTTCAAGCAAAAAACGGATGTAAAATTGCGTCCACACGCATCCGTCTTATGTCGTCCGTTTTCCTGTTTTTGATATGGTTCATTGAGTCTGAATTGTATACGGTTGACATATATCCGGTAGATGAGTAATAATTATATCGTATTTTTTCGCTGATTCAACTGGATAATGCTATATTTAACAACATAATGACAAAAATATTACTGTTAATCGCTAAATGGCTTTGTTTGCATGTCATATCTCTCGACACAGTGATTGTAAATGGATTGAAATTTTGTAGATAGTATTCTTATCAACAATATAGTACATCTTAATAATATCATGATAGTAAATCATAATATCAACATCAAATTCTGAGAGTATCATGAGAATCAAGAAAGAAAAGAAAGGTTAAATAGCGTTATATACAATCGATAAAAAAAACTTGCTTATTTTCAAGTACTCGCGAGGCATTTTATTAATTTGAGGGCGCTGAATCCGAATCTGAAATCACAATTATTACTCCATCTCCATTTTTACGCGATTTAGGTTTTGTGGATAGGCGAAAGACGGTCGGTTTGATGGAAAAAGATTCCCGGCCGATACATTTTAAGTTTGACGACTTAAGCTTGAAGACCCATCCGTTTAACCGTCCAGGCGCAACGACTTGCATGATCCGACTTTTGCTTGAGCAAAAGACTGAAGCTAAACTTGAGCGTCTGGACCGGGCTTAATATTGCTGTGTTTGTTTAGGCGCAGAACTGCTGGGCGTCAAGACGAAGATAACTGAGAAGGTGCCCATTCTAGGCCTGCTGCAGACGCAGAGCAAAGCCAAGGGTGGCCGCATTGTTGTGTACGGTGACTCCAACTGCTTGGATAATAGTCACCTGCAAAAAGGTCAGTCTCCTTGTGTATCTAAATCTGCAAACCTGACTTAAAACCTGCAAACCTGGATTGCTGACCTATAAGAAAGATTTTCCACTTGCCAGCAATACAGAATATAGTGTATGATCACATTGAATGCGTTTATGTGCAAGTGAACGTCAGATCTTGCATGAGGCGAATAACAAAGTCTGGAAAGAACCCTACAAATACATTGTGACGTGCATGCAGCTGCTCACTACGCAACCAGTACGTGCTTGCATCAGTGTGAGTGTTCCCATTGCTCTTTCCATAGTTTGTTTCTCATCTGCGCGCTTGGTCATACATAAACAAGCGTGAACTTGCACTTACACGCATCCAATGTCATCACACCCAAGTCTAGATTGATTGATATAGGTTTAAAAAATTGTGAGTTGAAAAAATTGATGTAAGCTGACGTGTACCGTATCAATGGTTTTATACATATAGGGGCGCCATTGAGGGGGGGGGTCAGGGTGGTTCCTAGGCCTGAAATTTTGAATAGGAAAGCATGTAATTACATCTCATAATGTAATATTTTTGGGTAAAAAACCCGGACCAGGTCCTTAGAGGTGTATCTTTACCTTTAGAAATATTATTTTTTCCATTGCTTGTTGTACATTGCAAGTTGAAGTTTACTTTTCGCGACTTAAGTACAATGTTTGGAAAAGGGACTTTTGAATGGTCAATCAAAAGGCTTCAACTCTAATACCAAATCGCATGTGTGCTTCAAAAACATTATCCTACTATTTCAAATTATCAAGAATTGTATGAGTATCGATCTAAACTTATACTGGATTTGTTGTGTTTTTAGACTGTTTTTGGATGCTGAGTGCCTTGCTGGATTACACTTCGACCGGGCACCTGCCATCTGTATTTAGTGATAATAGGATTACGTTTAAAAATAAGAATTCTGATCTACCTCAGCGAATGGAGGGAAATCATTTGTACAGGTGTGTAATTTCACACTTTTTAACTCAATTAAGTTTTATTTATAACTTCTGGCTTTCAACATTAAATATAATTTCTCCTGAAACCTACTGTTTCAATATCTTACTTCAAATCTCTGAAGAGCTTCAAGCTGGATTGCCATACATCAGTGATAGTGAAACGCAAAGTGACCGGTGCAGTGAGAGAATATCATTCTCATAAGTTCAAATGGAATTATTCATACTCGCTAGGTCTTGCTGAGCGTGAACAGTCCAATCTGAACCCATGGAAATTATATTTTCACTTTGCCGAACACTTTCACTCCCACTAGTGTGCGGGAACCCTGCTTTATTCATTTAGTTTTGCCCAAAAGTTTCACTTTGAAACATGAGTTTTCCTTCAAAAAAATGTTTAACAAAAAATTGTCAAAAGAGCATGAACACACCAAATGGCTGGACTATATTTCTATTGGGCTGTAGGTTTGAGATTCTTCCAACTCTGTTTTTATTACAGAATATAATCTATAATCTATCCTATTCTACTGTTTTTACTTTTCTTGCCCTATTACCATAGGTAAGGAAAGTATTGCTTTCCGAAAAAAATTAAGGTACTCCAATTTCTAAATTTCTATACGTTTCAAGGTCCCCTGAGTCCAAAAAAGGGGTTTTTGGGTATTGGTCTGTATGTGTGTGTGAGAGAGTGTATGTGCATCTGCCAATTAACGGAATGACTTGTAATTTTAAACTTAAGGTCCTTACAATATAAGGATCCGACACGAACAATTTCGATCAAATGCAATTCAAGATGGCGGCTAAAATGGCAAAAATGTTGTCAAAAACAGGGTTTTTGCGATTTTCTCGAAAACGGCTCCAACGATTTTGATTAAACTCATACCTAAAATAGTCATTTATAAGCTCTATCAACTGCCACAAGTCCCATATCTGTAAAATTTCAGGAGCTAAGCCCCATCTATGCAATGTTTGATTTTAGATTACCAACTATCAGGCTTCAGATAATATTTAAACAAAAAACTTTGAGTGGAAAAGTTTGAGCATGAAAATCTCTACAATTAATGTTCAGTAACATTTTCACCTAAAATTGAAAATAAGCTCGAAATTTGAGAAAATGTGGTTATCTGATTGCAAACTGTTGATTCTATTAAATGATTCACTATGAAGAGATAGCAGACCTCGTATGTCTCCAGCGTTATTGTCCTGTCACCAGCTGGCTCAGATCTTTGTTTATAAGTAGACTTGAGATGCGCGAGAACACTAGTGTCAGGTGATCAATTCTCATAACGGCAAGGAAAGTTGTGTGAGTGCGCCACACCAGATTTTTCTGACTTGTAGACTGAATAAGCACGAGTGAAATACATCATTTTTCAGACAACTTGTTAATATGGTATAACCATAGAGCATAATAATGGATGTGTATCATAAATAATAGATATCATAAGAAGAACCTACATTTGGAACTAAGATAGCATTAGAATTATTAGCAAGTGATAATAATGTGAAATATCTGTTCTATTTTTTGTTTTGAAGCATCTAAATTTGAAAATTTACTTTGTGAACATATTAGTGGTCTGAAAATTTTGCGAAGTGAAGAGCTACAAGACTTAACCTATTTCGGACTATGTGTAACCATATCTAAATTGGGGAGAGGATTAGCACAAGGTTACCTTATTTTTCCTCTCCCTATCATTTTTATATGATGTATACTTATTATATCAATCAATAAAGAATAAGAATAAAGAATAGAAGATGGCCCATGGTATAGGGCGTTTATGTTCCAAATTCCTCTGTCAACTCAAGTCGATATAGGACTATAGTACTTTTTCATCAAGCTTTGTGACGCTGGTAGTCTCTCATACTGTGCCGTTCTTACACTCTCATCTAGCCAAAACCGCAATAATTTACAGTAATCGGTTTTAGTTGACAAAAAATTGGCTTGATAATATTGGAACAACGTCCTGTACCATGAATGATCTTGTTGGTATTTGGCATTAAATGTACGTTGAATACTATAGTGAGGTCCACATTATAATGGCAGTGGAGAAAGATTCGACAAAAGCGTTGCCGAATCACAGTCTTGTCAATGCCTTCTACAGACGGTATCTGATACAGGTTTATTGATGTAATATCAACTGTTCATTCTTGTTTAAAATAATCAATTATATCTTATTTATCAAGAAAATATATTTTTCAATAATATTTCATAATGAATTTTCATAATTAAGATTAAATATTTTGTTGATTAATTATCAATTCTACATTGTTAAAAGACGATCTAGCAACAGAGCAAAGCGAGAAAGAGATAGCGCTATCAGCTTTGTTGAATGATAGACAAGGATAGCAATACCATTGCTAATCAAATACTGCCATTATAACGTGAACCTCACCATAGTGAATGTATTTCCTCATTCTATAGTGAGGTCCACGTTATAATGGCAGTGAATAAAGATAAGAAAACAGCGTTGTCAATTCTCTGCCTTAATTAATTATATTTCTGTATTGTCAAAAACAGATTTGGCATCGTTGCTGAGCTAGAAAAGGATAGTACTACCTGCTTTGTCGAATGATAGACAAGGATAGCAACATCAAAGTTAATCAAATACTTTCATTATAACGTGGACCTCACTATACGATGAACTCTCTCCTGGCTCTTCCAGTTCCTTTGTTTGATGGTATATTACACTGTGGCCTCAGCCCTATCTTATAGTTCTTTTCTTATGTTATTTTTTCTCTATGGTAAAAGATTGCTTTATTGCTCTCTCCTTTCACTATGACTCACTTGCATTTCTGAAACTTTTTTTCAGGTATTCGAAAGTGCTTGTTAATAGAATTGGAGCTCTGCAGACCCGTCCTCTTCCGCCCTGTCCCCACCTTGTATGGAGTCTGCCGATCCCACTCAATAAATCGGCACCCACGTAAGCATCAACTCATCTATTTATCTATTTACATATCTATCTGTTTTACCTATTCCATCTATTTATCTATTCATCTTTCCAATGATTAATAATAATAATAATGTCTCTGGTCGAGGGTACAACACGACCAGAGGAGTTTATTCAAATTATAGACATGATTATAAAAAGCATATAAGGTACAATTATTTACAAAGTATTATTCACAATCTGACAAACGCCACAAGTGTCATCAGAACAGTCGTCTTCTTTATGCTCCCTATCATGAAAAAAATCCTATTTCCCTAGATGCTAGTCCCAAATTCACTGTTAAAAAGATTGTCTTATAATAATGTAGGTCTGTATTTGAGTAGAGAACTTCTGGCTTTATTAATGTATTTTAATGTAATATTTTTTAGATACGTATGAACTGAAAAACATGAAAAAGTACAATATTAATACAATTGGTTGATAACTTGCTGATCTAAGAAAATGTGGCCCCCACTATATAATTAATATGTGTTGGGATGCCACTAAAAATCAACAGGGTAGCTCCAAAACAGTTTCTCTTTATTATTATTCTTTATTGATTCATACAATAAGTACATAATCAAAAGTGATAGGGAAAGAAAAAATAAGGTAACCCTGTGCTATTCCTCTCTCAAATTTAGATAAGGTTACACATAGTCCGAAATAGTTTAAGTTTCTCTCCCTAATAATCTTCATAATAATTATAGACTGTTGTCATACCTACCAGTGATAATACTTTGAACTGTTCATGATGAGAAGAGAAAATAATATATTTTGTAGAAACTGTGATTTGTTCATTTTTGCTTTCAAAATGTTGTAATCATACAGTAGGAAAGCAATTAATAAATTCAATTAAATTCAAAATCATCATCACGACCTTTCAATGTTCATGAACTAGTAACTCAAATGTAATAAGACTGCCCAAAACGTTATTAATCGTCACCATTGACACTATAGTGAGGCCACGTTATAATGGCGGCAGTACCTATTTGATTAATACTTGTGTTGCTATCCTTGTCTATGATTCGGTGTAGCAGATAGCGCAATCCGTTTCTAGCTCCGCAACATTGCCAGATCGTTTTTTAACAATGTAGAAATTTAAATAACTAGTAGTTCTGCGAACAGTAGACCTCGCTCATGAATACAACTTCCAATCTAATGAGAAGGGCCAGTATAGTAAGTACAGTAGTATACTGTGAAGTTTTAGCCAGGTCATCTATTGTTTTCTCCATTGAAAGTGCTAGAGACACTGTTCCCAGGGACACCGGACTTATCAAGGAGGTACCTTTATATCGTCTCCATATTTACAATATAAACATATATTACAACTTTTCTAATAATTAATTATAATAAATCGGACATCTGACGGAAAAATTGAATATGCAGTAGGTAATTTAGATGATGAATCGTCTCACAGACGATGGTGAGACGGAAAATAAATTGATGATGGGTGATGCGAAAAAGTAGGAACATGAATTGCTGTATCTTCAAAGATACGAAAAAATAACTTTTGAGGTTAGTCTACGGTTTTTCAAATATTACAAAAAAACCGGAGGTCTTACCAAAAATCGTTACACATACGTTTCTGCGCCTTGTTTCAAAGAATTTGCATACCAAATTTCATCCAAATCGGACAATAACTGCGGTACAAACAAACAGACAAAAGCCGATCGAGTCGAAACTAAGACCTCAGCTTCGCTTCGGTCAATTAACAAAATATTTATTCTCATTTAATGAAAATGTATTATTTAATCATTGAAAATATATTTTCTTTAAGGATAAAATATTTTGCTTATTTTAAACAGAATGTGCAGTTAATATTACATCAGATATACCGGTATCAGCTATCTTCTATAGAAGGCAGTGGAAAGGTAGAGAATCGGCAACGTTGTTCTATCTTTCTCCACTGTCATTATAACGTAGACGTCACTATAGACGAGAAGTCATTCGTTTTTGTAGAACTCGAATAATTTTTCTTTTTGATATTTTAAAAATATTCTTCTTCTTCATCTATATTATTATGTAAATTTTAGCTACAGTCTACAATATTTTAATGGTGTGTGTTTTATTGTTTGCCAGGAATCTGTACAAATCGCAGAAACTGTTGTCGTTGAGTTTGGACGATGAGACGGGCTTGGCAGGGGGTGCTCCGCCGCTGGTGTGGCCCGAACAGCGAGAGGGGTGGGTGGCGGGTGGAGGGGCAGCGGTGACTGGTGACCTTGAGCCACAACAGCTGAGCTGGCTGACCTTGGCGGTAACCTTGGCAATGACCTTGGGCTGGTGGCCGCTAACCGGAGTCGCGTTGCTAGTGTTAGTGGCAGTGTTCGTCTGTCGCTGGCAGCGCGTCCCGGCGCCACCGCGCCGACGCAGGGCGGCTCGGCTAAGGCGTCTCGTCTCTGTCTTCATGGCGCCTGTTATATGACCACGTAATTTGCATACATCTACAGAGTGTAACAAGAAAGGTGTAACAGCCGAAGACCATACACTCTACATGAAATTTGCAGCAAAAAATGTCCAGTAAAATTTTGTTATATCGACCTTAGTTTTCGAGATATACAGGGTGTTTCAGAAGTAGTGTCGAACATTTCAGGGTATTGTTCTTGGACGATAGGAGAATACAAATGTCGTATTTTAAGTGTCCAAAACTCAGCGGTTATCTTTATAGCTGCCATTTTGTTATTTTCACTCAAGAATTTTTATCTCAAGAACGAAATGTATTGATCTGAAATTTGGCATGAATATTTATGCTATAAAGATTGGTCAAAGAATAAGAGAGAAATTGATACTTTTTGTATTGCATGCATGACCATGAGCAAACTAAATCATCTGAAAAACATTGTAAAATCAACTTGATGGCCACATACCGAGTTTTAAAGCTTCATCTTAAATACAATTGGAATTGAAAATTTAATATTGATGTTTAAATGGTATAAAGTGGTCATGCATGCAGTATGAAAAGTTAATTTCTCAGTAATCTATCAGTCTAAGGCTCAACTCACACTTACGCGACTTAGGTCGAGAAGAGACTCGACTCTAGTCGAGAGCATGTGTTTCCTTATGGATGACGTCGTGGAGACTAGAATCGACTGGTCTGAGTGTCACCATTTGGAAACACATGCTCTCCACTAGAGTCGAGTCTCTTCTCGACCTGAGTCGGGTAATTGTGGGTTGAGCCTAAATCTGATATCCAAGGATATGGCTCTTTCCAATTTGTTCCTTTGTTTTACATTTTATACTTTGTTGAAAAAAGTATATTCGTCGAGCTCATAGCCAAATTTCAAATAGTTTTTTCTCAAATTTTCTCTGGGCTACAACTACAATATATTTTCAAAAATGGAAAACTTCGTAATTTATAAGCTTTTGAATGAGTATAAACTTTTCAGGAAAATTTCAATATTAAAGCAATGAAAGTTTCAATGGTATGAATTTTCTACTACATAACATTGTTTCTGGGGTACACACCTAGGATATTTGCCGTTTTCATTACTTTGGCATTTTTTCAATCGATAGATCTCGAAAACTGAAGTCCATACAAGAACATTTTACTGGACATTTTTTGTTGCAAATTGCGAGGAATCTATTGTATTCGGCTGTTACATATTTTGTGATACACCTTTATCTATGTCTCCTGTATACTCATTTATTTATTTACCACACATACTGTATAGGCTATGCACATACAATGTAGCATACGGCCTCTACATTACAAAGCTTTAAATAGAATTTAGTAAAATCAAGTTTACTAATAAACTTTGAAAAATTTCAAATCTTTCTAACAGCTCCTCAAATAACTATTTTTATTGTGCTTTAATAATATTGTAAACATAGAGTTGGATCAATTAATTCATTCGAATTGAAGAATTATTTTATGGGGGCTGATTTCCATGAAATCTCAAAAATACAGAATAGAGCAAAATCCATTAAAGTTGTGCACCACACACGCTTTTGAAAACTTATTACTGGTTTTAAAAAATAACTCATTTGTTTATTTTTTCAAATGGAATTAATTTTCCTATAATTGATATTCCGAGTAATCAAATATGGGCTTTGTCATTCTATAAACAATATCTCGAAGAATGTATCCTTTAAAATTTAATAATTCATTTGCTAATAATCCTGAAATGGGTCATCCCATGTCAACTTTAGACGCGCATATCTGAAGAAGTAATAATTTTTTTTTAGTTACGTCTTGGGGACCCCAGGATGGAGTATAAGACAAGTCAATATACACATATGGTTTGAATATAACTCGCAGTATGTACCTTTGTAAAAAGGCTGTCCAGTTTATTTATATCATAGAAAATACTGTGTATTCATACACACAGAATGTCAAGACTTTGAAACAAACCCAGATATTCAGATGGCAAGGAACTCTTGGATACTATAAAATGTTCCATCGACTAAAAACTTTTTTAGTTGATTCTTGAATATTTTTATACTTTCCTGATTTTTCAATGGACCCGTTCTGTGTACATGGAATGTGGTAAATTGTCCGATTCACAATTTACCAAGTAAAAAGTTCCACGTTCCATGGGAGGAATTTTGACAGATTCTGTTCCAGAATCCTGTTCCAGCTCCAACTTTCTGCCCCACGGTCTAAGTGTGGTAAATTGTCCGACCTGGTACAGTTCCAACAGGTTCCAACTATCTGAGCTCTCATTGGTCGATTATTGTAGTCTGCTTGCTTCTCTGCGCATGCGCTGATGGTTTGTCTACCATAGCATAGCATACATAACCAACAATATGATGTTTGATAACCATTCATTAAATGAATTTTCTCGATAGAAAATTTGAGAGTAATGGAATAGAAGAAATTTACACTTTTCTAGACGGTAGGTTCGTAAAACAGCCTTTCTTCATTCACGCAGCTAGTAAACGACAGATTTTAGTGTAAATCAACTTTATATGTGCGCGCCAAAAGCTTGAACCAACGATTTTGAAATGGCGTTCCATGGGAACATTTTGCACTAGTCACGTGATGGAACAATTCACGATTGGAACTGGAACAATTCACTGTACACAGAACGTACACAATGTATTTGGTAGTTTATTATAAAATACCCTACCAATATAGCTAGGCTTTTTCTCAAAAAGTCTGCTATTATGACTTTCTAGATAATAATCGGCTCTATGTCGTGTATTGTGATGTTAGGAGTAATTTTTTGTCTTTCAAACTGGAAAGTTGTCTGAGAATAAATACAGCAGAAGACATTTTATTACAAATTTTGTCAATGTAGGGGGTCCAAGTCAATCGTCTATCCAATAAGATTCCAAGAAATGCTATCTCTTCTTCTTGTTCAAGTTGACAATCATTTATAAATACGTTAAGCGCCCTATCCTCAATCGGATTATATTTGTTCTTAAATTGAAGGAATTGACATTTATTGCTGTTAATAGTTGACTTCATTTGGTTTAAAAATTGGACCATTGACTGTACACCTATATGGGCATTTATTTCTAAATCATCTAGAACTTGATTATTGAAGATAAGTGATGTATCATCAGCAAACAAGCAGACTCTACCATTAACTCAACTCATCTGGCAAACGATTAATATATAGTAAAAAAGCCACGGTCCAAGGATCGATCCTTGCGGCACTTCAGCCTTGAACTCTAATTTGTTTGAAGTATTTTTTACCACACGATTTTCAACAACCGAAGTGAGCTCTACACATTGTTCCCTGCCCGTGAGGTATGATTTAAACCACCTAAGTTCATCCCTACATTTCCAAGTATCTTCAGTAAAGTTTCATGATTGACACAATCAAAAGCCTTAGATAGATCAAGAAATATTGCAGCTGCTTTATCTCCCGAATCCATCATATTGATCAATCCTTCCACCAGAGAAACTATGGCTGTCTTTGTTGATTTACCTTTTTGAAAACCATGTTGCTCATCGCAGATAATCTGAGCTTCATCAAGGTACACAAGCAACCTATTTAGCACTACCTTCTCAAAAATTCTACTCATTGTATTAAGTATACTGATAGGTCTATAATTCTCCACTTTTTCCCTATCACCACCTTTAAAAATATGCAAGATTTTCCCCTCTTTCAGTTTATCCGGGACAATATCGTGTTTTAGTGAGTGATTGATGAGATCAAGCAATGGATCTAGAAGTTGGTCTTTACACTTTTTGAGAATTGAGGTTGATATCCCGTCCATTCCTACAGACTTTTTATATTTCAAACTATCAATAATTTTTGATAACTCATCGCGGGTTACTGGCTGAAATTTGAAAGCATTTTGAATTGCATTGGCAGTCCCTTCAGACCTACTTGTGAAGTCAATATTAAGTGACTTCTGAAGATTTTCATCAACTTGTTGATAATAGTTATTAAAGAAATTACAAATATCTGTACTATCATATATGAACTTTCCACAGTTTTTTATCTTTTTAGGGGTAGTGGTGAGGACATGCTCTTGAGCTACGTTCCTGTTCCTATTTATCACATCCCACACTGCAGTGTTGAAGTTCACACTACTTTTCAGTATTTCTGCTGTTTTTTTTTGTATTTAGCTTCCTTAACTTCTTTCATATAACTTTTTTTACAGATTTATAATTTTTCTCACTCATAAAATTTCTTGCTATTTTAAATTCATTGTATGCTTTCCTAACCTTATCTCTTTGTGCCAGAACATCTTCAGTAATCCACTCTTCTATCTTGTTCAATTTATTTTTTACAGGGACGTTTTTTAAAGGGCAGCAAATACCAATGTGAAATCTTGAAATACTAATGAATTTATCTTATTTATCATTCAAATCGTCTATGCCAGAAACAATACTCCAATCTTGCAATAATAATTTTTGTTTCAAACAATTAATATTACCCTGTTCGCATTCTTGAATTACCTTCATTAATTTACTGACTCTAGCTTTATTATGACCCTGAATTCTTACATCTGAAATTTGGTAATCATGGTCAGATAGTTGTGAATTACCTAATCTGATTCTACAGTTATCTATATTTGTTAGGATGTTATCAATAATTGTACATGAGATTCTCGTCACTCTGGTATATTCATGAACTTTTATTTCTAAGTTATTCATATTTATAATATATTTAATATCATCCGTCATCTTGTTTCGCACTGCAAAATTTGTATTAAAATCACCCCCTACAAATCACTTTGGAATATCGATTTGTGGTAGTTTCTAAAATTTTATTGAAATTCATACAAAAATCTTCCCAATCACCATTTGGTGACCTGTAAATACCCAGGACAGCCAAATAATATTTGTAATTGATATTTTCAATTTTTATTCTCAAACCCGTTGCTTCTAGATCCATTTCCCGAGAAAGTTTATTTACATACTCTAGATTACTTATTTCCATTCTTTTAGATTTATTGGTAAATATACATACACCCCCACTTAGCCATGAATAATAATATTCTTATTTTTATTTATATTAATGACATTTCTATTTTCACAGCTTACTGGAGTGAGGAGCATCTATCATCAACATACGAGACTACCAGGATATTACTTTTGGAATTCTTTTTCCAAATTTGAATAAGCCATTCAGAACAGACGGTTTTGGTGTTGAAATGTCTAGTCAATTCAATTAATCCAATAATGATCAATTACTCCATGCCAATTGAGGTGGGATTTATTCTTATCTTTCAAAATTATTGATGCAAAATTTTGAGTTGATAGAATATTTTAAAGCCCTCAGCACAAAAATGAACTGTAATGTTACCGTCAGTAGATCAGACTCAAGAGCATAGATTAATAAGTGAGAAAAGCAACAAGGAAACCATCAATTGAACAAAGCATGTTTTATATCATACAAAAGAACAATTTTCTTGTAGCAACTGTAAAGTTTGTCCATTGTTTTACATGTAGTGATTAATTCATCGTTAATGACTTATCCATCACGATTGGGTATGTAACAGTGAACTTGGTTCACGTATTTAATGTAGTACTAGCAATACATGTAAGTGATACTCAATGTAAATTTTTAAAACTGCCTTGTATCTTCCAACTATTATTGTTATATAAGTGATCAAACTCAGTAATTAATGTGAATAGACGATTAATATTTATGATAGGGAACTGTATATATTTGTAATTAACTTTAGATAAGTGAATTGACAATGAATAACTTTGCAATTGTTCGATAATAATTCTTATAGAAAATTCATTTTTATGTACATTACAGTGTAAAGCTCAACGATTTGTTATTTCCAATTTCAATGTTTTCAAAATCAAAGTAATTAATGAAATATTTGTGCTAGTTGTTTGAGATACCTTATTCCTTGGAAACAAAATGTAAAATATTGGTTGACCGCACACGTAACGACGTGACCTTATTTCTCGCGCATGAGTATATATAAATAACTCTTGTCTTTAAATAAATAACATAAATGAATAAGCTGTATTCCTACATATTAGTGTCAGTAAAAGTGAGCGATACAGTGTGAATATCATTTCCATAAGTTCTAATGGGAGTATTCATACACACTCGGCCGTACTGAGTGAGAATAGTCCCATTAAAACGCACGAGAATTATATTTTCACTGCGCAGGTTACTTTTACTGATACTGATATGTGGGAATCCAGCTTTAGACATCTAAACTTGCAGCGCAGATGACATAAGATGTATTATTCGTGTCTTCATCACGTCCTGTCATTCAAGTGTGCGGCTGACCTTACTGTATAAAAACGTTTATTAACTAGTATTATCGTGGTCTTTTACTTGGCTAAAAAGGGAAAATGTTAAAACGTTATTGTCAAGTACCACAATTAATTCCTGATTTCTGAAGTTTTTAAAATGAACATTTTTCAAATTCTTGTATAGTAGGTACTATTCCGTTTACTAACATTCTCAATATTGTGCCTGTCATCTTTTTTTATGGGGCTTCTTACAATTTTTCTTTACGTCGCCAATTGTGATTGTCCTCTTCTCTGAGTTTTATTTTAATTTTCCTTTCCTATTCCTTCGTTATCCAATTTGTTTGAATCCTCCTAAAGCCAAAGTAGAGTCGTTTTGGTGCTTATTTTCAAGTTTTGTTCATTTATTTTCTATTTGCAATGAATATACTTTTATAATATACATTTATGCTCGATGATGTATTTCTTAGACTAAGAGCAAATTGATCTAATCCAGTTAATGCATTTATTTATTATTGCATATATTTTTATAGTGTACCTTAACGCTCAATAATTTCTTTCCCAAACTAAGCAAAAATGAATCCAATTAAATTAATGCATCAATTGAAATGCACAGAAAATACGTTTTATAACCATCATTCAGGTTTCTTGCGTCATTGGTTGACAGGTTTGCTTTGCTTGAGTAAGGGGCCAAACCAAACTAAGCGTTTTTTCAGGCGAGTCAGCAGGGCAGGAAGCTCTCTGGTTGGTGTTCAAGAGTCAGCGGATAATCAGCGAATCGGAGAGTTGCCCTACCCTTCCGACTCGTTTGAAAAAACGCTTCGTGTGGCTTGGCCCTGGCTCTAATAGTCCAATCAAAGAGGTTCCTCCTGCGCCTCCGGGAAAAACAGATCGTTGGTCGATAATATGCCTTCCTAAAACAGTGCAATTGAATGTTGCTTTAGAAGTCTTGAGTTAATTCGTACAAATGTGAGATCCACGTTTATCCAATGGCAGTGGATAAAGATAGGAGACCCGCGTTGCCAGTTCTCTGCCTTGCCACTGCCGATATCACAGCTGATATCGGCATATTTGGTGTAATATCAACTTCATTCTTGTTTAAAAATAATCAATTATTATTTTGTCCGTCAAAAAAACATATTTTTCAATGACTAAATAATGAATTTTCATAATTGAGATTGAATGGTTTGTTAATTATATTTCTACATTGTTAAAAAACGACTTGGAAACGTTGCAGGGTTAGAAAAGGATAGCTCATCTGCTTTGTCGAATAATAGACAAGGACAGCAACACCTATGTTAATTAAATTTGTCATTATTTGTTGGACCTCACTATAGCGGCCGCTGCATGTATGTCCTTTTGTGCAGCCTGCTTTAATAGCCTACTCAGTGGACTTCTATAATATTATTCCGAAATGGTAGATCAAAGAAATGAGTCAAATTAGTTGATTTTTTTAATTTTCTATATTACTTGATGTACAGTACCTATATAGCCTAGGCTCACTGTGTAGTCCACTATTAAAAAAAAATCAATTCATTAATAGCACTAATGGCTCTCACATTGATGCCATATAACTTACTAGCCTACATGAAAACTAATACAGTAGGCCTATTACTTTTTCAATTCCTAGTGCCGGTTAAATTCTAATCTTGATTAATTCCACGAGAACCAATCAGAGAAGCAGTCTTTTCAAAAAAGCCTTCTCTGATTGGTTCTCGTGGAACTAATCACAGTTAAAATTTAACCGGCTTTTGTTCAACCGGGTCTCAGGAAATAGTATGAAAGCCAACTCAGGACCATATTGGTAGTAGTAGTTTGATTACTGCAGAGGTTCCCAAACTTTTTTGATCCACGGCTCCCTTTGAGTACAGATATGGCTTGGCATTATTTAATTTATTATAATAAATTTTTTAATTTTCATTCTTAATAGTGACTTATTATCATAGTTTGTGTGAAATAAGTTGAGACCTGGCCCTCCATCTGAAGAAATTACAGGGTTGTCAAATCGTGTAAAATTGCAATTTTCCAATTCAACGTCAGAATTGGATGTAGAAAATCATCCCCAATATCCTAGTAGTACTAAAAAAGTTTCAGGGTTAAAGGATTAAAAGGAAATTTAACTTTTATGATAAAATTAGAAATATCGCGAAGATTTATTTTTCTTTTGAATATCACTTCTATCAGAATCATGGGACGGCGCACCTGGCACAAGTTTGCGGCGCACAGTTTGGGAACCTCTGGATTACATCGATAGCCTACCTATTGAACATTCTACCAGGTTCGCTATAATGGCTAATGGAAGTATTTGATTAACATTAGTGTTGCTATCCTTGTTTATCATTCGACAAAGCAGATAGCGCTTATCCTTCTCCAGTTCTGCAACGTTGCCAGATTGTTTTCTAACGATGTAAAAATATATTTAATAAACAAAAATCTCTATCATTACAGTAAATCTTTTTTAAATATATAGGTAGGTACTTTTTCTTGACAAATAAAATATAATTTATTACCTTTAAAAAATTGATGAATACGTAGTTGATATCCGGTATATAGATACCGTGGTTGATATTAAATCGGTTATACCGTATCAGCTGATATCTATAGAAGGCAGTGGCAAGGCGGAGAATCGGCAACACTGTTCTCCTATTTTCCTACACTGTCATTATAACGCCGTGGACCTGACTATAGGAAGGTTTCTACAATAGCTGCGAGTAAAATTCTGTTTCCAGTTGTATTATTCAAAAGCAGAATGAGGTTCATTTTAATTTTAATAGTCCTCACTATAGAAACAGTATTTACGAGAGTACAACAATGCAAGATTTATCCATCAGCTGTTTGTTTAGACAAACAGTAGCGCTACCTAGCTTTTTCTGATGATACTGAACTGAGTTTTCTCTTGGAATTACCAAGCTTGTGGGTGGGTTTGTGACTCGTGTAATTTCAGGTGGACCATCAAACGTTAATTATCTCTTTTTACACGCATTTGGATTTTGAGTTCATAATTAATTCCAGTAACGCTTCAATTGTAAGGTAAGTGCAAAACTAACAATATTATTAGGCTACCGTCTACCGGTACCACTTTAATGAACTAGGTATCAAACGACAAACATGCGATCATTGTGATGTGCACTGTAATGATGCTTTCAATTGAATGTGTGGATATTACATTTTTTATGTTTTTGAAAACTTAATCATTCAAACTATTATTGAAAATTGTCAGTTCTCATAATTTTATAAGGATTTGAATTGATTGAAAAAAGTATATAGTGTATCAAACTATAATGCAATTAATATTATGGTTTGCATTCATATTACACATAACTGATTGTTTTAATTAACAGCATCAATAGATTAAAAATTAACAAATATTCCATAGATTATTCGTGGTTTTGAACAGTCACCAAGGTCTTCGTCTTACTTGGTAGTTTATAGGTTATTTTTGTAAACTATGAACTCGTTCATAGGTTGGTACTACTTTTCCAACTGCAGCAGCATTACGTTGCCATTCCAACAATATTGTTAATGCTGATGACTCGTATTTCTAAATTAAATAACTGCTAATGAGGAATGATCGTCCATTAATTATTATTTTTCATGCTTCCATGTCGATTATGTGTGTAACACAAAGTATTAAAGGTTATAAGTAAGTTGGCCATCCTGGATTGAATCACTTCTTTTCATCTGTTGTTGTTGAATCAGTGTGAGAGTGTGAGTATGCTCTTGCCGATGAAACGATTACCGTACAGCCAAGCGTTTGAAGCATAGGGGTATAAGGGCTTAACCTACAAGTACATTGTATGTCGACTAGCCTATGTCGTATTTCAATGTTGTAATAATAGGTAATGCATGAAAATGAATGTTTCAACTCAATAATTTATAATTTTAAGTAATTGTTTTGATTCATGAACGTAATAGGCATATCTACGTGTTTCCAAGACAACTTTTTGTTGATTGAACATTGAAGATGGAACACTGCCTGTATGATAAGGTATTAGTTGTTGGTACCTGTAACCATTGCAGATTATGATATGGATTTATAAATAGAATGAAACAAGTTACAGTACCTTATCGTTATTATTACATGAATTTTATCATTATCAAAACGAAGTTAGCTTTAATTGATCATTTTAGAATAATATAATAATTGGGAATATGGTTTATTGCTGCCTCTATTGTAGGTAGTTGCTGCTATCTTTAGGTGTACGTGTAGGCGTACCGTACACCCACATCCGATCTGACCTCTGGACAGCCTAGGGCCTAGAGTCCTTACTGTTTAAGAATATTTTAATCTTTTCCTAAAAGTATTTGACCAAGGATGACAATCCATACTTTTTTTTATAATAAAAGTTACCGTACCTAGCATGCGATATGCATAGCAAAGTTTACTTGATCATCCCTATAACTATTTTTTATCTTTAACAAAATTTTAACCCACCGTACTCTACTCTTACATAATTGAGTTTTAAAGTTATAATTGAGTTCACAGTTTTGTAAAAACCCATCCATCTTCTTAATTTCTGTATTTGCCTAATGACAAAACAAGTTTGCGGATTTATTAACTTATTCAACTCACATGAATCAGCCTAATGTAATAAATTCTCAATTGAACGAGCGTCAGCGAGTTCTTACTTTTAACTCAAGGCCAGTTGTCCGTCTGTGTGTTCGACAATAACTTTTGAAAGATTTGATCAATCAGCTTCAAATTTTGAACACATATTCTTTTACCCATTTTACAGATCAAGTTCGTTTGGAAACAAAAAATACTCGTTCGTCCTTTTTCAGGATATGACAAATAACATTGAAAGTTTACAAGAAAAAAATGTAATTTATCATTTAGTCAGCTGAAGAATTCATTGAATGCAATGACCACAGTTTTTCCATTCATAACATCAGCAGAGGCTAATCACACAGCCAGTCCTTCATGCGCTGACACATGATTTCTGCTGGTAATACACAACATAATTTTCAAATTTTACTGATACGGTTTGAGATATTAATTTATCTATTTATTCACAATGGAGACAACGGGTTACCCCAAATATGTATCATTCACAATAAAAATCTCAAATAAAAAATGTATGTAAAATCTTACATACGTACGGTTCTTGCCATCCATTTTCTCTTGGAGCTCTGTATCGAAATCATGTACCACCTTCTCATTTTAAAAAAAATTTGGGTCTTCATGGTTTGTCAAGAGTTGAGCAATTATTATAGATAGTCTGATTGCTGCGAAAAGGTCCCTGGCTGCCATTTGAAAACATCACTAACAATGGAAATCGGGGGCCATTTCGTTATGCACTAGTATCACCTTTATTTTATAGTAATGTACATATGTAGGTGATTAGCCTCTATGTCCTAGCAAGCAGCAACCCAACCCAATTTAAGAAGTTGTAGTTTATACAGTAATAGTAACCATGGAGAAAATATAGTAAAGATATCCTTTGCTATATTTTCTGTACTAGACCAGCTACTGTATTAACGATTGGACAAGTTTATCAAACATGTCCATACAAATTGTGTCATGAGTGAAAGGCTTTAAACAAAAATAGCTGTTTGACAGCAGCTTCTAAAGCTGCGTACACATATACGCACTTCCAACCCGCACCGAGCACGCACCGCCTTCGTACCGCCCTCGTTCCTCCATCGTACCACAGTCGCTCCGCCCGCGAACCCATCATGAACGTTACGGAAGATGTTAGATCTTCTCGCGTTCCCCGGTCGAACCACTGTTGCTCCCCGGTCGATCATCAATCGCTCTGCTGGAGTGACGTTCAGTTGCAGAGCAGAGCGAAAGTCTGTACGCACCTTAACATAAAATAGATAAAAAATTGATTGATTGAATAAAAACTAAAATATAGTCTATTGACTAGCAACCACTCATTGGCTCTAGCTATGCAAATAAATACAGCTGACTGAAATCCTAGTATTTGTTTGAAAATTACTTACAACTAGCAATTGCTTTATTCAATCGACCAAATAAATAAACCACTGTAATATCATAATGATACAAAATAATTTAACCTCAAATAGACCAGCAAAGAAAAATTAAAAACAAAAAAACGAAGATACAAAAACCTAACCTAAAAATTTTGTTTGAAGCCTTTCCGCTAATGAAACAACATATATGTATGCATGAGGAGCATGTGTATACACACATGTTCAACACATTTGTCCTGTGGTTATTGGCCACCCTAATTAGTCGTCTCGGCTATATACAAAAACCGATCATGAAAAAATTTCGTTCAAAGCCTTTCACCAATGACAACTTGTCTGAACAGACATTTTCGAAAGACTTGTACTGTCGTTAGTGGCAGGCCTAAGAATCAACAATAATCGGAATTTGAAAAATTGAAATAGTTCCCGAAAATAAAATTTGCCTAACTGATTCTCCTTAACTTTTTGGCATTTAGGCTATTAGTTTTATTCGTACAAGTTTATCCCAAATAATGTGCAACGCCAATTTCTACTATTTTATCAAATCAAATTATAAAACTTTTCATAGTGATTAATGGAGTTATCAATCATCAATGTAGTCTCTTGTTTTATCAATTAATGTGAACTCAATGTGATTATTATATTATAGTCCTAGACCTAATATTATGTATCTCTGACATTATAAAACAAATTTTATTGGCTCTAGTTGAGTCAAGTTGAACCTATTCATTTGAAATTTTGTGTTATAGGTAAATTTTTCACCCTCTTGTATGAACATCCTATGTCTGAAGTTTTACCGGTGTTACCTAGAATCTAACATGATTAGCTGTAGGCTACATTTCAAGAGTAGGCTAGGTAGGCCTACTTCCTAGGCCTAGGTTAGTCCACTTCCACTCACATATAATCAATGAATAAATTGAATTTTATTTTCATAGAATAATAAAACAGAGTATAGAATTTAGACTCGGTACTGAATAATTCAGCCTATTTTTAAATATTCTGCTCTATTTCCAGGCAATGAGAGATTGAATTCAGATTGATTGGGCGATCACCATTCAGTGACACCATTTGATGGGACTGGAAAGCTGGCAACGCTGTTTCTAATCCACCAACTGCTTAATATCATTCAGTACCGGTATCGACTTTCAAGGTGAGTGAAGGTTTTATAGTTTTTTATCATAAGCTTACCTCCATGTGAGGTTCATAGTCATTTATGTGTCCCTGTCTTAGGACCATATGCACCAACTACGTTTAACACTAATCTCCGATTACATTATTGTAGGCATGGTCAGATTTTATACAGGATGTTTCAGAAGTAGTGTCGAAAATTTCAAGGTATTGTTCCTGGATGATAGGAGACTACAAATGTCGTATTTGAAGTGTCCAAAACTCAGCGGTTATCCTTATAGCTGCAACTTTGTTTTTTTCACTTAGGAATTCTTATCTCAAGAACGAAACGTTGTATTGATCTGAAATTTGGCATGCATATTTATGCTATAAAGACCAACTTTACAAAATAAAATGAAAAATTTTCTATGTAAATTTCCAAAATGACGGCCATTTCAAATTTTTGATAGCAAATGTCTCGAAAACTGTTCACTTTAAAATTTACAAAAGACAAAAAAGTTGGAAAATTTTATCAAGATTTCAAGCATACCTTATTATTAAGATTGGTCAAAGAATAACAGAGAAATTAATTATTTTCGTACTGCATGCATGACCATGAACAAACAAGATCATCTAAAAAACATTGTAAAATCAGCTGGATGGCCATATGGAGCCATACCGAATTTCAAAGCTTCATCATAAATACAATTTGAATAAAAAATGTAACATTGATCTTCAAATGGTGAAAAGTGGTCAAGCATGCAGTATGAAAAGAATTAATTTCTCTGTTATTCTCTGATCAATCTCAATAAATATATATTCAATAATACTCAATATATTCTTGAAATCTTGATGAAATTTGCTAACATTTCTGTCTCTTGTAAATTTTCTGTAAAGTGAACGGTTTTCGTGAAATTTGTCATCAAAAATTTGAAATGGCCGCCATTTTGAAAATTTACATCGAATTTTTTCATGTTATTTTTTAAAGTTGAGTCTTAAAAAGGGACAGTTTTGGGCATAAGCCTGTTGTGCCTCCTCTATAACTGTAAAAATAATTGAACGACTGAGAAAATGAATAAACTATAAATCCAATCTTTGGTTACAAATTGTCTATGCTTTTACACTCCAGAACAAAGCTCGGTCCCCCGATATTTTATATGAATCACTGTATCTATGAATAAGAGAGTAGGGGAAATGTTTGTACCTTGGGCCACCAGTCATATCTCGAAATAAATGGATGGGAAACATTGGTTTGTGCCACAATTCGATTGGTAACACTGCTAGGGAACTCCACAGCTGGAATTGAAGGTTATATCTTACGGAATTCTCCTGCTAAAAATCTTTGTTTACTGCTTGTGGAAGAAAATATTCAGCACATTAATTTTTCTTTTCATAACCCAGGTATGTATTTATTCTATAAAAATTTCAGCTGATTTGTATCCCCTCTTTAATGAAGCTCATAATGATCGTAAGGTGTTCAATCAATAGGTGTTCCTATACTTTCAAAACTTAACCTAAAATTAAAATGGCACCACATTGTACCTTGGGTCACAGATAATAATTGTACCTTAATAATTCCCAATTTTATGTAATCATGAGAAGGTCTCATAATAGTTTTCTTGTCAATTTTAGATGCCACGAAGCAGGGCAGGAGGAAGGCCTAGAGTCTCCAAAGATGACTTGGCACTTGCTGTCAAGTTGGTTGTCACCGATGGATTCTCCATTAGGGCAGCAGCCAAGCAGTGTTCAGTGTCTCGTACCACTCTTCAAAGACATGTTGACTTCCACCAGTCTGAAAGTGAGGTTTTTCAATATAAAAATAAGTGCTCTTTGTGGCAAGTTTTACGAAAAAAAAATCTTTCATTTAGTAAATATCTGCTGACTGCAAGCTCAATGCATTATGGCCTCTCCAAGGATGATGTCAAAAAACTAGCATATGATCAATGGAAAACAGTATCCAGTATCATGGAACACTAATAAGCGAGCTGGAGAACAATGGTTCACCGAATTCGGAAGAATAAATACAGAACTGTCACTAAGGAAGCCACGACCCACCAGCATTGCACGTTCTATTAATTTTAACAAACCAGTTGTTGAGAATCTTTTTTACCAAATATTCTAGTGTCCTGGACAAGCACAAGTTTGGCCTAGAAAAGATTTATAATGTTGATGAGACAGGTGATACTTACTTGATACTTGATATTCTCCCTCTGGAAGCGCGTTTGCGCCGTGGTCGTCGGATTATTCATCTAGTAGAGCTCAATTTCCTTATCATGGTTCCTGGTGTCGGTATGGTGAGATTCTTTCCTCAAAGTATTCTTGTAAAGTATAATATGGTCTTGTTGTGAGGAATTTTTTAAGTTTATTTTTAAATTGACTTGAGTTTTCCAAGGTCTTCAATTCATTTGGCAAGCAGTTGTATATCCTTGAGCAGATGTATCTGGGTCCATATTGTGTCAGTCTGGATTGTACCACTGACACATGAGTGTCGTTCCTCCGTCTGGTGTTGTAGTGGTAATATTGCCGATTGCTCAAAAAAATATGTGTTTTTTTCTAGTCATCAAACATGCCTCCAAAACGAACAGTGCAGTTAGTGTTAGAATGCCAGCCTCCACAAACAAGGGTCTGCAGTGGGCGAGGTATGATGGCCTGAAGATAGATAAAATTCTTTCCATGTGTGGACTGTTTCCTTAGAATAGTACACCGTAATTTATTATACTATGAAAACAGCCGTAGTAAACATTCATAAGTACTTCTCTATCAAGGAGTGGTTGAAGACTATGCATCATATAGCAAATAGCTGTCAGTCTTGTTGATAAGTTCTCAGTGTGTAGTCGCCAGCCCAGGTTGTCTGATATGGATTTGTCCAAGTATTTTGTACTCTCCACAACACTCACACTAGATCCCTCCAATCTGAGGAGAGGAGTACTTTCATACCTTTTTCCTATTTTAAAACTACAGAGTTTTAGTTTTCCCTTTGTTTAGCAATAATTTATTTGCATGGCACCATTTACTCACTTCATTTAAACTGGATTGTGCTTTAACTTGGAGGGTGTGTTTATTTTGGTCCTGTATTAAGTGGCTGATATCGTCTGCAAAGAGCCATATATTTCCTTTAGTGACATTCTCAGGTAAATGATTTACATATAGCAGAAACAACACTGGCCCCAAGTTTGACCCCTGCGGAACCCCGGTGTTTATCGGTGTCAAAATAGTGGATTTATAGGTTCGAGTCATACCATCATGTCCTGAATGTCTTATACTGACAATTTGTTTTCCATTTTCCAGGTAAGTGGCTATCCATTTCAGAGGTCTTCCTTTTATTCCCATTCTTGCTAATTTATTTAAAAGGTCTACATGACATAGAAGATCAAATGCCTTTGTCATGTCATAAAAGATACATATCTGTTCACCCACTTCATCCAGATTTTCATATATTCGTATTAATAAGTCAACTATGGCATCTGTTATATTCTTGTTTTTCTGGAATCCATATAGTCTGTTATTTAGTAATTCCATTTTCTCCAGATATGGAATGAGTCGTTTTAAGAAGGCAATTTCAAAGATCTTTGAGTTTCTTCTGTTCATACTCCACCAAAAGTAATTGCTTCAAAAAAATCAAACAAATTGGAGGAATAACTTCGACTGAGAGAGGTTTTGATACAACAATGATTGGTTGTATAAATACTGTAGGAATTCAGTTCCACCTTTTTTTGTATTCCAAGAGTCAATTTCCAGGATTCAATGTTGCATGGTGCTCCACCAGGAAGCTCTGGAGCTCTCCAGAGCCCACTGGGAATATTTTCTTGAAATTCATTGAACATTTCATTAAACACGTGAAACCTGACCCTGAAAATAAAGTTCTACTCATCATGGACAACCACGAAAGCCATATAACTATTGAAGCAATAGACCTGGCCAGGAATAATGGTATTGTGTTGCTTACTATTCCTCCCCACCCCAGCCACAAAATCCAGCCCCTTGATAGAGGTGTTTATGGGCCATTCAAATCTTATTTGAGCACATCATTTAAAAATTGGCATTTGAATAACCTAGGGAAAAATATCAAAGTGTATGTCATTGCCTCAATCTGTGGGACATCTCACCCTTTAGCATTTACTCCCTCAAATATCCTGTCAGGGTTTTCATCATCAGGACTGTGGCCCATCAATCCACAAATATTCCAGGATCATGAGTTCTGTTCAAGTTCTGTAAGTGATAGACCTCTTACAGAAATGAGTGTTGAACTCTGGTGCTGGGCCTTCCAATGTAGACCTTTCTTCACCAACTCAACATTAAAGGAGTGGTCATCTCCAGCAACTAGTTCTGCTTGTTTATCAAAAATTTCTCTGGAGGAAATAAGACCGTTTCCTAAAGTGGAGGGCAAGAAAGGGAGGAAACCAGGCAAATCAAGAATTTTAACTGATACACCAGAAAAAAATGCAATTGAAAAATAAACGAAAATAAAGAAGAAGAAGCAGCACCAAAGAAAAAATTGAAAAACGTGAAGTTACAAAAAAGAAGAAATCTATTATTAGAAGAAAGAAGACAGATTCCGACTCAGAAGCTTCCTTTGCATCATTCTTGTCTGATGAGAGTGAGATGAATATTGAGGATTTCATCAAGGAGAATGAGGAGATGATGGAAACAGAAGAAAAAGAAGATGCAGTTGATTCTCCCTTGAAAATTGGCAAATGGGTGTTGGTTAAGTTCCCTACAAAAACTACTACCAAGCATTATATCGCCACGTCAACAAAATAAACAAGTCATTGTATTCTATTCTATTATATTGGCCAGATAGTAGGAGTGAAAGATGGTTCTCCGATTGGGAAATTTGCAAGGAGGATTAAGAAATCCTCATATTTTGTTTGGCCTCAAGAAAACGATTAGCCTGAAGTTCAAGATGGGGATATTGTTGTTTTTCTACTAAATCCAGAGATTGGGAGAAAAGGTGTTAATGTTATGATTTTCCCAATTTCTTTTTCAGGATTCAGCGTATTTTGAAAAACTCCATCTAAATGGCATATTTCAAAGCCTAAATATTTTCTAATTTTGTAAAATTCATTATTCATATATAAAAATAATTGTTTGCATTAAAGATTCTAACTTCATTTCAATGTATTTCCAGCTTGTATTATTGCCCTTTCCTTTTATTTAAACATTTTCTTATGTTTAGAATGTATGGCCCAAGGTACAAAATTGAAGGTGGCCCAAGGTACAATAGATGCATTGTACCTTAGGTCATTGGAATTTTTTTTCATCATAAAATACTCCAAATTCTATCAAAACGTTTGTTTGCTATATCAAAAGAAGCAGAAAAGCATAACAAACTTGCCTATAACTTCAGATTGAATATATCAAAGCTGCTTTGTAAATTACAGTACTTTGAGAAAAAGTGGCAAAAGGTACAAGGATTTCCCCTATCATAGTTATATAGTATAAGATACTCTAGAGAATTTTTTATTTTGTTGTGAATTTTGTTTCGATTCTTCGTTTTATTATTTTCTATTATGTTTATATATTTGCTTCTGTGCTAACTCAATTTAAATCAAGTTGAGTGTATGATCTCTTATATCCTACTCTACTCCCACTGGCGAACAAGAGTAATCTTATGCCAGTGCTTTTTTCACTTACCGTTTATTATTATATTACATTTTGGTTGGATTGTGTTGTCACGTTGAGCTTTGTTTGATTTATGTATATGTATTCATGAGTGTGGAATAAATTTGAATATTATTTTGAATATAAATGAAATCAACGAGAAAATATTGGGTCTTCCTCTTCGAAAATAGAAGAGCCTTATTCATTGAAGTGGTCCAATGTTGGTCATAAAACTACAAAAATTGTCTCCTAGCTTTACTAACTTGCTACCTGTATGAAATGGGCAATTGATGGACTGATGTTTCAATTTAAAGACATCATAGGAAATTGAATTGAAAATTAACATCTATCACCTTGTTTTTTCCAGATCTAGATGAGGCTTCAATGAAAATGTCTGAGAAAAATACTCTCAGTGGAAAGGATTCATTCCTAACCTGCTCTGAAGATCTGTTTGAAGGATTCATTCGTGAGCGTCTTAATACATCTGGTGGTGTAAGTTCAATAATCAACGTTTTCTGTTACAAATGAAATAATATCTTTTCCTTCTGAAATTGTTGTATAAATTTTAGTTTTTAGCTTTGAAATCTGATTCAAACTATGGATATTCGTTACAGCATCAAAAGGCAAGAGTTAACAAGGTCAAAATTAAAGCCATAAAGCCACCGGTTTCAACAAGGTTACCGGATTTAATCAAATAATGCTAATAGGTGTATCGATTTATCTATCGCAGCGACTTTTGAAGTCCGTCTTTATGCTTTATATTCAAGTACATAGCCTAGCTCTGCACTGCTAATAATCACATATACCGGGTGTCCCACGAAGAGGTTTACACGTTTGATTTTATATTACATGTCCATTCATGCACCATTTTTTAAATTTTACACAGTTTACAAAGTAGGTTCTGAAAATATTCTGGGAAAATTTCAACTCCTCAACCTTCGTAGAAACAAAATGGCGGCATATTGAAAAACTATACCTTAAGAACATTAAAAAGGTGTTTTTGGTTTTATAAAATATTTTTATTCTTGCAAATTAGGGCAATATGACTTGAAAAAAAACTAGAACACAGCCTAATGAAAAACCTCTGAGTCCAAAATTTAAAAATTGAAATCCATCCACAGCAACACACTGATAACAGCGCTTAAAAAATGACTCGTAAGCTCTTAAAAAGAAACTCCGCGGTATTCGGAAAAGTTCCTCTTCTATTTATCGTTTTAGTTCCTCATCATTATTGAAGCTATGGGTATAAACTTTATCCTCCAAGTAACCCATTAAAAGAAGTCACAAACAGTTAAATCTGGTGATCGGAGTGGCCAATCTACAAAATCACTTCCACGACCAATCCAACGGCATGAAGTTTGTCATTTAGTAATTGCTTGACATGATTTGTGAAATGTGGTGGAGCACCATCTTGTTGGAAGATTGCTTGATCCATTTCTGGTACCATCCAATGAGGCAAGACTACCGCAACATAGTGAACAAATCAGATAATAACTTATTAAAGTAGTTTTTATAGGAAGCGAATTGGTAAAATTTTCAATATGCCGCCATTTTGTTTCTACGAAGGTTAGGGAGCTGAAATCTTCCCAGAATATTCTCAGAACCTACTTTGTAAACTGTGTAAAATTTAAAAAAAGTTTGGTACATGAATGGGCACGTAATATAAAATCAAACGTGTAAACTTCTGCATGGGACACCCGGTATTGCCAACAATTATTATTCATTACATTACTATCAAAGCCTTTCAGCGTTGCATAGACGCCAGCAAATACCCTCAACCATGGGCCTATTGCATGATAAAATACAAACTAATAATATTAGTAATCTGCTAATATTCTGTAATATTAGTAAGCTGGCTATTAGAATAGGAAATTACTACAATATTAGCTTGTGTTTTCTCATGCAACCGGGCCAAGTAGTCTCTTAAGCTGGGTTTACACCAAAGTTATTAACAAAATGTTAATAACTTAATCCTTATTGATTCTATTAGATTGAATATAACTTATCATACACATGATGAACATATGTGTTTGTCAAATTCCGTTCAATCAAATAGAATCTATAAGAATTAAGTTGTTAACATTTTGTTAATAACTTTGGTGTAAACCCAGCTTTAATTTGGTTCTTATATAAGTTGAGCAAAGCTCATCTCAAATATCCAGAAAGATAAATCGTGAGGACAACCTTCATCTTCCAGATTCAATTACATCTGAAATGCCTAAGAAAATGAAGTTTCTCTTTTAATGAGTCCGATATTGGCTCTTGGAAACAATTCAAGAAAACTGTTTGAAAGGTTGGAAAAACTTGAAAATTCTCATTATAAATATATACTATAATAAAGGAAAGAACTGGCTCATACACGTATGGGATAGGAAAATTATGTTTAACCCATCATCACGTCTGAACTACTGGACTGCTAAACTTTAAATTCTGCATATAGATTCTCAATTAACCAAGAATGGTTCTAGGCCTATTTCAAACTCTTCAAGATTCCACTCGGTCAAGTTTTCAGTTTGTCAAGTTTTATAATAGACCCTTACGGAGCATGGGTTACCTGCTTCTTTCATATTAAAAACTACTTTAGAAACAAACTGACATATAGTAGTAAGTATCACGTTTTAATGGCAGTGGAGAGAGATAGGAGAACAGTGTTGCCAATTCTCTGCCTTCTATAGAGGATAGCTGATACCGGTATATCTGATTAACTGTTCATTCTTGTTGAAAATTATCAATTATATTTTTTTTCGTCAAGAAGATATGTTTTTCAATAATAAAATAATAAATTCTCATGATTGAGATAGAATATTTTGTCAATAATATTTCGATTTTGACATTTAAAAAACCGATCTGGCAACGTTGCGGAGCTAGAAAAGGATAGAGCTATCTCATTTGTCGAATGATAGACAAGGATAGCAACACCAACGTTAATCAAATCACATTTTAACGTGGACATCACTTTATAGACACACACTGTAGAACTTCAATATCGTGATGATAATCTATGATCTTATTGTTTGTAGGACGATGCTGACGAATGCATGGATACGGATCAACCGACAGGAAACAATGAGTTGGAAGTCATCGCTGGAGAAGAGGAATCATCTCTTGTTGACAGTCCTGCACCAATCAAAGGCTCTTCCGACATAGATGAAGGAAACAGTACTGATAACGGGGAATCAGTTGATGATGATGATTCTTCCAATATAAAAGCTGCTTCATCTACGAAAACGATTACTGTTTCACGAGAAAAGTTCAATCATAGAAGCTATTCCAACAAAAAGTCCAATGCAGATGTAGTTCAAAGCAAGCCAATCAGCGTTGAGCAACTGCCAGTCACCGAAGTAATTTCTCAAAAAAATGACAATGGGTCAACGAAAGCAATTTTGGTTAAATCACCTGTTTCTGACAGTGGACACCCGTCGAATGCCAATGAAGTAGTTTTGAGCAGTGGTAAAAAACTATTAATAGTTCCACAAAAAAACGTATTATGCAATGGCGATGTATCTAAAAGAAAACAAATTGAAATTTCTAAAGAAGACAATACAGTACCAGTGAAGAGACAGAGGTGTATACTACCAAAGCTGTATACCCAAGGCTCTGATCGAAAATCGCTCAATATTTCTGGCATATCATCATTGTTGTCTGGATCATTCAATGAACCAGTCTCTGAGAAATTGGAAGTGAATGTAAGAGCCAGTTCTCATGATTCGAAAATAAATTCAGGCTCAGTCAAAAATTTGGTTGAAGTATCATCCGATGGAAAAGAGCTTTTCGTAGTCACCTCTCAACCAGAGGCATTCAATTTCAAGAAACCGCTTCAGTTAAACGGGAAAAAAGCTCTTGTTGGTAGAAAACTTGTAACTTTGATGCAAGGCTCTGATAATAAACGAATTTTTATCCAGAGCAGTGGGATTCGTTTGACGCCGATAAAAGATACTCTGCCACCAACTCCGACAACTCGTGTGTCAGTCGACTCGAAAACACAGAAAATTACAGTCGACGGAAATTTTGTTACTGAGCAGGAGAAATCGCCTGGTAGTTTGTATAAACCTGTCAGTCAACTTTCTCCATCTTCAATGGAGCAGCGGAAGCGTTTGAGTGAATCTCCCACTAATAAATCGGAAACAGGCGTTTCTCGGCCAGCGGGATTCGAATCTGAGGAGAGAGAACTGTCGGAAATGTACTTGCGGCTGCTGAACAGCCGAGCCCTCCCTGTGTACGAGCCTCCAGCCCCGCAACCATTCGCTTTCCGCATGCTGTCATGCGTCGATTGCCAAGACAAGTGAGTACAACATGTTATGTTACCTCTATGCTATCTTTTCTCTATTATCTGTTCTTGTCATCATTCTCATACATGACATTGATCCATGTAATTTTTGTTGAATTAAATTAGAAGCTGAAACGTGAAATTAATCATACAAGTAGCTGTTATAGCTTTTCATGTATTAAGGCTGTGCAAAGGCTAAAAATAAACTTTCTACTGGTGATATTTTTTAAAGTTTTTCGATTTGTATATTATCAAGCCATCAAAATGAAAAAGTTTTCTCATGAAAACATTTTTTTCCAAACATTACTTTCTGAGATATGTGCGCCTAAAGTTTGATTTTTTGAGACAGTACATTTCAAAGTCGGTGAGAGATAAATCCATGAAATTTAGAGGATAGATTATTCATGGTATTGTTGATCTAGTAAGACAAAACTTTTCTGAAAATATCAATTTTTGAGAAAGTTATTCAATTTACCGAAAATAACTCAACTGAAAGTTATTTTTGGTCATTTTTAGTAAATTGATATTTTCAGAAAATTTTTGTTTTATTAGATCAACATTATCATAAAGAATCTATCCTCTAAATCTCGTGGATTTATCTCTTACCGAACTTGGAATGTTCTGTTCCAAAAATTTAAAATTTAGGCGCTCATATCTCAAAAAGTAATGATCGGAAATAGTATATTTCGCCCCTAGAACAGAAAATGAGTTTTTTCCGGTCGAAATCGGTTTTCAAGTCAGAGGCCGTAGGCCGAGCACTAGAAAAGATTGAGAGCCGGAAAAACATTTTTGTCCGTGGTGCGAACGCTATTTTTCGCCACACACAAAAATAAACAATATATATATGAGAATAGTTGTTTACTAAGCACTTCCGAAAGCAGAAGTGGAAGGTGATAGCTCTAGCAAATCTGAATATCAGGAAACTGTCCAAGTATTTTTATTTTTTATTCTGATTTGTCTAAAAAACCTAAAAGATGATGTTCAATTATGTGGGAGGTTGAGTTTATACTTTTTTATTCTTTCAAATGACAATAAGACGTCAGACGAGAGTCGTCTGCAAACAATGTCTTTCAGATCTACGTAGAGACTGGAAAACAGCTGCTTTCTGTGCAGTGTGGCGAAAAAATGTTTTCCTGCGAAAACTTTTTCATTTTGATAGCTTGATAATATACGAATCGAAAAACTTGAAAAATATCACCAGTAGAAACGTTTATTTTCAGCCTTTGACAGCCTTAAGGCCGTTCGGTGTTCGGTACACTTTTTCTATTCAAATTGAATAATCTTATTGCTATAATAATTATAATTATTAATAATTATAATTGTTAAGATCATTATAAGAGTGAGAAAAAGTCGCAACTGAAATTTTGAAGTGGTCTAAATCCTTGTCCACACAGAACAAATGTTCGTCAAAAATGTTTGTTGAAACGGTTTGGGCAAATTTTATTATGTTTGACAAACAATGTTTGCCCGTGGGCCAGTGTGGATGCGTCATCAAACAAAATATTTGGGAGGAGAACAGGTTCTATGTTTTACAGCTGTCAGCACTGAAAATGTTTAGAAAAACAGAAATTATTTGTTTGACAAACAATGATTGACCAAATTTTTTAAAATGTTTGTACCTGAGCTCCTAAACAAACTTGTTTGCCGAACATGTATGTCGAAAATTTGCTCAGTGTGGACACGGCTTAATAAGCGAGTTATGGGTTGTTGAAGTGCTAATTTTCCAGATTCCGTTTTATTTCCAGATCATAAACGGTTTCGACTATATTAACAGAGCTTCTCTTGAAAATTCAAAAAATGTATCTTTCCAAACTAAAACATTTTATTCCCCATATCGTTCATAAATAAAAAAGTTAATTTTCGCCACACTGCACAGAAAGCAGATGTTTTCCAGTCCCTACGTGGATCTGAAAGACATTGTTTGCAGACGACTCTCGTCTGACGTCAGAACAGCTTTCTTTCCGACTAAGGCTGGAAAGAGTACCCTTTCCGGCCGCTAAATACCAAGTGTGCTAAAACAGCTGATCAAAAAACTTTTCATTATTTGTGTTCATTATTCAATAATTAAAACATTTATAATAATATCATCTTATTGTCATTTGAAAGAATAAAAAAGTATAAACTCCCACATAATTGAACATAATATTTTAGGTTATTTAGACAAATCAGAATAAAAAATGAAAATACTTGGACAATTTCCTGATATTCAGATTACCTCAGATTTACTAGAGCTATGATCTTCCACTTTTGCTTTCGGAAGTGCTCAATAAACAATTATTCTCATATATAATATATAATATTATAATCTTATATATATATAATATATTATATTGTTTATTTTTCTGTGTGGCGAAAAATAGCGTTCGCACCACGAGCAAAAATGTTTTCCGGCTCTCAATCTTTTCTAGTCCTCGGCCTACGGCCTCGGACTTGAAAACCGATTTCGAGCCGGAAAAGTCTAATTTTCGGCCCTAGGTGTGAAATATACTATTTTTGTAAATTCGATAACTTGTTTATTTTTGCATTAATCGCGAAAAAACGCATATTAGAACAAAGCCAATGATGTACTGAATGTATTAAACAAACTCCAATGGAAAATTCGAAACCGTGATCTGGAAAGAAAACGGAGTTAGCACTTTCAACATCCCATAACTCGCTTATTAGACCACTTCAAAATTCCAGTTGCCACTTTTTCCAGTTGCTAATTATATCGAAAAAGATTATCCAATTTAAATAATAAAAAAAGTGTACCTAACAGCCTTAAATAAATGAACGTTTGTTTTAACACAATCGTTAAGGTCCAATTACAAAGGGTGGCCACTAACGACAGGGGAAGGATGTTGTTGAACATGTGTGTACACACATGTTCGTCATGCATGTTGTGTCATCAGCGAAAGGCTTCAAAATCAGCTAGAAACAAAGATATCGTTTAGGATGAAGTAGAAAACAAAGGCAGTTTATTTCAGAATAATGAATTATACAATTATGTGAGAATTGAGTGAAATCGAAAACAATGAAAGATAGAAATTAGAGTGCTATAATAGAGAGGTCTACTGTGCAATAGAAGAACAGCGTTGCCGATTCTCCGTCTTGCCACTGCCTGCATAGGCAGTATTGGATAGCTGATACCGGTATATCTGATGTACTGTTCATTCTTGTTAAAAACAATCAATTATATTTTATTCCTCAAGAAAGAATATTCTTCAATGATTAATTAATAAATTTTCATAATTATTGAGATTAAGTCGTTGTTAATCAGTTATATTTCTATACTGATGAAGAACGATCTGGTAACAATAGAAACACCAAAGTCATTATAACGTTATAAGATATACCACATTTACCGGTATCAGCTATCCTATATAGAAGGCAGTGGCGAGGCAGAGAATCGGCAACGCTGTTCCCTTATCTTTCTCCACTGCCATTATATTCTAGACCTCACTATACGCATATATTCAAAGGCAAAAAAATACTCACTCTTAATCCACTCTGTAGGTTAATGCTGAAGGATAACAATATAATTTTCCTACAGATTCCTTGAAAAGTGACCATTTCTGCACTGATTGCAGGCCGCAAAGTATCACTTTTCCGCTCTAGTGCGCAAAGTATTACTTTGCATACTCCAGATTTGCAGCATGACAACACAAAATAGTTAGTAGGTTATATGGAGCACCAGTGCAGGCGAATCAAAATTAAGTTGGTAACACTGACTGTGGTCCACGTTATAATATGGCAGTGGAGAACGGCGTTGCCTCGACATTATGTGCCTTGATTAATTTAATTATTATTATTATTATTCAATTTAAAATAAATTAAGGTTTTTATTAATAATAAAATTACACAGAAAAACATTTGATGGATTTCAGGGAATTTTACCCATAATTACCCACTTCTCATATTCAATGGTAACTGTAGGAAAAATTTAATGTGAAATACGTGCAAAAAATTCATTTGCTGCACTCATGAAACCATTATTCCGCACTCGCCTATGGCTCGTGCATAAACATTTCTTTCGGTGTAGCAAACTGTCACTTTGCGCACTAGTCGCACAAATAACTATTTCGATCTCTTTAATTCACTTTCCGTTAAGAACTGCTTATTAATGATCACTTTTCAATACTTGAGTTACAACATAGCACACTTTGAGATCATGGCGTCCGAAAGTGCTCCACAAATGTGAGTAGAAGCTAATAGCTTTCAATCATAAAAATCAGACTGTCATGTCGTAACTTGATTATCAAATAGCTTTTAATAATAAAAAATCAGACTGCCATGTCGTAACTTGAGTATCGAAAAGGACATTGCATCCTAAAGCGCTCCACAAATGTGAGTAGTTAAGCTAATCATAAAAATCCGACTGCTTTGTCGTACCTAACTTAAGCATTGAAAAGTGATAATTTTGAAATTATTCACGATAAATTAGTATATTTGAATGTGAGTTGCGTTGGATTGTTTCAGATTCACACAAAAGTCGAGCCTTGACTTACACCGGGCACGACGGAGCATGCTGATCACCTACTGGTGCGGAGTCTGCCAACGCCGGCTGAGCTACTTCAATCGCTGCGCGCTGCTCACCCATCTGCGCACGCACAACCACAAACTCTCCTCACTCGATCCAACCGGCATCACCATCCAACCGCTACCCAGCAACCTCATACAACTCTCAAACCCCTCCGTCAAGCCGTTACCCGCGCAGAAGACTGGCAACCCTTCACGCCCCATTCAGACTAATTCTGTGGCCACTGATGTCAACGATCTTCAATCAGGAGTGACTAGAATACAGGTTGATAGAGTGCTGGAAAGTGTAGATAAAACTGTACCTGCTGCTCCCAAAAACGTTGTAACTGTAGCTTTACAAAGAGGCAAACCTGCTACTGTTGTAAAGGATGTCACTAATGTTGGAAAACCTGTACCTGTCAATGGTTTACTACCGAAAGATGCCACTGATTCGCCTACAACTACTTTATTGTCGCCTGCAATGACGAGTCCTAATCATGATAATAAAGACGTTAAAAGTGCAAAATTGGTGAAGCATAAACCTTACCAACGGATCAAAACATGTCCTGAATGTAAATTGAGCTTTGGCATCAGTACAACATTGCAGGATCATTTGCTGGGTGAAAATCGTCCGCTTCGTCCTGAACTGCAATGTAACGCGTGCAGTTTGGTCCTGCCAACTAGTTGTTCGCTACGCATGCACCTCAGAATCCACATTCCAATCAAACCGCACCGCTGTCCGGAGTGTGGTGTCGAGTACGAGAACTATGATCGGTTCATGAAGCACATCAAGTTCGAGTGCTGTCACCAAGCACGGGTCGTCAAGTTCATGTGCACACTGTGTGGTGTCCCGGAAACGACGTTGAGTCGGCTGCGGGTGCACGTTCTCGACTTCCACACTCGGCGAGTGTTCAAGTGCAGCAATTGCTCGATTGCTTTCCTCAGCAAAAACCCGATGGCCCAGCACTACAAGGATGTGCATCCAGGCATCACCGCCTCCGCCATACTCTTTTCACAGTGCAAGTTCTGTCCAGATAAAATGATACCTCAGAAAAGGTTTCCCACTCATGTTGCAAGACATTTAATGTATGGAAAGTTTAAAGTGTACATGTATGAGTGCTATGGATGTGAAGAGTATTTCAAAGTGAAGAAGGATTTGATTGATCACTTTGAGACTTGTGTAGTTAAGGAGAAAGATGTTAATAAAAATAACATTGATACTAAGAAAGGTAGCATTACTGTTAGAAGAAGTAGTTCGGGAGCGGCTAAGAGCGACAGTAATATTGCTGAAGTAGTAGTTGAATCTCCGCGACCAGATCAAGGTAAAAGAAGCAGTTTGGAAAATATTTATGCAGAAGTGGTAGTTGAATCATCACCGCAAGATGAAGTTGAGTTGATAGTGCCGGAAGTGGAAGTGTGCGCTCGGGACCCGTTGAGCCTGGATGACTTTGAGATGGAAGAGCAGCCGGTGAGTGAGCGTTTGTGTGTGTTGTGCAAGAAGGCGATGCAGCCAGGTGACAGTGAGTCGCTCTGCTGTAGTGACTGCGTGCAGCCGTGCAGTGACAATGACCTGAAGCCCCGACAGGGAGCCATGACTACGCGCCGGAGAACTAAGCTGCAGACCATCTACTCGTGCAAACTATGTAGCTATCAGTCTGTCGTCAGCTTCGATGCGCTGCTCAGGCATTTCAGGGTTAATCACAAGGGTGTGTCCGAGGCCAACATGAAGCATATGATAGCTATTGAGATGAAAAATGTGTTTCACAGTGTGAGGTCCAAGACTGTGACTACAGCTGAATCGATAAAGGACAAATATTTGAAGAAGAAAAAGAACAATGCTGTGGACAATTCAATCCAAGTGAAAGAGGAGATTGATGCTGATGATGAGGATAGTAAGGATAAGGTGTTTGTGAAGAAGTCGCCAGGGAAGGTGAAGGGGAAGGGGGTGCCATGTGAGCTTGCGCAGTTCGACAGAGGCCTGGTGATTGCAGCCGCTCAACCGACAGCCGGCGAGCTCAACTGCGCCAAGTGCAGTTTCGTGGCCGCGTGCATGTCAGAGATGCGCGCGCATGTTCCAGTCCACCGCACCGACCCCTCCGCCCCCCAATGTCTCGACTGTGGCGAGTGTTTTGTTGTGCTCCCCTCACTTGAGAAACACCTAGCTATCCGCCATCACATCGGCGACGTTGCCAAATACATGGCTGACAACCCTGGGTGTCTACCCCCTCCTTCACCACCATCACCACCACCTCCGCCGTCTCCCCCCACCACTGTTGCAGTCGACCCGCTCAAGTGCAGCGTTTGCCTCACCTCGTTCGAGTCGCAGCATGCACTCGACAAGCACTTCCGCATCCACGGTATGGCCTTTCTCAAACAAACCAAACCTATTTCCTGAGGAATGGTTCGCTCCTTTTAGGACTCTATAAGACTGTAACTGTAACCATATTCAATTAAGTGGGATTTGAAGTTTTATAAATAAAATATACATATAGCTGAATTTGAAGATAAATTACTGTTAAGGTGCGTTTCAGTTTCAGCTGAAACTGTCAGGGTGCGTACATATTTGAGCTCCACGAACACGCACATTTCACTTAAATTGAGATTAAAATTATTTGAGACTAAAATTATTAGATTAAAATGTAACGCGTTTTCATGCATCCGGGCAGAGACGCATATTATATTTCTTTCAATTCTATCATTTACACACAAAAGATTCTCTACAAATATACAAATGAATACATGCAAAACAATAACAACAAGTTTGGTTATTAACAACAATAACAAATCAAGAACTGTGGTGCAAAAAAAAGAATAATTATTGAAGGGTTTTCCAACTACAGTTATTCATGTTCTAGAAACACCTTCAATCCTTGAGAGGGTAAAAAAGGTATCAGAAAAAGTGAATAGAAGGGAGGTATGAAAGGATGAGATAAAGAATATCTGTACGATTACAGATATAATCAGCTGATGGAAAGTGAAATGCGCGTGTTCATGGCGCTCAAATCTGTACGCAGCTCAACTCAAACGTGTATTAGCTATAGTAACGTGTAGCTACATTAAAAATTGTATAGTCATCTACAGTCCTGATTCAAAAACTGAACCTTGAATAGTGTGTCAATCATAGAGCATGAAATTTCAAGATATATCTTACTTATTCGTGCGTCATCATTTTCAGTGTTAGTTATGAATACTAGAGTGGCATTTCAATTTCTAGAGATCTCATACTTATTTGTTCATAATCATAATAGTTTTTTTTAGAGTCAGTTATGAATACTCAAGTGGTATTTCAATTTGATTTGATCATCGGATAGACTTTAATCATGTTCAAATGCCTTGACCAAGGTTGGTGAAACCGGGCATTAGTCAACAAAATACATGAAATGCAACCACAGAGATGTTGAACAAATCTTATAGTGGTTGGTATACAAAAGCATAAATTAAAATTACTAGTAAAATTAAATTGATCAACGATATACATTTCCCTACATAATATTAAAGATCAATTATATATTGTAAGTGTAATACCTACCTACTACGTACCTGAAGTGCCATCTTCAATTCATCTCCAATAATAATTATGCTACGCTTTCAGTCAAGTTGTCATCCCACTATTAAATAATATTATCTTTTATGTTATAATTTGAGCTGTTCAACATATCAATGTGTAATATATATATCAAACTTGAGATCATTGAGATTTCTGTGTAATGTGTTGTGGACAGTACTTGATTATTTCCAAATCTTAATGTGCAGATGTATTTATTTTGTAATTAAGAAAATTTATTAACCTGTAATTGAGGGAAATAATTGTTTGTAATTAAGGGAAATCATTTTTTGTAATCAAGGGAATGTATGAACTTGAATCGTTGTCAATTGGTTCACACATGACGCGGCACTTGATGCAAAACACTTCCATGGCAACATGCTGCGTCACATTTTGTGTGCACCCGCCTTATATTGAATAGAACATACATTATCAGTAATTATTATGATTATTAACACCTCATGTTTATGCGTTCTAATGAAATATTGAATTCATTGCCTCTATTCAGGACCTCCTATAGCCTACTAGTATATAGGAAGTCCTGCTCTATTATTATGTTTTAATTTCATTCGAATTCAAAAAACCTGTTAACATTATTTACATTCTTATTCATGAGCTACGGTACCTACCTAATACATTATCCATTATTTTTAATTTTATATCAACATTATTTTGTGTTCATAGTCAGAAAATTTGTGTTCATAGTCATTTTCTCTTTAAATGTTTAATATTGACTTTATCCAGCTCAATTTTATTAGTTGAGAATTATGCATAAATTCATAAAAGTCTGGTGATAAAATTTATTATTTTAATATTACTTTGCCACAATTTTTTCTGAATATCTGATATTATTATGATTATACAGTTCAGGTTTTCATTCATTATCACAAGTCTACCTAGAGGATGACTGTTCAATGACTCAATCAGTTGACGCCTGAAATACCGTATTTTTTTATCTCGAATATTGTTATTTCCATTTTACACTTATACTTTAACTTGTATTTATATTATACATTTTTCTATATGTGATCAGTTTGTAAATATTCCTTTTAATTCCATTCTTTTCCAAAACATTATAGTTACTTCTCAGGCTACCACTTCACAATTCAATTCAATTCTTTATTGCCAGAATTTAACAATGCAACAAATCAAAGTTAATAAATCAACACTTATTACAAGAAAAAATATTATAAAGAGAACCGTAATTTCGGAATATTTTATTTTCAAAAAACTTACCTAATTTTTTATGCATCGGAACAGAGAGCGCTTGGTTAGGTCTACATTCAACAAGGTCTATAAATACCGTATAAGGTTTCTATAGACCTTGACATATTTAAGTCTTTTGACTTGACCTTCAGGCCTACATTGAATTCTTTCTCACAATACAAGCGCCGATAAAAGACGGTTGGTTGAGCTCTGTAACCTGCCTGTACTCTGAAGATGGTAGCTTATTAGTGCCCTGTTGTGCTTCCGGGAACATAATAATTATAAAAGTGTTTACATTGATATATTTGATAAGAATGTTCAAAGAAATATAAGATAAGAAAAATCATCATTCATCTTCTGTTGATATCAAAATATAGGCTATAAGTTGCAACTTCATTTTGATAAATTTATATTGTATTGTATGTAAATAAATATTGATTTTATCTTTAAATTGATGTATTCTGTGGTGAGTCTACAATCTACATTTTAACTTTGTGTATCTATATTGTAACTCAACTATGAAATAATACGTAAAACAATATGATATAGATAGTATATTTTTAAAAAAGTCTAGCACCTCCTCTCATACTATAATCAATGTACCTAGAATACATGTATTCTAGCTATAAATTAGTACTATAAACTTTGTACTTATTTGTAAATACAGTATACGAGTAATAATTGAAGAATACAGTTATGTTTTTCTAAACTTTGTTAATAAATTATTCTAAACAATTTTTATGTACCTATTAGAACCACCTTCCTACAATATATAATTATGTTGACAAAAGTTGAGCAGCATGAATGAAACGCTAATTTTGATGAAATTGATAAAACAATTGACGTTATAATTTCTACAGCATTAATCCAAAGAGCCATGCTATCTTTATATATATATATATATATATTTTTTTTTATTTATATGGTTATTTATGTCCAACGATTTTCACGAAATTTGGAACATAGTAGGTTTATGATATAAAAATTCGATTGCACTAGGACTCATCCCTGAGAAAACTCGCTGAAGGACATGAAAAGGATAATAATTATTCATCCTTGGAAAAACACATGATAATTACGTCGTCTGTTGATAACGGAAGATGAGAGTGCCTGTGTGAGAGAGTAACAGAATTATGTTCAGCTGTTTAGAACTCTTCTGTTTTCAAATGTTTGGACTAAAAATTGGACCTGAATTCAAGTGTATGGAACATAACCTACTTTTTGGACTATTTATAGGGTATAAATCAAAATTCGGGGAAGTAACAGTTTTGGGCTGTGCCTGTTAGTCCTTCCCCAATAATTTTATAGAATTGTGTTCTGTTTATCAATAAATAAATAACGAGCAAAGCTCGGTGCCCTGATATTATTGATTAAATATCTACTCTATTGCAAATTCTATATCACTATAAACTAGGATGCTCTAATCACTTTGTGCATTAGATTTTATTTCTTCTATAATCAAGAAAATTATTATTATTTCAGGTTTTAATGGTATAGTTTGGAATAGTTTAAATTAAAGAATGTGTTATACTTTTTCAAAACTATTTATTGAAAGTTTTTAATCATCTTACAATTCGTTGATTTTCTTTTGCTCTTCACAGGGATCCACAATTATGCATGGATTCCTCCATGATTTGCTCTTCTGAATGTGACAACACATGACTTTTCTTCTTGGTTGACCTTTTGGTGGACAGCGCAAGGGAATCTCCTCACAAGGAGGCTTGCAATAACCCAAATCATAGTAACCCGGCTCCGGTATTGTCAGATCAATTGTGCATAAATCTTCTTTGGTCTCAACTACTTCACACCTAATGAGTTCTTTACTGTTCTTTGGATTAGACAACAGAACTGATGGGCTTACTTTGGAAGAAAAATTTTGCATCGAACTGCTGGCCGCAATTTTACTTATACTATTGTTTTTGATAATATTTGCTGCATTTCTTTGTGAAATTTGAAATAGTTTTACTGCACAACTTGCTGTGGATAACATTTTTACTAGAAATTTTAAAAATTGTATAACAGAAATTTAAGGAATGTTTGTGATGCTGAGTTTCACTGTGTACTGAGGATTCTAAACATTATATTTATTGTGTTGTCAACTGTTTTAATTGATGTTGTTAAGTATATAGTTCTTCTTCTTTTTAAATTTATTAGAATTTAGGATACAATTTCAACTGATGTCAACTTATCATACCACAAAAATCTGGTGTGGCGCACTCACACAACTTTCCTTGCCGTTATGAAAATTGATCACCTGACGCTAGTGTTCCGGCGCATCTCAAAGCTACTATTCAAAGATTTTAGTCAGCTGGTGACAGGGCAATAACGCTGAAGACACACATGAGGTCTGCTATCTCTTCATAGTGAATGATTCAATAGAATCAAAGATAATTTGCAATTGAATAATCATATTTTCTCGAATTTGAAGCTTATTTTCAATTTTAGGTGAAAATGTTACTGAACATTAATTGTAGAGATTTTCATGCTCAATCCACTCCACTTGATTTTTTTTGTTTAAATTGTATCTGAAGCCTGGTAATTGGGAATCTAAAATCGTACTTTGCATTGATGGGGCGGAGCTCCTGAAATTTTTACAGATATGGGACTTGTGGCAGTTGATAGTGCTTATTGATGACTATTTTAGGTATGAATTTGATTAAAATCGTTGGTGCTGTTCCCGAGAAAATCACGAAAAACCCTGTTTTTGACAACATTTTAGCCGCTATCTTTAATTGCATTTGATCAAAATTGTTCGTGTCAGATCCGTATAGTGAAAGGACCTTAAGTTCCAAATTTCAAGTCATTCCGTTAATTGGGAGATGAGATATCGTGTACACAGACGCACATACACTCATACACACACACACACACACACACACACACACACAGACCAATACCCAAAAACCACTTATTTGGACTCAGGGGACCTTGGAACGTATAGAAATTTAGAAATTGGGGTACCTTAATTTTTTTCGGAAAGCAATCTTTCCTTACCTATGGTAATAGGGCAAGGAAAGTAAAAACCATGATTTATATCATGGTAAAACAAAATAGGGAAGTGCTTTTCAACACTGTATATAAAAGAAGAATTATAGTTTATATTTTCATCTAAATACCGTGCTTTTCAGTTCCATTCTGTGACGATACCGCGGTAATAAGAGCTGCGTTTACACCAAAGTTATTGACAAAATGTTAACAACTTAATCCTTATAGATTCTATTAGATTGGACATAACTTATCATACACATGATGAATATATGTGTTTGTCAAGTTCCATTCAATCTAATAGAATCTATAAGGATTAAGTTTTTAACAAAATGCTTATTTTTTGTCATTACAGATTCTATCAGATTGAACATAATATCTTATCATACACATGATGTGCATATAGGCCTATGTTTGTCAAGCTCCGTTTAATCTAATAGAATCTATAAGGACAGAAAATGAAGATTTTGTTAATAACTTTGGTTTAAACGCAGCTTAACAGTTTACTCGAAAACTCATACAAAAAGTACAGTAGGCCTAACTTCTATCAATTTCTTTATTATACTCGATACTAATACGAAAAGTGATTTTCTTTTGCAATTAATGTAGTCTTGTGTTTTTAAATCATCAACAAATCTTCTATCTTTTAAATAATGGCATCTACAAAACTCTTGGGTATAAAATTGAATCAATAAAATGACTTTCACTTAGCGTCAGAGTTTGAATTGTTCTAATGACATTACAAATTAGCTAAATAATTTTTTGGTACCTAGTACAAACATGTTTTAAAATAGTCAAACCTCATGTAAAATTTGATTTGGAGTCCAATGCAACAGGCTTCAAGTTCATATCTTCAATAGTTATTGGAATATTCCAAAAAATGTGAAGAAAAATTGATTAAATGTTATGCACAGTACATGTACAATATCAATATTTTGTAATGAAAAGAATCAATATTCAAAAATAAGACTTGATGGATAGAAACACTTATTTATTGAAACATTTTGGAATAATAAACATAAAATTCATCTTTTCTAATTTCTTCTTGGAACGGCATATTTTATAGACCAAATGTGAATCATCTAAGTTAAAGTACCTACACACTAGTTGACCAAATAGCACGACAGCGTATCTTCTCATCTAACAATATTTCTATATATCAATTCATTTATTTACATTTCATGATACACAAATCAAATAGGCCTACACGATTAGAGAAGGGCCTACAGGCCTAGCCCAAAACTGTTTCCTTTCCTAATTTTGATAGAAGTATGTCCAAAATATTATAAGTGTTATATATCTATAGCATCACATCTAACTAAAACTTGCAATATGGACGAGACATTATTTTGTACAACAAATTACTAATAGTTGAGTGATGTTAGAAAAATATACATTCCAACACATCTTACTGAACAGTCAATACACGCTGGAACTAAGCTGGGACGTCTCGTCTCACTATTATGAAAATATCGTACAAAATGACATTATTATTATAGACTGGGTCGTCTCGTCTCTATACACATTGAAAATAACGTGCAACAAGTTTAAGTTCCTTGAGGTTTCCCATTTCTGTCGGGAGACCATAGACCTGTGATTTTTGGTCTCGCAACCGGCCTGTAGACGAGGATTGGTCCACAGACATGTCTCGCAGACTAACTGAAACACGACTCTATAGTGAGGTCCACGTTATAATGGCAGTGGAGAAAGATAGGAGATCAACATTGCCGATCCTCGTCTTGTCAATGCCTTCTATAGACGGTAGCTGATTGATTGAGTACTTTATTTATGTGGATTACAAAATATACTGGCTTATACACTTATATACAATAGCTTACAATACAGCAAAATTATAGATGAATTTACATGATATAGAATAAGAAAATAATTATTGAACTGTATATGATATGAAAAAGCAATTTGTAATATAATAACTATAGATAATAATTATATTGTTATGCATCTACATAAATTGGCGGAGCTTTGGACATATCAATGTCCATTCTTCGGAAAGAATATTAAAAATATCCTCCCCACTAACTCTCTACCAAAGCTGATACAGGTTTATTGATGTAATATTAACTATTCTCATTTAATATAATCAATTATATTTCATTAAGCAATGAATTATATTGTTCAATAATTCCATAATGAATTTTCATAATTAAGATGAAATATTTTGTTAATTAATTATTAATTTTACATTGTTGAAAGGCGATCTGGCAACAGTGCAAAGCGAGAAAGAGATAGCGCTATCCACTTTGTTGAATGATGTACAAGGATAGCAATACCATTGCAAATTAAACACTGCCGTTATAACGTGGACATCACCATAGGTTTAAGAAACTTTCAACTCCTTAGGAATCCGTACCCCTATTTTTGAAAAGTTTTATATGATCAATTTTATTTATTCATTGTATAAAATACTATAATCATAATACAATTATGACATTGGAGGAAAAACTAGCTAAGCCTGTACTATTTCTCTCAAAAAATGTTGATAAAATGTTAATGTTGTCCAAAAGATAAGGTTATATAGTCACACACTGCTTCGTCACTTGATTTTCGGTCCAGAAATGATGATTTAAAATTTTGAAGGTTGATTTTATACTCTAAATTAATCAATTATGCTGGAATTCCACAATATCAATTCTTATCGAACCTATTTTTGGCGAATATACAAAACAAGGAATTATCACAGAGAAGGAAGATATATTTAATTTATGGTATGATCTAAAACACTTTTTGGACTTTATTTCTTGTATTTGGGCAGACCGGCAGTCATGGACTTTTCAAAGTCACACTCGTTGCCTCTTGCAATCTTGAAGAGACCCTTGTCGCCCCAGTCATAGTCCCACGAGTTCTGCACCAGCCAATAGGGGAGGCCGTTCTGTTCTCCCCAGCCAATCACCTTCACTGCGTGTCTTCCTCTGAATGGACTTTCGGGGTGGCGCTTGTACACACCTAAACACATAAAAAATGGTTATATAAAAGTTATAAAGTAAATTAAAATAATAGGACGCCAATTCTCTTTTTCCACTGCCTCCTATCTATCTATCTATCTATCTATCTATCTATCTATCTATCTATCTATCTATCTATCTATCTATCTATCTATCTATCTATCTATCTATCTATCTATCTATCTATCTATCTATCTATCTATCTATCTATCTATCTATCTATCTATCTATCTATCTATCTATCTATCTATCTATCTATCTATCTATCTATCTATCTATCTATCTATCTATCTATCTATCTATCTATCTATCTATCTATCTATCTATCTATCTATCTATCTATCTATCTATCTATCTATCTATCTATCTATCTATCTATCTATATAGCGAAGCGAGCCCGCTGTTCTCATTTTTGGACTATATAGTCGGGTGTCCAGGGGGCGGAGCCCCCTGACTAGACGGATATGGCGAGCGAAGCGAGCCTGACGGCTGGTATTATATAAATGTACTAATATATAAATTTAAAAGATATATAGCTTCTTGATTTTGTATAACATTTAAATGCATATCGATGCTCTTGCCACATAATTCCAATTATAATCCAATTTTAAGTATGGTTATCAATGGAAGTCAAGTTTCGAGGACTCTCTAATCAATGAAGGAATAGCAGAAGAAGAAATAAAATTATTAAAAACAAAGATTAATGACCTTGAGGTCCACGTTATAATGTCAGTGTTTGATTAGCAATGATATTGCTATTCTTGTCTATCATTCAACATAGCGGATAGCGCTATCTCTTTCTCGCTTTGCTCTGTGGCCAAATCTTCTTTTAGCAATGTAGAATTAATGATTACAAAATATTTCATCTTACTACTGAAAATTTATTATGAAATGATTGTAAAATATAATTTCTTGCTTAATGAAATATATTTGATTATTTTAAACGAGAATGAGCAGTTAATATTACATCAATAATCCTGTTTCACCTACCGTCTATAGAAGATAAAGGATCGGCAACATTACTCTTCTATCTTTCTCAACTGCCATTATAACGTGGACCTCACTATAGTTGCAAGGCATCCCGGTGTATATGATATAATATTAATTGTTGATTATTGTTAATAATGATCAATTCTGTATCAAATATATTTTATTTGCCAAGGCAATAGGGGAGAGTGGGGGAATAAGAGACATTTTAAAAATTTGTTGTATGTGTTGAAAATTGTGAATAAATTCACATAGTTACCTTGAACCTTCCTACATATCATATAAACATTTCAAAGGATTCAAAAACGTTTTGTATATGAAAATCTATACTTCAAGTGGACCCTTGCAAAAACTTTACCTAATATATATCTTTTCATGGTTTAAAAATACATTTTAAAATTGAGATTGAATATTTTGGTGGTTAATTTTGTATTCCTTCATAGTTTACAAACGATTTTACTGAGCTAGAGGAGGGTAGAGCTATCTGTTTTGTGTAATGACAGACAGAGATGGCAATTCAATCTGAATATGAATGTCAATATCTTCTACTTTAGTGTTAATTGAGTACCGGTAGAATATTCCAATTGTGTTTAGAATATTCCACAACATTCCTCAACATTCCACATTCAGCACTTGTAAGGTAATTAAAGAAACATTTAAAATTATAATTCCATTGGTTTAGCGATTGTCCATCTTGCATTTTCACTTACGAAGTTCAACAAGCATTCTTTACAGATAGGTACCACGTTTTAAAAACGGTAAATTTCATTTACAATCATATTGTAAATCTATTTAAGATCCTGTAATCCATATAAGAACTGTCAATAGGGCTACTTATAATATAATTGAATAACTTGAAACAAGTCCGTCACAGTTTTAGATTTAGAACATACCAGATTTGTACATGAAGAAATCCTCGTAGACTTTGAAAGCAGCAACTATTGGTCCATTCTTGAATATTTCAAGTTGAGTCTGCTTCTCACCCACCGGCACAAGGTAAGCTGATTTGCCTACAAAAAATGAAATTGAGTAAAAATATTAAGAAATGGACACTGAAAAAGTTGATACCGTACATCAAAAATATTCACCTTGGATATTTGCAGTATTTTCATTATTTTGGTATTGACATTTTCCATCCAAGTTTATACTAATTCGAAAGCTTATAAGATGGCGAAGTTTTTCAATTATTGTCAATATATTGTTACCCTAGAAAAAATCGAGAAATAAATGTTTTAAATTTGGCTTTGTACTCAACGAATTTAATTTTTTCAACTTTTTGCGCTTATAAAAATTAAAAAACGTCAAGCAAAGGAACAAATTATATAAATCTTATTGGAAATTCCTTCCTCTTTCGAACCATATTGGGAAAAAATCGATAGATCTCTAAAACTAAGATCGATATAAGAAATACTGGTCATTTTTTGTTGCAAAAAATGATTTTGTGTATACATTTTTGTGTGTAAAGGGGGGGAACTGTCATAAGATTCAAAACTTTTCAGGTCAGCGACGCAGCCAATTTGGTTGGAAAGAGGAATGAATTTCGAATAAGACTCATATAATTTGTTCCTTTGTTTGACGTTTTTGAATTCTTGTGAGCGCTCGAAGTTGAACAAATTAAATTACCATTAAGCAATTTATTGTTTATATTTACCTGACGATGTCAATGTATTTCTTGTAAATATTGATGGCTAATAAAATTCTTATTCTTGTTGCCTTACTTTGCCGAGAACTTGATGCCATGAGACTCAACTTTTTTTTTGTTACAGTGACGAACTGAAATCCTCAGTTGCTATTGTAATTACCCTTTTGTCGATCCTTCTGGTAGGCGAGAGAGGAGCCATGCGTGCACGTGGTCTCACAGGCGGGCGTTGGCTCAGTGGGTGAAGCTGAACAGTTTGGCTTTGATCCCTCCATATGATGCTCACATGGTGCTATCGGGTACGGTTGGCAGCCCTGAAGAACAACATACATTCTACAGTTGTCAGCTCTGCACCAAACACAGTGAGTCGATTGAATAAAAACTAGAATCTAGTGACCAGCATCTAATTAGTTCTAGCTATACAAAAATAAAGATTATATAGCAGACTCAAATCCTAGCATTTGCTTGAAAATTACTTAGAGCTAGCAACAAAGACCTTAAAGATGCATAGACTCACATGCAGCGCTAGTGTCGTACTTGGAATTGAAATCGGCCATTGAGGGGGCAACCTATAAGATCATTACATACCAATGCCTTTGTAATCTATAGTATTACAAATATATAGAAATAATATCTCGTGCTAAAATACCCCAATGGCGGCCTTCAATTTCAAGTAAGAGCTATCATTGGGAAGGTACAGGCATTGTGGGTCTATATTTCTTTAAGGTCTTTGGCTAGCAATTGCTAGCTTTTATTCAATTGGCCTATTATAACTATATTGAGAGGAGAATTATATTGACTTTATAGCTTTCAAGTCACTCTGTAAAGAAAAGAAGAAGCATATGATTTCTGGGGCACTCTGTACAGAAAACATATTATATTTTTATGATTCCTGGTTTGTTTTTCTAGTGAGGTACACGTTATAGTAAGTGGAAATTCAAATTGGCAGCGTCTTTATACGACTGCTGTCAGCATAATTCTGAAATGATTATTGAATTAATTGGTGTATAATTCAAAGGCAGAATGGGGTACATTTCAATTTCAAATTATAGGACTACAGGGAAGCCAAGTCTGTTATTTCAAGCTGACTCAAAAATTTAAATAATAAATTATATAGCTCCGAATTGTAGTAAAATTGTTTGTATTCTACGTAGAATTATGAACAACCAGATTATTCTTTACTTATTACAAAAATGTACAATTAAATAATGAAAATATATATGTTTTCATGATGAATATAATAAATTTGAGATAGAGTTGATCATTTTTAATAATTAATATTATATCACATACCGGAATAACTTGGATTATAGTCTTTATCTTTATAGGGATACTTTTAATATAAATAAAAATATGAATCTGAATAAATTAGCCGAAACATACCTACATCATGTCGTGACAAAATAATTTAAAATGGTACTCAGATTCATATTTTTATTTACTTTATATTTATAATATTTCTATTATAGAAAGTGGAAGTAGCAGAAAATTGGTTCTATCATTTTCACAGAGTTTAAAATTGACCGAGCGTAGTTTCAACTGTACAGGATTTGCTTTCGTCTGTATATATTTCACGCATTTTCGACCAAACGCGGCAACAGATTTTCATGAAATTTCACATTATTGTTCCTTTTTGAATTGCGCGTTGAATGGATATCTTTATCTAATTATAGCCAAGGATAGCAAACCAATATTAGATCGCTAATAGGAGCCACTTTGTGGCCTTGTGTATTAAGTCACGAGATGTACATACATCGTGGAAATGTATAGAGCTATCTGCTTTGTCCAATGACAGACAAGGATAGCAAAGAAATGTTAATCAGGTGCTTTCTTGTCTAATGACGGGAATCCAATGTTAAAAAATTGCCGACTTCTCCAAAAATCGCTAATGGGCGCCACTCTGTGGCTCAAGTCAGATGTACATACATCGTGAGAATGGTAGTCACCGCCTGTGACAAGGCCATGTCGCTTGATGAAGACCCAGGCGGCGTCAGGGAAGCCACCCTCACATCCGAAGCCACAGTAGGAGCAACAGGACATCAGCTCTCTAGACGAGATGTGCCCGTTCCACTTGGCATTGCTCGCTATGCACAGTCTGTCTGCGAACGCTGCTGCTACTGACACTGCCTGCAATCAAATAGTTAATCCACATTTTATGTTCAATTGAGGAGCTGGGTAGAAAAACGACCCGAGGCCACTCGTGTCGTTTTTCCGCAACACGCTTCATTCTATCCGCCATTAATTCTGAACAGATTGGTACATAAAATGTTGTTGTATCTTGAAAAATGATTGAGTTGTGAAAATTTTTTGTTTGTGTGGCAAACCTGAAATTATTCAGCTGACAAGCTGTGAGCCAGCAGCCAGTGAAATCCTTATTTTGTTTTCTTACAAACATTTTATGTTTAATTATTTTTATGGAATTCACACATGTTCGTGAGTGGTATTAAGCAGGAACAGAGATGGGAACAAATAGATTGATTGATTGAGTACTTTATTTATGTAGATTACAATATATACTGGCTTATACACTTATATACAATAGCTTACAATACAGCAAAATTATAGATGAATTTACATAATATAGACTAAGAAATTAATTATTGAACTGTATATGATATGAAAAAGCAATTTGTAATATAATAACTATAGATAATAATTATATTGTTATGCATCTACATAAATTGGCGGAGCTTTGGACATATCAATGTCCATTCTTCGGAAAGAATATTAAAAATATCCTCCCCACTAACTCTCTACCATAGAGGGAGACAGAGTGATGAGAGTCGGGTCCTGCAGAGCCAGAATGGGGCAACAGGGACCTGGCTGATGCCCTATTATGGCATCAATGTGTTAGAAAATATTGTATTGTGTGAAGGAGGCATAAGTATCATTATTATTATTGTCTATGGGACTGAGTCAACTTTTTTGTTTACAACTCTAGGGGCTTCTAGAAAATACTGGCTACTTCCTGTTTGGTTATTGTGTGGATAATAGGGAAGAAGCCTCCACCCTTCTGGAATAGAAACGTTAGGTTATATATAGAGGGATCGCTCGCCTAGTCAGTCAGTAAGTGATAAACAAGAGAGAGATAAGCAAGACGTTCAGTGGTAAAGAAACAGAGTGCCAGCCGTACCCAAAGCCTGGCAGTTCTTAGTGATAATTGTGATAATTCTATAGTGAAAATTGTATAGTAACAGTATCGTAATATTTATCTAATGTAGTATAGTGATAATAATTTATTATTGTCGTGACAGTTGTATCAAGATACAAGATACAGGTCGGTGATACGGATTCACGAGCACTTGATACGGAACGGAGGTAAAGATATGTGATACGCAAACTATGATACAGAGTCCTGGTTTAAGATACATTAGACAGTTATAGATACATTAAGACAGTGATAGTGTTGCATACTGTGTTGATGAACTGTGAATATTAAATAACTGTGTTTATGAGTGATTAATCTTTATATCGGATATCTGAATACTTGGTAGTTGATTGAATTATTGCCTGTAGTATAGTTGATTATCTGTTATTTTAGTGAGTCAATTCTTTCATCTATTTAGTTTAGATTACAATAAAGTGCAATTATAACTTGTCAGCAATGTTGTCAGCTCATTCTATAGTTTAAGAACCCACAAGAACTAGTTTTGTAGAGAGAAAATCCGTAACATTATTAATTATTATAGAAATTACTACTACAAAAATGCAAGTCACGTTTAACGAAAAATTAGAAGAGAAAGCCCGGAAGAAGAGAAAGACCAAGAGTTCGAAGGAAGCAGATTTTGGAGAAGGACTTGAGAGCGATGGGTGTCAAGGGCTGGAAGAGAAAGGCGGAAGACAGAGATATTTGGAGGATGATTGTGGAGGAGGCCACAAATGAGGAGATGATTATGGTCGATGCCTGAGAAGTGTACTTGAGAAGATACTCTATTATTATATGTAATACTTATGCGTGATGCTAATTCGAGATGTAGATAAATGGGCTTCGGAAAACGACTCTGACCAACCATTTGTCAGTGACTTTAATCTATCTCTCACATAGCTATGTTTGATTTTATGTAAGGACTCTGCAACCGGGTATTATGATTCAGATATGGTATTGCTGATTCAGTCAAGTGGATGTGAAACTGGCAACCAGCTGGTAGGCCTAAGCCCATATAGGGCTGTTGAGCCACTGACAAACAAACATACTTACAGGTATATTGAATAATTTTGTCGCTTGTTCTTTATCAATTGTAGTTGAAATCTTTTACTTTTTATGATTTGTCTGTATATTCTTAATATATACTTATGGTCGGTTTCCGAGCTCGGTATTTAGCCAAGTTCTAGACTTTAAACAACTGGCGTCAGAAAATTGGCTTTCCGAAACGGGGCGTATTTGCAGTTTTTTTATAATTTTCATTTTCTCATTTCTATAATAATTGAAAACGTTTTCCCTTCACGAAATGAAACATTCCTAAATATTCAAAATAGCTGAAACTTTACACAATTTTCTCTACATTTTATTTTGTGTTCAATTTTCTAGTTTTTGAAATTTAATTTAAACGTGGACTGCGACTACTCCCCGTTTCGGAAAGCCAATTTTCTGACTCCAGTTGTTTAAAGACTAGAACTTAGCTAAATCCCGAGCTCGGAAACCGACCCTTATTCAAGTGTATTTGGAACTCGCTCCTCAAACACAGGAATTTGCCCATATGAGGATCCTTCTTCACATTAAGGGCCGTTTGCACAGTCAAAGCTTAAATTGAATTTAATCAGCTGGTGGCTTAAACTCAAAATGAAACAAATAATAAAAAACAAGACTTGATACGAATTTAATCCAGTTTAAACTGTTTAAACTGATGAAATTTAGTTTAAACTGTCACTGTGCAAACGGCCCTAAATGTTGTATATTTTGTATTTATTGTAAAACAAGAAGCAAATATATCAATTTCAATTCCAATAGCGAAAAATCTGAAAATATCAATATAAATAATAATTAACGTACCCAGCAAGACCCGCAGTTTCCTTGATCACGAATCTCTCTGAGCGATTTGCATTTCTTCCACTTTTTGCGCGCATCAAAGTACTTGGGCACTTTAATCTTCTTGTTCTCCTCGTTTTCCTCCATCTCTTCATACTTGTCCAAATCGGCAAGATTCGACTCGAGTTCACTGACCCCGAGCAGGCCTTGGAGGTAGCTCATTGGTGTGTCCGGGTGGAAATTGTGGCCTGCCTGAATTAATAAATAATAATTCTTGTCAAAAACATAGAATAATATTATAACAGAGTCAAATTCAACATCTCGTCAATCAATATTACGAGTACATTACATTTACATCACATTGTGTAGGCCTACGCTCACTTAACTTAGGGCTGTAGGTACTGAAAGAATTGAAACACAATATATTATGAATATACCAATATACAGTACCAAATTATTTTATTTCAACTTGAAAATGGCTCTTGAAGACTTTAAACTAAATGTTTTGTGATGAAATAAAAGAGTGTTTGATATATTCCATTGTGTTTCATCACATTGAAACTGTCCCGAAATGTTTTTGAATGAAATAAAATTTTCCCGGGCTGGCAAATTATTTTTGAATATATAGCGCTCATCGAATTTCTATCTAGCTGTTTACCCCGTTGTCAATATTTGCAGTAGCAGAAGTGTTCGCGGTGAATTATGTACAGCATTTAATTTGGATTTTCGTTTAATAATAATAACAATAACATTGTATTTCTGATCACATTATTATCATCATTTTTATTTGTATTTTAGGAGTTTTGCCAAGAAAAAATGGGTTACATTTAGTTTTTACCATCTATTAAGTCTTTAAAATTAAGCCTAGTTTTTCCCTCATGGTCATGATTATATTATGAATATAGTGTTCTGTACAATAAATGAGAATGAATAAAACATTCAGTATACGGTATAATCAAGTTGATTTGCTCGTTTTGAGAAACGCCTAAACTGAATATATAGTTCTGTACAATAAATGAAAAAGAAAACAAAAATTCAGTACCTATACCGTATAATCAAGTAATTTTCTCTTTTTGAGAGACACCTAAACTACACTACTAAACTTGAAATTTTGCATAGGTACCCGAAAAGCACGGGGCACATACTAGTTTTAACATAACTACATAGCAGAGAAAACCGCCTCTAGTTATGCAAAAAAGTGGTAGTAATTGGAAATGGAAACCTTGAAATAATTAATGAATAAAATCATGATAATGCATCCTGTTTACAGCTGTATAAAATATTGGTGAAGATTACTACTTATTATAGAAACGATTTTCCCAAATATCTCATCTACTCTACAGGGGCAAATATTTATTCACTCATAAATTCACTCATTTATTTACAGACCCAGGAGTTGCACAAAAACTGAGTTAGTGCTGCTCGTGAACATGATAAATTGTCTTAAAATAGGGGAAATTTATCCAATCCTATATTACTGATACATATGAATAAATTTTCTTGATGTAGATGTAAATATTGGTTTATTCTATATTGTGTGCTCACCTTCCACGTTGATTTGGGATCATTGTTGATGGCATCAATCCATTTATTTGCAATTTCTCGAACTGTGTTCTCCTGATCTGGAAGTGCACTAATAGCACTCACTACGGCAAACAGCAGGCAAATTGAAAACTTCATCTTCTGTAAATTCATAAAATAGCAATTTAAGAATACGATAAGTAATGATATATATCATCAAATAATGAGATTAGTAAAATAAATGTAATAAATCTGCGTAATTAGAATAATGGAATGGATGTTGAAATAGCTTTCGATCAGAACAAATCAGTGCAAATATAAATAAATAGTAAAGAATATTAAATACATCAGATTTGATCATAATTTTATTGAAATACAAGTAAAATTGTAGAATAAGTGAAAAGAATAGAATTCTTCAATATTGTTTTCCATCACGAACTGCTTACTATTAAATCACCTTTTTGTTTATCTCATTATTATTTGTTTAAATAATTTTTATGAAGTGGTTAAAGAAAAGCCGTTAGATCTCTTCTCCATATCTCATCAGAAATTCAATAGACTAGAATACAACTCATTAGATGAAGGACAAATATATGATTATTATATAAGATTTGATAAAAAGCTGAATACTTGAGAATTTGCTACTGGAAACATATATTGGCTATACGATTACAGTACTTGAGATAACATTCCAATCAAGTTTTCTTTTTTAAAAATGTGCTACTATTTAATATAAATGCGATCAGCTTGTTGAGACAGTCAATCAAAATCGATAGCCTTTTGTGAGCAAATATAATAGAGCGGCGAAGATAGCTTCAAGCTTGAGAATTGCATAGCATGCATGTAATATCAGTAACTATAATTACAGTAATTGAATAGTTTCTGTATAACTTTAATCATAGCCACCTCTAATACAATGTATTACAATGAATCATAGCCACCTCTAATACATTAATACCATAATACATTACCTAATATCTCTAATGCCTTAATTTCACCTTAATACATTGTATTAGAGGTGGCTATGATGTAATACAATGGTGGCGTACTCAGGTGATGTGGTTATGAATAGTAGTTGATTCATTTAAATTCATGCATTACATTCAACACTCTTAAGCTTGAAGCTACCTTTATCGCTCTACTATGTTTGCACCCTTGTCACACACAGGAGAGTCTTAAAGTAGAGTAAAATTCACAAACGAAAAAACCACTTGAACACAAAATAATAGTTTATTTCCATTATAATAATGTTCGAATGTTCCCAGTTGTAAATGAAGAGTTCATTATAAGAATGGCTTGGAGGCATTCAATACCTGACACTTTGGAAAGTAAATGTTTTGCAATAAATGACTTTTCAACTGTGGATTATTATTAATCAATATTATATATGAAAATTAATGATTTCACAGAAAATTAGGGTATCAATTAATTGTTTTGGCCAATTTCCATGTTAGGAGGCTCCGAAAACTCTATAAGAATTGCTTTGAGGCATTCAATACCTGACACTTTGGAAAGTAAATGTTATGCAATATGGTAAATGAGTTTTCAACTCTGGATTATTATTAATCAATAATATTTATGAAAAGTAATGGTTTCACTTAGGGTATCAATAATTGTTTTGCCAATTTCCATGCTAGGAAGTTCCGAAAAATCAATAAAAATTCTAGATTGGATTGAAAGCTACAAGAAAGTTCCAGATCAATCGATTAAAGAACATCAAGCTCTATAATGTATACAAAATCTATTCACAGCAGAATATTGTGATATTAAAAATTAAATTAAATGTTTATTTCCCCAAAAAACTACAACATCAATTACACAAAATATTAGATAAATTACAATTACATACAATAGTTAGTTACAAAAATTCTGATGTGTCCTCTACAGTACTTGTTTAGTTTTTTCTGTGTGGATATACTACTATGATTAAAAAATTTAGTGTATGTTTTCTCCATCGCCATAAATGAATAGAATATATATAGTACAATTCTAATAGAACTTTATTTATTCTAACATTATTCAATAATTAAGGCTTGAACGGTGGCAATTTTGAAAATAATCTAGGATACCTAATGTTTATTTTTGACTTTATCAACTTGTCGTAGCTTTGAATACGCTGGAAGACAGAATTTTTTACTGTAAGAACAAATAGAATTTCATATAAAATCTAACACCCTCTATTGGGCGGACTTGAAGTCCTCTCAACCTTAAAAGAATCAGAAGAAACGGATATAGGTATCGGATGCATTCATGAAAATGCTAATTAATATATAATTATCATTATTTTAGGATTTTCGTTAAATAATAATTATACGAAACCAGTCTTTCTAACTATCAATAAAATCTGTGGTTTTTGACAATTTATAAGTCTTTTCATTTAATATGAATAAATACCACAATATCAACTTCTCAACTGCACAAAAAGTGAAACTTATACCTGTTTAATTAGTCGGCCCGAATGCACGTTGGAAATTTACCCGCCGTAATAAAATAAAATGACAATCGCGATTTGATTTCATGGCTTTGTTTCCGTTTGATGACACCATTTTACGATCATTAAATGTAATTGGGGAAATAAATGTTTATTGATAGGTAGTGAGAAAGAGATTGACAATGATGTAACAACCGAAACCGGTCTTTCTAACTATCAATAAAATCTGTGGTTTTTGACAATTTATTATTCTTTTTATTTAATATGAATAAATACCCCAATATCAACTTCTCAACTACACAAAAAGTGAAACTTAAACCTGTTCAATTGGTCGGCCCGAATACACGTTGGAAATATATCCGCCTTATTAAAATAAAATAACAATCGTTAATTGTTTTCCTGGCATTGCTTCCGTTTGATGACACCATTTTACGACCATTAAATTTAATTAAGCAATTTTATGCAACTAGTATCAGCTTCCATAGTGAAGTCCACGTTATAATGACAGTATTTGATTGACATTTGTGTTGTTATCCTTGTCAATCATTCGTCAAAGCGGGTCGCCGCCAATCTATCTCCCCGACAACTAAGTTCATCGCAATTTTGACCACAGGCGTCAGCCAATCCCCAGGCAAAATATACCACTGCCGTCAACTAGTCTCCCCCGACATCTAATCCCCTACTGGAACGAAAGAGTTTGGTTGTCGGCGACAACCATGCTCCCCGCCAGCCGATCCCCTGCTGGATATGAAGGGTCTGGTTGACATGATCGTACCCGAACCAGGCTCCTCGCACGCTATCGAAAACCAACCTCCCCGATCCCCGATCGGGCATTGAAACCAGCTTGAAGTGGGCGGGGAAGTAGTACAATCACAGACACTGCTTCACACATTCGATTATTAGAAGAAGAGCTTGTCAATGTTGTCACTTCTATCACTGCAAACATTAAATGAAATAAACTATTTCTCTTTCCGAATCCAACTAACTTAGAAATGTTTATCTTATTGAATTGGCAAGCATTTTCAGAATGAGTGTTTGTACGTTTCGCAAGTGATTCCTGTATGTATGTATATAATATATGTAAGTACATACAGGAGCGGCCTAAGGGCCATGCGAGCCTTGCGCTCTGGACGAATTGTAACAATATATGTTACCAGTATATATTTATGCCACTAAATACGTTGAAAGCTAAACAGAATTCAATAAACTTCTCTCCACGAAATACGAGTGTATTCCATTACAATATCCAAACAGTGCATGAAATAAATATGTCAGTTTACTCGCGAAAACTCCGGCACTCAAACGTGAGCATGCGAGGAGCTTGGATGTCGAGTTCGGTGACGACAACCAATCTCCTTGCACGCTGGCGTCAACGAGTCTCCCCGACAGCCAATCCCCTACTGGTTAGGAGGGGACTGTTTGTCGGGACCGTAGACGACAACCAAACTCCTCGCACGCTCACGACAACTAAGCTTCCCTCCCTCTCTCAGGAGCTCAGTTGACGCCGTCAACCAATGCCCTCGAAAGTGGTTTTAAAAGGAGCTCAGCTGACGGGGAGCTTAGTTGGCGCGTTCCCATCATAGCGGATAGCGCTATCCTTTTCTAGCTCTGCGACGTTGCCAGATCGGTTTTTTAACAATGTAGAAATATAATAATTAATCAACAAAATAAATATCTGATCTCAATAATTATGAAAATTTGTTATTTATAATATTATTAGAGAACATATTTTCTTGGCGAATAAAATATTATTGATTATTCTAAACAAGAATAAACAATCAATGTTGCATCAGATATACCGGCATGAGTCAAGTAATTTGTGTTTTCAATTTTGACGAAGTCTGTCTGGCGACTGCCGGTCATGGATGGAATATACTGAATAATCATTCTCTGTAGAAGGCAGTGGCAAGTTGTTCACCTATCTTCCTTCGCCTCCATTATAACGTGACCGGAATATACTGAATTACAGAATAGTCATCTTTTGTAAAAGGCAGTGGAAAGTCAGAGAACCGGTATCGTTGTTCTCCTATCTTTTTACACCTCCATTATAACGTGGAGCTGACTATTCAATTCAATTAAATTTTCCTTCCATCCATGACCAGTCTTTACACTGGATAGATTTCGCCAAAGAAATTAAAAACACAAACGTTCATAAAATTTACACAAACTATCGAGATGGCATGTCAAAGAGACAAATAAAACGACTGATCTCCTCTTCACTCAAGGAATAGAGTGGAAGTTTGAGGAGTTTATCTCGAAGCACATTTTTAAATTGTTTATCTTCCAATTCGCGGAGACACAATGGGAGCCTGTTGAATATTTTCAGGGTGCGAATTGGAAAACTGTTGTGTGATCTGGCCAATCGCATAGCCCTATAGTCCTAATTCTTCAATCTAGGCATTCTAAGGAATAATATCAGAACACACCACTTGAGAAGCTAACTCTACTTTATGAAATATTTCAAACTATGTACAATAATGTTTTTGTGAGAGAACGTTCAAGAGCTTTGGGCTGCTTCGGCCTTGTTTCTTTCGGCAGTCTCAGTGGCTGTTTTCAGTTTTTCTGCAATCTCAGCAGATTGGCGGCGATTGATCTGCGCTCTCAGGTAGGTCAGTGGGTAGACGGGCATCAGTCCAGACAGGCCTGCAAAAAGATACATATATTCATGAATTTACTTAGTTTTTCAAGTTACTAATAACGAGTGTTTCATTAAGGACACAACCCAAAGTTGAATTAGATGGTTACTATGACGTGTTTATTCTACAATGAAGACCACATTATAATGGTTGTGGAGAAAGATAGGAGAAAGGAGATAGCAAAAAGAATAGCGTTATCTGCTTTATAAATGATAGACAAGGATAGTAATACCTATGTTAAAAAACACTGCCATTATGTGTAGTCATTATGGTTGTGAGACTTGATATTAAGAGTTGGTACTACTAGAGTCGTTGTCCGTTTGTGAATTAGTTGGTTTGTATGTTCGACGATAACTTTTGATCGATTTTATCAATCAATTTCAAATTTTCAACACTTATTCTTTGAACCATTATACTCATCTAGTTCGTTAGCAAACTGAATTTACTTACTCCTTTGTTCTTCTTAGGGATATAACAGGATGTAAATTTCTAGAAATATAGCTAAAACATTAATATTTTGAAATATAGCTGAAAAAAATATATAAAGCTCACCTAGAAGTTGAGCAATAGGTTTTGACAGTGATGCTCCTTCTCCAATCCAATATAAAATTCTCTCAACGTTTAGAGCGACCAATTTCTCGTTGTATTTGTTAGGCAATGGATCATAGCTGCCGAGCTGTTCAATGGGATGGTCACGTTCTGATCGATGTGCCTGGAATTAAAATGGAACAAGAGAAAACAAGAGAATAGTCTGTTATTGTTGTTTGCAACAATGTTTTGTCAAAATACAAAATTGTAGTCACAGCACAATGTGAGCAGTGAACATCCATATATGGTGCCGTAATTTAGGCTTCTTAATTTTACAGGGACCTCTATCTGAATAAATTAAAAGTAATCGTTCAACCTTGAGAAATTATAATTATGTAAAAAGAAAGTACTAACCATTGATACAACTATGTGATAAAACGGCCGATTTGCACACCCATATCTGATAAAACGAATTGCTTTTTCTGCATGCGGCACATTTTTCCCACCGCCACTGGCAGGGAACAATTTTGGGAACGGATACTTAACTCTCATATTATTACAAAATTTTTGAAACAATCAGTAATTTTTCAATTGGAAATATTTACTTGAAGCTTTTATTTTTGAGGTAACTTAACCTCAAAAAACTAGACCGGACACAGGATTGGAGCAAAAACGATACGATAGTCGATGGTACGTTTATCTCTATCGATATTTCCTGTAATATGCAATATATCGATACTTTCAATTATAGAAATTCATCATTGGCCTCAATCGTAAGGAAATTTATTTATTTTCTTGACGGGTTCTATTGAAAGAAATTATGAACCATTTTTATACAGATTGATGAAAATTTCCCAATATTCTGGGGGATACAGCTTTGGGGGAACAGCACTGTAAGTTTGTATGCTATCAAAGATATGACTGCATTCTAATATTACAACGTAGAATTGATCGATTGGTCTTTATTTGCATTCATACAGGGTAGAGTAAGAAATGTACTCACTGGAATGAAAGGTTTATTTATTTCAATATGCATTGTCAAAAATGTCATTCGATTATAATATGTGACTATCCGAAACTGATTTTTTCAGTTTACTTCAGATTAGAAATAATGGAATCCTCGACTGGTGTTTGTAGTGGTAACATATGATCAGCTGATTTTGTTAAAATCTGCAAGCAGCCAGCAGTATCGCAATTTCGCAATGGCTGTGACAGTGTGTGTGTTGTGCGTCAGTTCGTTGGTTTCTGTTTTTGGATTGCGTCTGTATCGCTTCATTTGAATTTGTTTTTGGTTTATCAGCAATAATTTATTACTTTATACAACAACGAAAAGCTAAAATAAAGAACAACATGGAATATTGAAAACTATGTGGGAAAGTTTCATCAAAATATTTCCAGTGATAACTGCAGAACGGTTGCTTTGGGTCAAGTACTGTACTAGAAAATTCTGTTTTCAAATATTGAAAACTATGTGGGAAAGTTTCATCAAAATATTTCCAGTGATAACAGCAGAACGGTTGCTTTGGGTCAAGTACTGTACTAGAATGCTTTTAAATTCTATTACTAACTGTATGTAACACTTTATGTTTTAATATTTATTAAGGGTTAATATTTTTTTATTTCAATTGTAACTTAGGTCAATAATAATTTGAAAACCTTTGTAGCTTGTAGGCTACGGAAGCCAACCTCATCAACTCCAGGCTCGGATATTTTGCTTATAACCAATATTATTATTAAAAAATTTAGGCTACTTCAAATTTTTCACTTAATATTAACACAAAATTAATAAAGATTTTTAAATGTTATGCCCCAAATTTGATCGGTTCTGATATCAACAATAATTCCACAGCGTAATTATGTTTAAAATTTTAGGCTTCAGGAAAACCCACATCTATTACCGGTAAGCCTACGGTCTTTTTGCTAGTTATTCTATCTTTATAAATTCTCTTCTAAGTTTCAAATTGATAGAATTATTGAATTAAGAAGTGGTCACTTAATTCTTAGTATAACTCTCAGTCTTGTTTCTGTCAACTTTTCTTATTTCTTAAATTTCAAATTTGAAAAGTCATTCATGTTGGCCAATTTTCAACTTAGCCTACCAACTATAAAACTACAAACTACTATCTTCAACTACAAAATATAACTTCAACTACGAGCATTTAATTATTTCAAGCTATTCCATTAATTTTTTTATGATTAAATTGTTCTAATATTTTATATCTCATTTATATAGACATTTTAAAATATAGAGGACTAAAGATAACCCAGTGACTCAAATAGTTTTAGATCTAAGAACTCAGTCTCTTAGTGCCTATATTTAATTTCTTGTCTTGCTCCTAATTAATAATTGTAAACCCAATAAAAAATCACCTATAGCTGACTTGAATTCTACATAAACTACATAATTAATTCGTTTTAAATTCTCAGTATCTTTTACGTGTTTTTACAAGACTTTATGTTCTGACTTGATTAAGTTGTTTGGCTTTTTAGTAGATTATCTGTATGTATATAATGTGTCTAACCACAGACCCTAAATCCCAATTCCGTTTTTACTGCTAACCTTTTTATTTATTATGGTTAATCTAGCATGCTAGTGTTGAAAGCCTCCAATAAATGTTGTGTTTATTTATCATGCTGAAAACAACCACAAGTATTCAACTGTCTCTCTTTTGTTCATTCTAATTCTTTTGACACATTAGATCTTTCCTAATGTAGTAGTTCACTGTTATTATTCTAGGCGTGTTCCCACATATCAGTGTACGTGTCTAGTACACATTAAAAATATGTTTCACATAAGTTCTATTGATAAGAATATTCTCACACAACTTGTCGTAGGCACTGGTACTAAAATGTGGGAATCCACCTGAACCCTATAAACGCCCTTTCTCTTGGCTGCTCTAATACCCTAAATTATTTTTATTAGTCTTTAGGCCCGCCGCAAAGTAGACTTACGCTAATCCACGAAAAGCAAACCACGCCGTGGGATGTTTTGTAAACCATTGCTAGGCTTCTCTAGACATCTGTGTAATACATGCGATGAATAATCCACTTGTCAGCTGATTGATTATGAATAATTCTATATAGCAAGGGTTTACAAAACATCCCACGGCGTGGGTTGCTTTTTGTAGATTAGCTTGGGTCTACTTTGCTGTCGGCCTTAGGCCCTGAAATTGAAGATAAGTTCCACTGTCATAAGTTTTGCAAAAGTCTTGATATAATATAGGGATAGGCTATTTTTTTAGTTTTATCAATTAATATCGGGGGCATCAAGCTTCACTCAAAAGTACAATGGCTTATGCCTCATCCACACTTGGCAAGTGCGTACAAATGATTCGAGGTTGAGACCTGGTTCAAATGAATTTTGCATCATAAATTTACTGTTATCCAAATTTTATCAAAATCGTTAGAGCCGTTTTAGAGATCCGTCCAACAAACAAACATAAATTGCTCACTCAATAGAATAGGATTGAATAGCCTACTAACTAAAGATCATTAATTTTACATTCTCATTTCAACATACAGTATAAGTATTAGGCCTTGCCTACTCTTGAAATATCTAAATTAACAGTTTCTACCTTTTCTGATTTTATGACATTTTACCCCATAATTAGGATTGATCAATCACTTTGGTGTTGATTGAATGATTCAATTTTATTCTATTATTAATGTTGTCATCTTCAACCATGTTTTTTAATTTTCTCTCTTCTATCATTAGATATAATTAAATTAGACATGTCTATCTTGAAATAATAGACATCACCATAATAGTATCATAAGACGATGAATTTTCTGTTATTACTTGATTATACTTGAATCTTCTGTCATTATTTAATATTTATATCCTCTTTTTATTTAAAGTTTCAATTGTTCCCCAAGTAAATATCATTAACATCATTAGAAGTAAGTTAGGCCTATATTTAATTTAAATAATAAATCCTGTATCCTTAGAAATGTAAAAATGAAGCAGTTACTGAATTAATCTATGTCCATCAATGTATCTTCTTTTTGTGGTTTTTTTTACATGTCAGAGAATTTAAATCCTTCAATTATTTTACTGCTTAAGTCCTTCATGGAGTTGAAACTGGAATAGTCATTGTCTCACATGCATCTTAAATGCTTTTTATTCTCTTTCTGTCTTTCTTTTGTAAAATATATGTTGCTTTTCAAATCTTTGTACTGTCCAATTCCATTCCCACCCAATAAGGCCTACCTTTATTATTCAATGGTACAAGATTCAAGATAAAATAGTTTTCAATAATGAGTGAATTAAGCTATTAATTTTTGTTTTGGAAATTGTCCAGTATTTCAGATAACTATAACTATCATTTTTCCTATTCCAAATTAGATTATATTTTAACTTTCATTCACAATCCTTTAATTAGGATTAAGCTTTTCATGGCTTGTTTGGACTTGGATCTTTTATCATTATGAATAATATTCGTATCCTCTAAAAACCTTTGACCTAGCAAAACTTTCATGATTTATTATTGTATGACTGCATTTTAACTGCAGTTCCTGTACTCTTTCTTCCAGTATTGTAAGCGATCATTGTTGAAAGTATCAAGAGAAAAAATACAAAAAAGAAACAAAAGAGAAAAAAAAACAAAAAGGGAAAGAAAAAAAAGAGAAGAAAAACCAGAAAAAATAAAATGAAAAGAACAAAAAAGAAAAAGAACAAAAAATAAAAAAAATTTAAAAAAAATTGAAAGAAAAAAGTTATTCCTGGAAATTTGAGCAATTGTGATAACTTTGTAATGTTCATTTCTTCCACAATTCATGTTAATGATTGTATAAAATTAATATGTTTCTGTGAAACATGCATCTTGAATGCTAGAATAATTCATTGTTATAAGATAGGCAACTTTTTCACTACTCATGAACTTCATAAATATGAAAATGATATAGTCAGTGTCTGACATGCATCTTAAAAGATTTTTTCCCTTGGTATATTATTTATTTTGTCAAAGATAGCTTTGTCAAACTCTGTTAAACTACTTAGATCCCTCCCTACCCAATTTACTTTATTACTTAATGGTAAAAGATTCAAGATAAATTAGTTTTCAAAAATGACTGAATTATTAAAATTAATGTTGGAAGTTGTCCAGTATTCAGGATAAATCTAACTTACCAAATTTTAATTTACCATTTTTCTATTCCAAATTTAATTGAATTGAATTCAATTTAATTATTTTTCTATAAATAATTACATTCGACTTTCATTAAAAATCCTTTAATTAAGATTCAGCTTTCATGCCACTTGATTAGACTTGGATCTTTCATCATTATGTAATTTTCATATCCTCTAAAATCTTTCCCCCTAGCAAATCTTTCTTTCCTCAATCATTGTAAGCCTGCATCTTAAAAGAAGTCTCTCTACTCTTCCTGTTAGTTGTAAGCAATCATTGTTAGAAGTATCAATAGAAAATAAAAAAATTAAGAGAAAAAGATAAAAAAAAAACAAAAGAAAAGAAAGAAAAAACAAAAAAGAAAAGAAAATAAAAACAAAAAAGAAAAGAAAAAAGAACAAAAAAGAAAAAAAATAATTAAAAAAATTGAAAAATTAGAAAAACAAACAAAAAATGAATGAAAAAATAAATTATTTGTGGAAATTTGAGAAATTGTGATAACTTTGTAATGTTCATTTCTTCCACAATTCATGTTAATGATTGTATGTATAAAATTGATATGTTTCTGTGAAACATGCATCTTAAATGCTAGAATAATCTAGCATTAGATTATTTAGTACAATTTTAGTTGTACTTATGCCGGCAGTGCCAAAATAATGACAATAGTGTGCTAAATATTAGGCCTAGTGATAAAAATGTTGTTATGTTATGACACTTGTTTTGTTTATTTCTCTTTTTCTTTCAATTTTGTTCTATTGTTTGCACATTGTTGTCTCTTTGTGATATTTTGAAGATGTAATTTGTTTTTGGCAAATAAATCAATTCAATTCAATTCAATTCAATCTATAGTTATAATGTAGACAATTATTTCACTACTCTAGAAATTCATGAATGTGATGTCAATATCTGACATGTATCTTAAATGCTTTTTTCCCTTGGTATATTATTTATTTTGTCAAATACAAAAAAAAATGAAGAGAAAAAGAACAGAAAAGAAAAAAGAAAAAACAAAAAAGAAAAGAAAAAACAGAAAAGAAAATAAAAAACAAAAAAGAAAAGAAAAAAGAACAAAAAAGAAAAAATAATTAAAAAAAATTGAAAAATTAAAAAAAAAATGAAAGAAAAAATAAATTATTTGTGGAAATTTGAGCAATTGTGATAACTTTGTAATGTTCATTTCTCCCACATTTCAAGTTAATGATTGTTTAAAATTAATATGTTTCTGTGAAACATGCATCTTAAATGCTAGAATAATCCATAGTTAAGATAGGCGACTTTACTACTAAGGATTTTCATAAATGTGAAAATAATTTAGTCAGTGTCTGACATGCATCTTAAATTGCTTTAGTCAGTGTCTGACATGCATCTTAAATGCTTTAGTCAGTGTCTGACATGCATCTTAAATGCTTTAGTCAGTGTCTGACATGCATCTTAAATGCTTTAGTCAGTGTCTACATGCATCTTAAATGCTTTAGTCAGTGTCTGACATGCATCTTAAATTGCTTTAGTCAGTGTCTGACATGCATCTTAAATGCTTTAGTCAGTGTCTGACATGCATCTTAAATGCTTTAGTCAGTGTCTGACATGCATCTTAAATGCTTTAGTCAGTGTCTGACATGCATCTTAAATGCTCTACTTCACTCTCTGTCTTTCTTTTGTAAACGATAATGTAGCTTCATTTATCTTTGTACTATCCAAACCCCTTCATACCCAATTTCCTTTATCATTTTATGGTACAATATTCAAGATAAATTAGTTTTCAAAAATAAGTGAATTTTCAAAAATAATGTTGGTAATTGACCAGGATTCAAGATAAATATGACTTACCTCTTTCCTATACCAGATTCACTCGAATTGAATTCAATTCTAATGTTATCATTACTATTCTAATCATTTTTCTCATTACATTTGAATTTTATTTTCAATCCTTTAATTAGGATTAAGCCTTTCATGGCACTTGATCAGACTTGAATCTTTCATCATTATGTAATTTTCATTTCCTCTAAAATCCTTCCACCTAGCAGATATTTCCTCAATCATTGTAAGCCTGCATCTTGAATGCAATCCCTCTACCCTTCCTGTTAGTTGTAGAGCAATCATTGTTTGAAGTATCAAGAGAACATAAAAAAACAAAAGAGAAAATAAAAAAAATAAATAAAAAAAGATGGAAAAAACAAAAAAAAATGAAAGAAAAAATAAATTATTTGTGGAAATTTTAGCAATTGTGATAACTTTGTCATGTTCATTTCTTCCACCATTGAAGTTCTCAATGACTGTAACAGAGAAATTGTTTCTATTTCATGCATCTTAAATGCACCTATACTAATCCATAGTCATAAGATAGGCAACTTTTTCACTACTCAGGAGCTTCATGTATGTGAAAATGACTGTCATTGTCTGACATGCATCTTAAATGCTTTTGATTCTCTTTCTGTCTTTCTTTTGTAAAATGTATGTTGCTTTTTCAATCTTTATTATTCAATGGTACAAGATTCAAGATGAATTAGATTTCAATAATGTGTGAATTAAGTAATTTAAAAAAATTTGGAAATTGTCCAGTATTTCAAATAATTATAACTATCATTTTTCCTATTCCGAATTAGATTAAATTCTAACTTTCATTCACAATCCTTTAATTAGGATTAAGCTTTTCATGGCTTGTTTGGACTTGGATCTTTTATCATTATGAGTAATATTCATATCCTCTAAAAACCTTTGACCTAGCAAAACTTTCATGATTTATTATTGTATGACTGCATTTTAAATGCAGTTCCTGTACTCTTCCTTCCAGTATTGTAAGCGATCATTGTTGAAAGTATCAAGAAAAAATACAAAAGAGGAAAAAAACAAAAAGGGAAAGAAAAAACAAAAAAGAAAAGAAAAAACAAAAAAGAAAATGAAAAGAACAAAAAATAAAAAAGATAAAAAAAAACAAAAATTGAAAGAAAAAAAAATATTCCTGGAAATTTGAGCTATTGTGATAACTTTGTAATGTTCATTTCTTCCACAATTCATGTTAATGATTGTATGTATAAAATTGATATGTTCCTGTGAAACATGCATCTTAAATGTTAGAATAATTCATTCTTATAAGATAGGCAACTTTTTCACTACTCATGAACTTCATAAATGTGAAAATGATATAGTCAGTGTCTGACATGCATCTTAAATGCTTTTTTCCCTTGGTATATTATTTATTTTGTCAAAGATGTGTAGCTTTGTCAAACTTTGTTAAACTACTCAGATCCCTCCCTATCCAATTTACCTACTTTATTACTTAATGATACAAGATTCAAGATAAATTAGTTTTCAAAAATGACTGAATTATTAAAATTAATTTTGGGAAATTGTCCAGTATTCAGGATAAATATAAGTTACCATTTTTCTATTCCAAATTTAATTTAATTCAATTCCATTATTATTCTATAAATAATTACATTCGACTTTTATTCACAATCCTTTAATTGGGATCCAGCCTTTCATGGCACTTGATTAGACTAGGATCTTCTATCATTATGTAATATTCATATCCTCTAAAATCCTTCCACCTAGCAAATCTTTCTTTCCTCAATCATTGTAAGCCTGCATCTTGAAAGAAGTCTCTCTACTCTTCCTGTTAGTTGTAAGCAATCATTGTTAGAAGTATCAATAGAAAATAAAAAAAATGAAGAGAAAAAGAACAAAAAAGAAAAAAGAAAAAACAAAAAAGAAAAGAAAAAACAGAAAAGAAAATAAAAAAACAAAAAAGAAAAGAAAAAAGAACAAAAAAGAAAAAATAATTAAAAAAAAATTGAAAAATTCAAAAAAAAATGAAAGAAAAAATAAATTATTTGTGGAAATTTGAGCAATTGCGATAACTTTGTAATGTTCATTTCTCCCACATTTCAAGTTAATGATTGTTTAAAATTAATATGTTTCTGTGAAACATGCATCTTAAATGCTAGAATAATCCATAGTTAAAAGATAGGCGACTTTTTCACTACTCAGGATTTTCATAAATGTGAAAATGATTTAGTTAGTGTCTGACATGCATCTTAAAATGCTTTAGTCAGTGTCTGACATGCATCTTGAATGCTTTAGTCAGTGTCTGACATGCATCTTAAATGCTTTATTCAGTGTCTGACATGCTTTGGTCAGTGTCTGACATGCATCTTAAATGCTTTAGTCAGTGTCTACATGCATCTTAAATGCTTTAGTCAGTGTCTGACATGCATCTTAAATGCTTTAGTCAGTGTCTGACATGCATCTTAAATGCTTTAGTCAGTGTCTGAATGCATCTTAAATGCTTTAGGTAGTCAGTGTCTGACATGCATCTTAAATGCTTTAGTCAGTGTCTGACATGCATCTTAAATGCTTTAGTAAGTGTCTGACATGCATCTTAAATGCTTTAGTCAGTGTCTGACATGCATCTTAAATGCTTTAGTCAGTGTCTGACATGCATCTTAAATGCTTTACTTCACTCTCTGTCTTTCTTTTGTAATTAATAATGTAGCTTCATTAATCTTTGTACTATTCAAATCTCTTCATACCTAATTCCCTTTATCATTTAATGGTACAAGATTCAAGATAAATTAGTTTTCAAAAATATGTGAATTATCAAAAATATTGTTGGTAATTGACCAGGATTCAAGATAAATATGACTTACCTTTTTCCTATTCCAAATTCACTCGAATTGAATTCAATTCTAATGTTATCATTACTATTCTAATATTTTTTCTCATTACATCGAATTTTATTTACAATCCTTTAATTAGGATTAAGCCTTTTACGGCTCTTGATCAGACATGAATCTTTTATCATTATGTAATGTTCATATCCTCTAAAATCCTTCCACCTAGCAAATATTTCCTCAATCATTGTAAGCCTGCATCTTGAATGCAATCCCTCTACCCTTCCTGTTAGTTGTAGAGCAATCATTGTTTGAAGTATCAAGAGAACATAAAAAAGAACAAAAAAGGAAAAAAAAGAAAAGAAAAAAAAGAGAAAAGAACAAAAAATAAATAAAAAAAGATGGAAAAACTTTGTCATGTTCATTTCTTCCACCATTGAAGTTCTCAATGATTGTAACAAAAAAAATTGTTTCTGTATAACATGTATCGTAAATGCACCTATATTAGAATAATCCATAGTTATAAGATAGGCAACTTTTTCACTACTCTGGACGTCCTCTTCATGAATGTGAAAATGACAGTTATTGTCTGACATGCATCTTAAATGCTTTTCCTCTCCATGTATCTTTTATGCTCTTTGAATCCCATCACTACCCTCTATTATCTAATGACACAAGATTCAAGACCAGTTTATTTATAAAAACGTTTCCCACAAAATTTTTAAAATTTTACAATATTTAATGTAAATTCACCTATATTTTAGTATCAAAATCAATTTGACATTATCTATAATAGACACAGACTTTTAAAAGTTGAAAATTTCAAACAAACTTTTTTCCCCACATTTAACATTTTCTTTTCAATTCCCTGATTTTTAATATAATACAAATCAACCCTGAATTGCAATATAATCCAATTATAATATAAAACACCTTTTAAATACCTATGTTATAATACTCCTTCCTAGGCATTCAAAAACTATTCATATGCATTGATCCTTGAAATTTTCTGTCCACGATCCTATCCCTATTTCTAATGCTTCCGCAAAACTAATGACAAACACTGTAAACGTCTTACTGGACCAAATTTAATTATATTCGGACTATATCAAGACAAAGCTTAGTGACCCTAGATCTGTTTTTCTACACTATTGGCTAAAGAAAAAGAAAATCATAAATTATTATTAAATATGAAATGAATGGTGATGCTATTTCTCGACTTTTTTGACATGGTTGTCAGATAAAATAAATTTATATGAATTTGGGAGAGGAATAGCACAAGGTTACCTTATTTGTTTCTCTCCCTATATGAACTACTTATTGTAAGAGTCAATAACGAATAAAGAAACAATAGCCAGTCAAATTTTTAGATTGAGTACATCATTTAATAATACTCGTACAATAATATTCTATAATACATTATTATAATAATACGGTGTTGCTGGATTCTAATAACACAAGAGGTTATTTTGCCTTTAAATTCTTTAAATTAATATCTCATCATAATTCTTCATCTTGTAATGCTTTACTTTTCAATTCTGGATATTTCATCAGTTGGTCTACTATCCTATTTTAGACAATAAATTGTTCATAACTCATAACCAAAATTTTCTTCTCTAATCTATTCTTCTTTTCGAATTTTATCTAACATTTTTGTTGCTTTCATGTGAAGATTAATAAATGTTTTTAACATGTGCGTGTCTTCTGATAGATGTTGAATTTTGTTTCCTGTACAAAAACATTCAGAAACATTTTTCAATTATTGAAAAATTTCAGTTTTGTTGTGTTTTTGGTCTTCTGATAGATTTTGAATGTTTTTTTTTTGTACAAAAACTTTCAGAAACATTTTTCAATTATTGAAAAATTGTAGTTTTGTTGTGTTTTTTAGCTGCAGTAACATTGATTGTTTGCTGTAAATTGTTAATGTTGTAAGTTTTTGGAAAATTGTAAATTTGTAATAGTTTTCTGCAATCAGAACACTCTTACTATCGTCTGATTGATATTTGGGGGTTTCTCGTGATCGACCTCGCACAGTCGTGATTTGGGTGGGCAAGGAAGCAAAGGAGCAACGTCTTCCCTTCTTAGTAGACTGGTCAGGCGGGATCCAACCTCAAGGAGATCTTTATGGGCACGGGCTGATTGCTGGCCGGCCGGCTCTGGTGTTGACAACTCTTCTTATAGGTCCTTGACAGTATAACCAGTGTCGAGGTGGTCCTATCTTCGGTGTTTCCGCTTTTTAGGGAAGGTGACAGGCCGCTGACAGGGGCTCTCGCGTCCTATGGAGAGGTAGAAAGTTGCTGACAGAAGGTCTTGCGTCCTAAGGAGAGGTCAGGGGTCGCTGACAGAAGGTCTCGCGTCCCTGAGGAAGAGAGCAGGTGCGTACAGACTTACACTCTGCTCCGCAAACGAACGTTAGGCGAGCAGTTTGCAAGATGATCGCAGGTCGCACAAGAACAGAACGCAAACAGAGCGCGAGCTTAGAAAGATTGTAGGGCAAACTAATCAATAGCTGCACGTGCGCGGTTAACGTTTTCGTTGGATCAGTTAAGATATTTGTGTTAAAATATGAAATTATCAAAATTAATAATTCATTAATAAAGAATTAATATTAAATAATATAAAGTTATAAAAACATGTTTAATAATACCAGGATATTAGCAGAAAAAGGGAGTGGCCGTAGTCGAGTGGATTAGATGCTGGCTTTGTAATCCAAAGGCCCGGGTTCGAATCCCAGCCAGGGCAAGATATTTTTCACGGGCCACTCCCGTGTTTCGGATGAACACGTTAAGCCGTCGGTCCCGGCTGCCTAAAAAGCAGTCGTTAGGTCTTGTCAGAGGCCCTGAAATTGATCAGTTGCGACCTGAAAACTCATGTTTATTATTATTATAGCAGAAAAAGCCGATCTCCCAACCAAGCATTTCACCTAGAAATTCTGGTTGGAATATTTTATTTAGTTTTGTCACCTAATTTAACTGGGTTGAACATTTCACATTTTGTGAGGTTATTTAATTGTTGTAGCTTATTGAAGTCAACAATAAGACGAGCGCACGATCATCTTGCGAACATATTGCAAACCTCTCGTGTAACGTTCATGATTGGAGCGTGTTCGTGGCGCGTATATCTGTACTCACCTTAAGGAGATATCGGGGGTTGCTGACAGGAGGTCCCGCGTCCCTGGGGAAGAGAGCAGGTCGCTGATAGGAGTTCTCCCGCCCTGAGGAAGGCTTGGAAGCGGAGTGGTGCTCTCTGTGATGCTAGAGGCTGATAGGTGGTGACTGAGAAAAAATTATGAACTCTATAATCTGTATGGACAATCAAGCATTGTTACAGAAATTGAGCTAGAATCCGTTGGTTGGGCCATATGGAACGGATGCCGGAAACCCGTACAGCACGCATGTCTCTGTATCAGCAACCAAGGGGATAAAGAAAACACAGCCGACCACGCATGATATGGTTAGATGACGTAGAGGCAGACCTTCAATCCTTGGGCATAAGAAAGTGTAGGCAGCGAGCACATGATAGAGATGCATAGAAAAGGCTTGTGGAGGAGGCCAAAGCTCTTCAAGGGCTGTGGAGTCAATGAGTAGTAGTAGGTGCTCTCTGAAGGAGTGCTGTGGCTGAAGCAGAGTAGGTAAAAGTTGAGCCACCTTCGTCGGCCGGCTCTCCAACCCTGTTTATCTGGGATGCACGTAGCACCTAGATCTTCCAGACAGTTTAGCGAGTTTAGCTATATCCACCCGTCATTTCTAGCATTCGTTCGTAACGAATTCACTTCGTTACACTACTGAAACATTCCCTGCGTATCTGGGATGCGCGTAGCACCTAGATCTTCCAGACAGTTTAGCGATAACTAAACGTCATTTGTAGCATTATCCTTCGTAACTAATTTACTTTGTCACACTGATGAAACATTATGCTGTTGTTATATAGGTAATTTTGTATGCTGCACAATTTTGAGAGATGTTGATCTATTCTATTTACCTGTCATTTTTGCTTTCTTTGTTCTCCAATTGCCCACGCACAAGCCTAGGACAAAATACAAGCATCACGTTCAAAGTTAAATTCAATCTGAAATTGAAGTTGCACTATCATCATTGCTTATAATAGTACACTATCATTATTGCTTGTTGCGTTGCTCTTATTTTATTTCGATTTCTAATCAACATTTGCTTGTATGAGGCTCTTCAATCTTTTTTCCCATAGCTCTATAGACCAGGGTGGGATTTGGCTTCCTCCACAACCATCCTCCATTCCTTTAAGCCTCTTTGTCTTGAATCAATCTCCTCCATCCTCTATAGCCCATCTTTATTAAATCATCTCTGATCTTATCCTCAGGAAAAAGCCTGTTTTTCTGTTCCCAATCATTTTATGATCAAGTTGTTTTGCTGTTGTTGTTGTTGAATAAATCCTCCCATCGTATTCTCGGTCTGTCGCTTTTCCTTCTCGAGTAAAGCTTATTTTTAAGCACTATTTTTGGCATTCTGTTCTCATTCATCCTGTGAACATGTCCAAACCATCTAAGTCGCTGTGTCTTTTTGAAGCGTACTACGGCCTCTTATAAATGATTCAAGTTTGGCATTGGTTCTTTTTCTCCACTTCATTAACGGGACTATGAATTTTCCTAAGCACCTTCCGTTCCAATACACTCAAGTTGTGATTGTCTTCCATAGTCAAAGTCCACGATTCAGAGCCATGGCTCTTCAAAAATACTGCTACGATATTGAAGTCTTATGGCCAGACTATAGGCCATATGACGTATATTAGGCGTTTTCAGACAGCGTTTTTGGAGTCGGCAAGGCAGAAGTTCTCCGATTGGCTGATTGGATTGTCGCTTGAAAAAACGTCTAGTAAGACGCTTGGAAAAATGCTTATTATGGTCTGGTCTTTCTTCATTCAAGAAAAAATTTCTTCCTCTAATTTCAATTCTAATTCTCTCTTTATTTCACATACAAGGTGACATAACCCTCATACTATGAATGTCATTCTCTTTGCTAACTAAGTGTAATAATTCTAAAGTTTTTAATTTTTTGTGATACATTCTGTGATTCATTTAGAGTATAAAATCAACCTTCAAAATTCAAAATTTTAAATCATCATTTCTGGACCGAAAATCAAGTGACGATGCAGTGTGTGACTATATAACCTTCTTTTGGACAAAATTAACATTTTATCAAAATTTTTGGAGAGAAATAGTACAGGCTGAGCCTAGTTTTTCCTCCAATGTCATAATTGTATTATGATTATAGTATTTTATACAATAAATAAATAAAAATAACTATTACTTTGATGAATTCTCCAATCGAACAGATTATTCATCATCATTTACAATCAACTTGAGGACAAAGAAACAGACTACAGTCCAAAACTTCTTTTCATTCCAATTTCATAGAATAAATTGTCCAAATAAAGGTTATGTGCGACTTTTTAATTCTTCACTAACTTTTTCCACATTGAAACAAAACACAAACACTTGAAATAATTTATTTTGAATTTAGAAAGATTAAGATCCGAATTGATAACAAAATTCCTTCTACTTGACACTCAAAACTGTTTTAGATTAACTGTTTGTTAGATTCCAACTATTTTTTCTTGAGAACCGTATTGTTTGGAAATTTTAAAATTCCATATTTAGCGTGACTTTTGCGGTTTGATATACATTCTGGAACCCATCAAACACAAACCATTTTTTAAAAATTTACTTTCAATTTCCATTATAGCCTATATTATCTATTATTATAGTATTATCGAGGAGTGGCCGTAGCCTAGTGGATTAGATGCTGGCTTTATAATCCAGAGGCCTGGGTTCGAATCCCAGCCTGGGCAAGATATTTTTCTCGGACCACTCCCGTGTTTCGGATGAGCACGTTAAATCGTCGGTCCTGACTGCCTAAAAAACAGTCATGTCAGAGGCCCTGAAATTGATCAGTTGTGACCTGAAAACTCTGACACCAGACCTGAGCCAGCCAGGTTACTCGAAATTATTATGTATTATTATAGTATTACAGTGGTCGCCAAACAGTCGATTGCGAGCTACCGGTAGCTCGTGGGGTAGTTTTTGGTAGCTCACAGAAATGCTCGTGCTAAAGAATGTCGTCCAGTTTGAATATAAACACTTTCTCAGTCTGAAGAAAATCAATGACGAGAAAAATCCTCCACAGCACCAAATCAATAACAAAGAATACGTTACAATTCTTTCAGACTTGAGACAACAGTTTGATCAACGATTTCAAGATTATAAAATCATATCAAATATGGTACAATTCATAAACTCTCTTCTGTAGAGATGCAGAAGATTTCGCAGCTTGTGTTGTAAAACATTTTGGTGGTGATCAGGCCTCAGTTCAAATGGAATTTGTGGATTTTCAAAATGATCTCTCAGATCACTTTCTACAACTGGGAATATTTGTCCTCAAGTCCCCAAAGAAAACTATCCAAATATTATTCACGTTGCATTGAGGTTGAAAGCCATGTTCTGCTTTATTATTTCATACTTGTGTGAAGCATCTTTTTAAAGTATGAAATTCTTAAAAAATCGATATAGGAATATATAGATTAATATATAGACTTAATAGATTATAGATAGACTCTATAGATTATAGATTTAATATATAGACTGACTGATGAACATTTGGACAACTGCATCGGAATGGCGGCTACAACGTACACTCCAAACATCAAGAAAATACTTGATGACCAAAAAGAGTTCCATTTCTCTCATTGAAATGTACATTTCAACTTTTGTTATACTTTTTGCTATGAGATAAGTAGATTTCAACAACAGAAAATATCTAAAAAGATGTATCTTTATAGACAATAAAAGTGTGAAAATTTCATCTTGCGTACCGTACTTCAGTCTAATATTCGTTGGTAGCTCACTAGAAGATTTATAAATGCTATTCTAGCTCACAGGCTCATCAGTTTGGCGACCATTGTAGTATTATCTGCACCTAGTTTATACTAAATAGGTTCCTCTTGATATTTTGTTAATTTTTATCTACTTATCTAATTGTTTCAGTTTACGTGCAACAATTAGTGTCACTGCAGACTGCACTGTTCAAAGACAGTATATTACATAACATGAGAACTCAAACAGAAATGGTGAGTAATTTTCAGTTGATACAGCATATAATAGTCCTAACTATCCTCTACTGTATATCATATCTATTCTACACTCCATAATAGCTTGATAACTTCAATATTGTGACAAGTAAGAATTTTTTTGTTCAAAATAATAAGTTAATCCTATACCTTATTTGTGACACATTCTTGATAAGATTGGAGAAAAACAACAATTATGTTTAGGAATACTTATACTTACCATAATTAAAGATAGTAACTACTGATTAGTGGATACCGTACCAAATGATTGTATTGTATTTTCACAATACATGTCATAATGTTAGATTGGTTATACTCGTGCCTAATGCAGCCTAATTCAGAAGCTTTTTAAATATTGAGAACCGACATGCACAGGAAAAATATTTAACCTAGCTGGTTAGGTAAGTGCTATGTATTTAAAAAATTAATTAACTTGATAATTCACTCAGACTATAAAACTTTCATTTTGAGTCAATGATTTGATATTTTCACAATGTAAGTAAGGCCAAGTCTATCTTTATCATGAAAATATCAAGTTTTTTTATTAAGGCAAATCTTAGCTTTAAAGCTCAAACTTGCCCCCCGTTCACATTCAAAATTAATTTGAAAAATCTTTCTTTTATTTCATGCTTGACATACCCTGAAATTTTTATTGAATTTCCATCCAAATTAAAAAAAATACAGAAGTAATTGTAATAATTGAAATTATGTGATTCATATACAATAATTCGCATGGACTTATAGCTACTTTTTTACAGTATTATCCATATAGTCCACGTTATAATGGCAGTATTCGATCAATATTGGTGTTGATATCCTTGTCTATCATTCGAAAATGCAGGTAGTACTATCCTTTTCCAGCTCTACAACGTTAACAGATCGTTTTTTAACAATGTAGAAATATAATTCATTAACAAAATATTCATTCTCTATTAATTTTATCTTTGAAAAATATAATTTCTAATAAAATATATTTCTTTATTTTCAACAAGAATAAACCGTTAATATTATATCAGATTTACCGGTATCAGCTATCAGGCAGTTGGGGGACGTGGACCTCATTGTAGTTGGGAATACTGATGCAGTGGTCGACAAGCCTGGCCAACTATTGGAGGTTGCCAGTGATTGGTTCCGGGTGAGCATACTTACATTGATGAGAGGAAGACACTAAATCTACTCTGCACTCTAAGGCAGAATCCACCAAATTTCGAGGAATGCAGTGTGAAGCTGTTTGGATTTATGATGGAAGGATGCCACATTGACATGGTAGCAGCAGGTTGACATGATCTGCAATAAACTGTTGAGAGCTACATATCTGATGTGTTCGCTGAGAAGTCATTTTTCCTTGGAGTATCTGGCAATAGCATACTATGGCCTCTTCCACAGCCATGCCAATTATGGTATTTTGTTTTGGGATCATGCAGGCGGCTACAGAAAAATCCTGCTCCTACAAAATAAAAAGTCATTTTTCCTTGGAGTACCTGGCTACAGCTTATCATGGCCTCTTCCACAGTCATATCCATTATGATATTTTGCATAAGGGAGATGCAGGCAGCTGCAGAAAGATCCTGCTGCTACAAAAGAAGGTTCTCCATCACCTTGTCTCATCGACTGGAACACTGTGCGCCAATCTTTAGAAAACTAAAGATTGTGACAGTCTATAATCAATACCTGTTTAGTTCGCTGTTAGGCTTGGCGTACACCGGTTAGTCAAGACAAGATCAGACACGTTTAGTCACAATACTTCACATAGTTGCTTATGACGCAACTCACACTGATTAGTCATTGCAATTAGACATGACTCCATAAGCAACTATGTGAAGTATTGTGACTAAACCTGACTAGTCTTGTCTTGACTAACCGATGTACGCCCAGCCTTAGGCTAGGCACACACTAGTTAGTCAAGACAAGACATGATTAGACACAATACTGAACATAGTTGCTTATGACGCAACACACACTGATTAGTCATTGCAATTAGACATGTCTTCATAAGTAACTATGTGAAAATTGTGACTAGTCTTGTCTTGACTAATCGGTGTGTGACCAGCCTTAGGCAAGGCTAGTCAAGACAAGATCAGACACGTTTAGTCACAATACTTCACATAGTTACTTATGACGCTACACACACTGATTAGTCATTGCAATTAGACATGTCTTCATAAGCAACTATGTGAAGTATTGTGACTAAACGTGTCTAGTCTTGTCTTGACTAACCGATGTACAACCAGAGTTACTGTTGAAAAGAGGCCAACATACCTTTCAGCAAAGAGGACATGTACACAGCCGCAATACAATGAGGAGGAATGATATAGTGTGGTCCACGTTATAATGGCAGTGAATAAAGATAGAAGAATAGCGATGCCAATTCTCTGCATTAACTAATTGTATTTCTACACTGTCAAAAACATAATTGTCATCGTTGTGGACCTAGAAAAGGATAGTACCACCGTCTTTGTCAAATGATAGACAAGGATAGCAAAACCAAAGTTGATCAAATACTGTCATTATAACGTGGACCTCACTATAGTAATCTGCCTCATGCCAGTCTAACTCGATCGCATAGTAGCTATCCTGTCCTTGCACATGAGATTTACAACAGGATGCCGGTGTATTTCGTGAGCAGGAGGAAAAGGTCTTTGAGAGAGCACTTCATGAGAGGCTTGTACGTCTCGCACTCTACTCCTTGGATATGAAGAAGCGATACAGTGTTTTCTGAGCTCTATGACTCACCTCTCATCTTGAGTTCATTTGTGAATAAGTTTATAATATTTTGACGCAATCTATCTCGCAAGTGCTGGTCATGACTGGCTACTACCATAGAGAAACAATAGCGTAAGTAGATATCCCATGGTATAGGGCGTTTATGTCGCAACTTTTACTGTTATCTCAAGCCGATTACTGTCGATTTTTACTGTTTTGACCGGGTAAGAGTGTTTGAACGGCACAATATGAGAGACTACCAGCGTCATCCAACTTCACGGGAAAGAACTACGTGGACTATCGGCTTGAGATAACAGTAAAAGTTCCCTATACCATGGGATATCTACTTATGCTATTGATTCTCTTTTGATACTACTGAATACTGAATGTCTTTAAAACAGTAAAATTAAATTTTAACCTATTATTTTCCAGGATGAATAAGGAGGATGTAGTAGTTTTCACTATAAATGAAAAGGTTCACAAAGGTATGTTTCACCACCATTTTACTTATCTGATCCATAGTAGATTATTGTGGCAACACATTTAATTATTTATTGCGACAGCATTCCTCATATAAAACATCAATTATGATATGTTATAAATATGATACAATTAATAATATTAATATTAATTAGGCTGTCCAACTCATCAACAATTGAAGATGATGCCTTGAGCATTAAAACTAGTTCAGTTTTAAATCAATAATATGTGAACTTGTAAACTTAGATAACATATTGTTCATTCATCACCTGAATATGGTGAAATTTCACAACATTTCTGTATCTAATTTGAATTTATCAAACAACACTATTACCCATTCAGCAATGCTGACTGTTGAAATTGACTCCACCTTAGATTTATTCATTTATTAGTCAATAAATCTAATTCATGTTCCTTTACTATTCAATTAATTTCAATCACTTTACCGTAATATGTTTATTTACTCTCTCAATTCTTTATTAGTGGATATTACTTATTAATCTAATTTATTTATTGAAAAGGTACAATATGTGAGAGCACCTGGTAGACCCCATTATTATATTCGGTTTTTACTCAAATCAAATTCAAAATTACTAGTTTTTTTATTTCTGGACTGAAAAGTGGACTCAAATCAGTTCAAGTGGATAGCATAACCTATAATTTTTATTCATTCATAACTCAACCTTATTGTATTATCATTCATCCCATCATCATCACCTAGGCTTAAAACACTCCTAGAAAGTCACCTTTGTGAAATAATAATTAATAAATTACTCTCATAACACACAAATTTATACATCCATAAATTTCATAATATTGCCCCTTTATAAATTCTTTTGATTTTCCAGTGACTGGAGAAGTAGCGATTGAGACATCTCTGAATGCATACATACGAGACTATGCCAATCTCAAAGCTACCAAGTTCATGTGCTTGGAAGGGGGATGCGGGTGCTGTGTGGTTTCAGCTAGGATTCAAAATCCTTCCACCAAAAAGTATTCCACCTACTCTATTAATTCGGTGAGTTTATCTTTTTTACATTCTCCAACGTCATTTATTATTTACTGTCTATTGTTAACATTATTTAGAAGCCTTCTGTAACTATAGTGAGGTCCACGTTATAATGGCAGTGGAGAAAAACGTTGCCGAACCTCTGTCTTGTCAATGCCTTTTATAGACGGTTTGTTGGTGTAATAATAACTGTTCATTCTTGTTTAAAATAATCAAATTATATTTTATTTAGCAATAAATTATATTTTTTAATAATTGCGTAATGAGTTTACATAATTAAGATGAAATATTTTGTTAATTATTAATTCTACATTGTTAAAAGACGATCTGACAACAAAGCAAAGCGTGAAAGAGATAGCGCTATCCTCTTTGTTGAATGATAGACAATGATAGCAATACCATTGCTAATCAAACACTGCCATTATAACGTGGACCTCACTATAAGGTGGCCACTAACGACAGGACAAGTGTGTTGAACATGTGTGTACACACATGTCGTCATACATTGATGTGTCATGACAGCAGAAGGCCATCAATGTTGATAATGAATTCCATGCGAATCTAAAGCATGCTCCTGTCAGTGAGTAAATATTTCAATTTTTTTTTTAGTCTGTCAATTATTGTAGTCTGGAAGTCGTCATTCTAGTGTTGAAACTAGATGAAGCATGTAGTAGTTCATAATAGATGAATAAATCCAATATAATTCATTTCTTTCTATCCTCAGTATTTTTGCAGGCTAGGTGAGACCGAAAATTTGAAGTCACAAAAATTAATATTTTTGATTCATAATTTAAGTAATTAATTCAATTTCGATTTCAATTATCATGGTATGTGAAATATTGAACCGTTCTCAGAGGTTTCACCAGGATCACCTATAAACCTGACCTGCGCCTGTAATTGGACAAAATGCGCCTATAATTGCACAAATAATAATGGCCGCCGTATTTGGTGTTGGTGGCCTGCATTAATGTATTAAACGGGAACTAGACGAACCGAGATTTTGGCAGACTGAGACCCTCTCAAACAGCTGATTAGTGATTTTCTCTTACGGTAGTTACACACCAGTTAGTCAAGACAAGACAAGATATGATCAGACACAATACTTCACATAGTTGCTTATGAAGACCTGTCTAATTGCAATGACTAATCAGTGTGTGTTGCGTCATAAGAAACTATGTGAAGTGTTGTGTTTGATCATGTCTTGTCTTGTCTTGACTAACTGGTGTGTGCCTAGCCTTGGTGAAAATTCCTGTAAGTCCATTAACTACGGCGGCCATTTTTTTCTAGGCTCAGGTCCGATAGTTTAATATAGAGCTGCGTACAGACTTGAGCGCCACGAACACGCGCATTCAACTTTTCATCAGCTGATTATATCTGTATTTGTACAGAAACAGTAAGGTACAGATATAATAGACAAAGCATCAGCTGATGAAACGTGAAATGCGTGTGTTCATGGCGCTCAAGTCTGTACGCAGCTTTAGAAGTCATGGCTTCACCCATCTGTATAAACTTGGTCACAAAGTTTCTCTTATTCAAACAATGCTGCCAGTTAGAAGTGAATCTAACGGGTGTGTTTTGTTGGCAGTGCCTTGTGTTGGTGCACGCCTGCCATGGCTGGATCATCACAACCAATGAGGGCATTGGCAGTAGGGCGAGAGGATACAGCAGCATTCAAACCACGCTGGCCAAATTCAATGGATCGCAATGCGGCTACTGTTCGTCTGGCATGGTCATGAATATGTACAGGTAACTTTTCATTTTCGTCATGAATTGAACGAGCGTAGCAACTTCCTACTCTTGACTTGAGGTTTGAGTCGTCCGTTTATGGGTTCATTTGTATGTTCCAACGAGGATGACTTTCGAATGCTTTCATCAGTCAACTTCTAACTTCTCCCAAACACATTCTCTTTGAACTATAGGGTATCTGATAAGTCACTCCCTATTTTTATACAACTATAATTTATTTATTCATGAACCGATTTTGTTAGAACTACATTTTTTAGATAGAGAACTCCTTGAGGTTGTGTTCAACACCAATTTTCATTTGTTTCAGTTTAAAAATGCCCCCTTTCTTGACTGTGGAAAAACGAGCCAAAATAGCAGCTCGTTATGAGGTCTGGGGATCTGTGGTGCGAGTGCAAAGGTGGTGGAGGGCTGAACGAGGGATCCATGCTACACTGGATGCAAAAAAATGAGATATTTCTTAAGAATCGTTGCAACAGAGTAACTTTCACGAGATACTTGACGCAGTGATTTCTTAGGGCTCCTCATGAACATTTCACGAACTCTGACAACATTCTCTGCTCTCATTGACGTTGATGGTCTTCCTGATCGTCTTGTATCTGCGACACTCCCTGTTGTTAGTAATTTGGAATGGAAATTTTGAACAGTTTTTGCATCCAGTGTTGCATGGATCCCTCGTTCAGCCCTCCACCACCTTTGCACTCGCACCACAGATCCCCAGACCTCATAACGAGCTGCTATTTTGGCTCTTTCTTCCACATTCAAGAGAGGGGGCATTTTTAAACTGAAACAAATGAAAATTGGTGTTAAACACAACCTCAAGGAGTGCTCTATCTAGCAAATGTAGTTCTAACAAAACCGGTTCATAAATAAATAAGTTATAGCTGTATAAAAATAGGGAGTGACTTATCAGACACCGTGTATAAAAAATATCCAGTTCGTTGGCCAACGAAATTAATTAATTTCATCAATTAACTTTAAATTTCCCAACACATATTCTTTGAACCGTCATATAGATCGAGTTCGTTAGTCAACGAAATTGACTCACTCCTTCGTCCTTTTTGAGGACATAACAGGATAGGTAACATTGAAAGAGTGCATAAGACCTCTAGATCCTGGAAATCACATTAATTGATTCAAAAGCTTCAACATTACAAATAATATAGCCTACTCGTATAAGATAAACCGGGACAACGTGAATCACAGCCCATCTACTATAGAAAGCGGTGGAAAACGAAGGTGATAACAACGTCTTCCTATCGCCTTCTTTCCACTGATAGCGTTCTAAAACATGAATCATGGTAAATCTGATATAGGTATAAATAGAAATACAAATCTCAGTACCCTTCTTGATAATTAATAATTAAAAAGGTTACTGAGATTTGTATTTCTATTTATATTACAAGTAGCCCTTAAGGCTGTGCAAAGGCTAAAAATAAACTTTCTACTGGTGATATTTTTCAAAGTTTTTCGATTTGTATATCATCAAGCTATCAAAATAAAACGTTTTCTTAAGAAAACATTTTTTTCGATCATTAGTTTTTGAGATATGAGCGCCTCAAGTTTAAATTTTTGGGGCCGAACATTTCAAATTCGGTAAGAGATAAATCCATGAGATTTACAGGATTAATTCTTCATGGTATTGTTGATTGAATAAGACAAAAATCTTCTAAAAATATCAATTTTTGAGAAAGTTATTCAATTTACCAAAAATAACTCAATTAAAAGTCATTTTAGTAAATTGAATATCTTTCTCAAAAATTGATATTTTTAGATAATTTTTGTTTTATTCGATTAATAATACCAAGAAGAATTTATCATCTAAATCTCTTGGATTTATCTTATACAAATTTGAAATGTTCTGTCCCAAATATTTAAACTAGGCGCTGATATCTCGAAAAGTAATAATGTTTTCCTGAGAAAACTTTTTCATTTTGATAGCTTCACATATTGAAAAACTTTTTAGCCTTTGCACAACCTCAACAGAAAAGAGACTGATATAGATAATATTAATTTTTGATTCTTGTTTATAATGATAAAATATGTCTCGAATATATTAATTTCACCAACAAAATATATCTTTCCAGGATTTAATGATACATTTTCACAATTGAGATTGAATATTTTGGTAGTTCATCATATTTTATCTAAAATACTTTGTCTAATAACAGACAAGGATAGCAAACCAATGTTAATCAGGTGCTGCCTTAATCACTCTATGAAACTGTAGTGCCTAGTCCACACTCTCGCTGCGTCGCTCGCCAAACGGCCAACACGAGCGGCTTGCGTTCGTCTCACCATCCACACTGCAATATACTTGAATACTTACTTACTTGAATACTTGAAGTCGTTGCCAAGGACTGGGGTTCGCAGATAGGCAGTGTCAAAGTTTCCCATTCAATTAAAATAAATGTGACCAGAAGAAGAGCGCCCCATCAAGGTCAGTGGTAGGGAGCCACTCGCCTTCGTTCGTCTCTTTTTTAAAAAAATTGGAGCGAAGACGAGCAGAGCCGAGTGAAGGCGATCAGTGGCATAGTAGCCATCCACACTCTCGCGCTCATCGTCATTTGTACACACTCGGAGATAGTGAAGCGCCGGTATAATACAATGCATCTACACTTGTTACTTACTGTAATTACTGCTACTAACTGTAATTAATGTTACTGTCACTTACTGTAATTATTGTCACTTACTGTAATTACTGTCACAATAGCACAGTCCCCTAAGGGATAAAGATGGCCTTGAACCCTCCAGAGATCAGATCTTGCTCAGGAAGTACTGGATCCACCGGCCGCGGGTTGCTAGTTATCATGGTGAAGAGAAAAGCTGCCAACCAGGGGAAATCACCTATAGTGAGGTCCACGTTATAATGGCAGTGTGTGATTTGCAATGGTGTTGCTATCCTTGTCTATCGTCCAACAAAGCAGATGGCGCTATCTCTTTCACGCATTGCGATGTTGCCACATCGTTTATCAACAATGTAGAAATTCAACCAATTGACAAAATATTTAATCTCAATCATGAAAATTTATTATTACATCTTTAAAAAATATATTTTCTTGACAAATAAAATATGATTAGCCCTAACTATTTTCAACAATAATGAACAGTTGTTAAATTAATCAGATATACGAGTATCAGCTGTTTGGGTGGCAAGGCTGAAATCTGGCAACCCTTTTCTCCTATCTTTCTACTGTCATTATAACGTGCACCTCACTATAGGCTGGCCACAGACGACAGGGCATGCATTATGAACATGTGTGTACACATACAGCAAGAGGTTTACATAAAATAAACAAATATAACAATAAATAAATTTATTTGAATAACTCAATATTATTCGTTACAAGTGGTAATTGAGTGGAATATCTGTAATGAATTTATTAATTCAAGCCATCTAAATTCAAAATTTATAGTTTTCATGTTTATTTTGGACTAAAATTTTATAAAAATTGTACGCGTGAAATTCTAACCTTACCTTGAACATTGTCACCAAATTTGGTAGAAAAATAGCACAAGGACTACCTTATTATTGTATCTACCAATGTTATGTTATTACAATAGTGTCATTTGCATTGTAAATAAATAAATAAATTAATAAAATAAACCACAAGTTATGATGATAGAAACATAATTTAACCACAAATAGAGCAGTGAAGAAAAACAAAACGTAGGTATAAAATCCTAACCTCAAAAAATGTTGCACGATGCGTTTCGCTGTTTCGCTGTGGTCACAGCTGTGTTGACACAACAATGTCTACAACGATGTCACAGTGACTGTGTATCATGCATGCTCTATCGTTAGTGGTCAGCCTTAGATACTTGCCTACCGACTTGGAAGTGCAGATGGATAGTAGTTCGCGTGCCTGCACTTCGCTGTATATGCAAAAAGCAGGTGACCACTTGGAGGTGTGGGGTAAATGTGTGGTTAGCAGTTGAGCAAATATACGTGATCGTATAGCTCTATACTACAACACTGTAGGCCTACTTGTCACTTACACCCAGTTATTGACATTTCAGCTTGACAAAGTCTGGGAAAAGACTGAGCAAGAAAGATGTGGAGCAGTCTCTGAGTGGAAACATTTGCCGTTGCACCGGATATCGGCCAATACTGGATGCTTTCGGCTCGCTGGCATCTGTTGCTTGCAGTAAAGGCGTTTGCGACATTGAGGTAGGCCAACTATAGTGAGATTATCATTATACCATAGTCGTAAGTCAGCACCTTATTAACATTGGTTTGCTATTCTTAGCTATAGACCAACTATATCCAGATTCACGTTTTAAAATCATAAGTCAGCACATTGGTTTGATATTATTGTCTGGCACAAAGCAGATAACTCTATCCTTTTCTGACTCCGCAACGTTGCCAAATTGATTATAAGCCATGAAAAAATACACCGTAATTTACTACTATGATACTTAATCTGAAGATTATAAAAATTAACTATTACGTTATAAAAATATATATTTCCTTGACGAATATTATATAATAATTGATATAGAATTGACATTGTAGGACAGAAAAAAGTTGCTCATTAGTCCTCAGACTAGATAGCAATCTATCGTTGAATAAAAAAAAATATATATATATATAGAATTGATTATTATTAGCAAGAATCAACAATAATTACCTAATATAACAGATATACATGATAAGTGTGGCCCGGGCTTGACCTGTCATGCAGTGTTCCGATCCCACTCCGATCCGATCACGGATGATAACGGCGTAGAATAGTGCTTGCCACACATGTCCGGCAAGTGATCCGTCTCTCCACCCTACAGAAATACCGGACATGAGTAGGATTGGAACTTTGCATGACTGGTGTGACCTCGGCTTAAAGACTCATATAATTACTTTTTTGTATTCTCACTTATGTAGGTCTATAATGAATCATTGTAATTATTGTTCTATGGAAACAAGTTTTGGGAGAAGTCCTGTTTGCTTCTACGTTTCCATTGATAAATATTTTTATGTTTCCCTATTACTGTCATTAATAATTGATGATAATTTATGATATACTGTCTTATAATTTTAACACACTTTTTTATGTATTTGAACACGACGTGCAGTCTATTATTAAGTAAATATTGAAAACTTTTACTTACTGACTGAAGTATACTTTCAATCGTCTAGCGATCATTTTCAACAGTGTAGACCGGAAATGTATTGATGGTTAGGAAGATTTGTGGTGTTTATTATGTGATCAAAAAGTTTGTTGGATTTGAATTTGGATTTGGATCATTTTCAACAGTGTAGACCGGAAATGTTTTGATGGTTAGGAAGATTTGTGGTGTTTATTATGTGATCAAAAAGTTTGTTGGATTTGAATTTGGATTTGGATCATTTTCAACAGTGTACGTTGAATTCAACAGTGTACAATTTGGATTTCAAATCCAACAAACTTTTTGATCACATAATAAACACCACAAATCTTCCTAACCATCAAAACATTTCCGGTCCACACTTTTGAAAATGATCGCTAGACGATTGAAAGTATACTTCAGTCAGTAAGTAAAAGTTTTTAATAGTTACGTAATAATCGACTGCATGTCGTGCTCAAATATATAAAAAAGTGTGTTGATACAAAGCAGCTCGGAATGAATCAAGAAACCATCACCATATAATTTTAGTTATGATTTTGATTATAATACTAACTTTGCTACTTAAACTCTTATTACTGCTTTCATGTTTCACTATTACTATTATTTATTGTTATCATACTATAATACTAATATTTAAAATAATATTTTGATTATAATACTAATTTTGCTACTTATACTCTTATTACTGATTTCATGTTCCACTATTACTATCATAATTACGTATTGTTATCATGCATCTATTTTCAGGATGTGATATCAGATAAGAGACAGGAAGGATTGAATGATGTTGATGAACTACCATTATCTTCTAGTTTCAATGACGAACAAAATGACTTGGCATTCTTAGACGATAGCGAAGAAGAACACCACGAAGACCATTTCGTCGAGATAGCTCTAGCTGCCAACAGCTTCAACATGAAAGATAGATTTGGCAAACAGTTCTACTATGCCAAAACCAAAAAAGAGATATTCGAGATTTTTGATTTGATAGGCGGAAAGTCGTATCAACTTTTATGTGGTGGAACTGCAAAAGGTAATTTATTTATATTCGTAGCTTTTATCTAGGAAATATCATAGAGAAAAGATAGACATGGTAGGGCGTTTATGTCCAAATTTCACTGTTAACTCAAGCCGATAGTACATGCACTTCTTTTCCGTGAAGCTATGTGACGCTGGTAGTTTCTCATACTGTGCCGTTCTTGCACTCTCACCCGGCCAAAATTGTAATAATCGGCTTGAAATATTGAACATAGAGAGCTATACCATGGGATATATATATTTTTCTCAATGGTAATATCCAGAGTGGTCAAAAAGTGACTACCCATGAGAATATGTCATTTGAATATCATTATGGGCTTTATTATGAGCTCCAAATCAAATTTTATTTTTAATGATAACAAAAAATTTTTACATGAGTGTGACAACTGTATCAACAACAAATCAAAATCAAATTCAGAGAGCTTCACTGAATATATAATTAACATGAATTGATAAAAACAATATAAAAACCTTGTAGTACCCTTTATTATTAAAAACTTTAAAATTTTTCAACTACTAGTTTCGACCCTAACTTAGGTCATTTTCAAGTTGAAAAATTAACATGAATTATAATCTACCGGATGGAGCAGAATCAACACCCTAGATTTAATCACTGAAGAGCTCATTTGTTACATAACGGAGTGGGAGTATAGAGTAAAGAGAGATTAACTTTTTAAAGTCAGCATAATATGATTAACATTAGTTTGCGATCCTTGTCTGTCAATATAAAATGCAGATAACTTCATCCTTCTGCAACTGTACACTGTTGCCGAATTGCCAGGAATGTTAGTAGGCTATTAAGAAAGGTATTGGATTACCAGAATATTCAATCTCAAGTATTTGTACACAATGTGAATAAATAAATAAATATGATGACAATTCATTACCATTGACTTGGCGAGAGTGTGGATGACTACCATGCCACCGCTTGGAAAGTGACTTGGCGAGAGTGTGGAAGACTACCATGCCACCGCTTGGAAAGTGACTTGGCGAGAGTGTGCTGCTGGCATAACAGTGAGCATAAAAGCAGTATGGACATTAGTGAGATCCACGTTATAATGGTAGTGGAGTAAGATATGAGAACATCGTTGCCGATTCTCAGTCTTTCCTCTCCCTTCTATAGAAGATAGCTGATACTGATGTATTTGAAGTTTAGTTCGCGTCCTATAGCTTTGCCTCAGTGACTTTGAAACTGCATACAGGTAAGGTATGGTTCGCTGGGTGATATTCCTACTTTTAAAAAACCATAAGCTCCAGATTACCTAGATCCGTAGATGAAGGAAGCACTCTACAGATGTTCGATGTTTTTGAACGGGTAGTATAAATTGTAGTCTAGTGGGTCTCCGTTGAAAGGCAAAGCTACAGGACCCGGATTGTAATATTAATGATTCATTCTTGTTTTAAATAATCAATTATACATACTGTATTCGTCAAGATCATATTTTTTCCAATGATAGATCAATAAATTTTCATCACTGAGATTAAATATTTTGCCAATTGATCAACAATGGCTATTTGTCTTATCATTCGACAAAGCAGATAGCTCTAGCGCAACGTTGCCAGATCGTCTTTTATAAATGCAGAAATACAGAGTGACACAGAATAATGGGAACATTAAAAACGCCATAAAACATTAGTGGGAAGGGCAAAAATGATTTAATTCAAACTAATGTAAAGTTCAAGACTTGCCATTTGAGAATTATTAATAACATCTATCACTTTTTGACAATTACTTCTTCAAGATGGCTTCCTCCTGCACGAATACACTCTTGAAATCTGTGTTGACGATTCCTCATTGATCATCTGGGATATTGCGGATTTCATTTTGAATTCTGTTTTAATTTTTAATTAATTCAAAATTATTGAATAAATTGCGAGCGAAATCCACTTGGTTGAATCATAACAGACAATTCAAAATTAACAATATCCCAGCTAAAATGTTGCAGCAATCGTTCAGGAATCTCAACACAGATTTCAAGAGTGTATTCGTGCAGGAGGAAGCCATCTTAAAGAAGTAATTGTCAAAAAGTGATAGATGTTATTAATAATTCTCAAATGGCAAGTCTTGAACTTTAGATTAGTTTGAATAAAATCATTTTTGCCCTTTCCACTAATGTTTTATGGCGTTTTTAAAAGTTCCCGTTATTCTGTGTCACTCTGTATAATCAATTGGCAAAATATTCAATGTCAGTGATGAAAATTTATTGACCTATCATTAGAAAAAGTATTATCTTGACGAATAAAGTATAATTGATTATTTAAAACAAGAATGAACCGTTGATATTACAGTCAGGGTCGTGAAGTTTTGCCTATCAGCGGAGAGCTACTAGACTGCAATACTACCCGTTCAAAAACATCGAACATCTGTAGGGAGCTTTCTTCATCAAGGGATTTCTGCATTTATAAAAGATGATCTGGCAACGTTGCACTAGAGCTATCTGCTTTGTCGAATGATAGGAAAGGATAGCAACACCATTGTTAATCAAATACTGCCATTACAACGTGGACCTCACTATATCATTCCCAATGACTTTATAATATGAATCTCACAAACTTTTAAAATACTTTCCGCAGGTGTGTACAAAAGTGACACTACCCCGGACGTGTACATTGACATAACAAAGGTGGCAGCACTGCAGAGCATTAAAGTGTCGAATGTCATAGAGATGGGAGCCAATGTAACACTCAATGATGCCATGCTCTTCTTCAGATCCATTGCCAAGGATCAGCCAATCAAATTCGGCTACACATCTGCTCTAGCTGATCACATCGCTCTCATCGCTTCGTTGCCTATACGAAATGTGAGTATTCACTCAACATTATACTGTAGTGAGATCCAAGTTCGCACTGTTGCCAAATCGTTTATAGGCTCTATAGAAATATAATGAACTACCAAATAATTGTAAAATTAAGTCAATGAGCATGTTAAGTTACCTCAAGAACCTTGAGCATGTTAAGTACCTTAAGTCGTAAGGTACGAGGGACTGGAGTATCCGGAACTGTAGTCATACGATTTGAGTCGCGCTAGTGTGAGTATAGCCCATTAGCTATAAGTCTGCGGCCACACGACCATTTTTCACGCGCAAACGCAGCTTGTTTTCACGCCGCCTGAATTCATCCTATAGTGAGGTCCACGTTATAATGGCAGTGAAGAATTTTAAGATACGTCATAATTATCTGGGGAGCTACGAAATTTACATGTACGAATTTTATACATGTTGAACCTCTCTATAAACTTCAAAAACGAATACTAAAAATAATAGGCTTCAAGGAGAATCAATTCCCCACGAACATTCTTTTCAAGGACAGTAAAGTACTGAGTGTAAGACAACTCTACATCCAGGCTATCATCACGCGAATGAGGAGAAACAACGAACACATAAGACTGGCAGATCATAACCATCAAACAAGGCAGAGAAACACGAATTTAATAGTACCAAGGATGAACACTGTATTTGGGCAAAGAAACTGCATATATTTGGGACCAAAAATTTACAATTCAATACCAAGTTACATTAGGGAAGAATTCAATAGACACAGGTTCAAGAAAAGTTTTTTTTTCCTGGTTAGTTGATATTAAAGTAGAAAATTGTGAAAATTTAGTTAGACTGTAAGTTTTGAAACTATTTGTTCTTCATTCTTTTCCTTTACTAGTTTTCCATTTTTCTAAAAATTAACTTTCTTATTATTATCCTTGATATAACATTAATATTTTATAATTTTGTTTTAACTAATTTCATAATAAAAAACTTTAATCTCATATCAGTGAATGAGTTTGTAAATAGTAATTATAACACGCAACAAGCAACTAATAACTTATACCCCAACACATATAATATTTATAGTGGGGTGTATATTTATTCATTGAATTCAATTCAATTCAATGTATTCATTCTTTGCACATTTTACATAGTTTAAATACACAAAAATACAAAATAAATAAAGAGTACAAAAGAATGTGTAGCTCGCAAGACTTTCGTCTGTTCGCGAGCATGAGTAAGAGAATATAAAGATTGAGAAACGTAGAAAAGAAAAATATTTATAAAATAGAATATAATAAATGACTAAGAATAGCCTGATGGTAAAATAAATTTGAAATACAGAGTGAAATGAAGAACAGTTTTTTTTTACAATATAAGAGGGAAAACCTGAGAAAGAGAAGAAGCACAGTGAATGCACAAGTCAACTGGTGATGAGAAGAGGTGAGTGGAGAAACGTAAATTTAGAATTTGTTATAAGCTACTGCCTTTGATTACTGAAAACGTCAGGTGATGTTTTGATCCATGATAAGATTTCTTTTCTCTTATAGCAATTTTGATTGTCTGATATGAAGTCTTGTGGTATAATATTTACTAGTTTGTCACATCTATACGGAAATTGCATTCTACATACTGTTAGATTAGTTTCAGGTAAGTCAGATCTCCTGTAAGTTTGGCGCGTGTTATATGGAGTAATTCGGGTATTGAAAAGATTTTTGTTTTTTAATAAATATGGAAATTTTTCAAGTAGAGCTGTTTGATTGTAAGTATGTTAGATTCCTGGAAGAGAATTCTAGTAGGATACAGCCTTGGTTTGCTTAGTGCCACTTTTATTATATGTTTTTGAACATTGAAGATCTTGTTTATATGACATTCAGCAGTACCCCCCCATACCCTAATTCCATATTGCAACACAGATTGTGCGTAAGCAAAGTAGGCCATTCTAGTAATTTGTTGCATTTTCAACTGGCTCATTTTGTAAAATTTATTTGTTAGATACTTGACCTTGTGACATAGAGATTGGATCTGGGAATCCCATCTCAGATGACGGTCAACAATTATTCCCAGGTATTTAACGGTTTTAGAGTCCTCTAGTTTGGGACAGTCACAATCATTCAAACCTATTTTATTACATTTGATATTATGAATTTTCAAGTTTATTCGGTTTACAGGTTGAGTAGCAGCATTTGGTGTGAAGGTCATGAATGAAGATTTTTTATGATTCAGATTGTTTGACCATTTTGCAAGTCGAGATTCAGGAGGTCATTAATGTATAGTATGAATAAAATTGGTGAGAGTACAGTCCCCTGCGGTAAGCCGTAATCTAAAAGATTTTCAGTACTGGATTTATTTTCAATTGATAATATTTGAGAGCGACCTTCAAGGTAGCTTGTAAAAAGTTCAGGGGCAAACCTCGAATTCCAATTCTATTGAGCTTTTCCAACAGTTTGGTGTGTGGGACAGTATCGAATGCTTTTTTCAAGTCAATAAAAATTGCAATAGATTTTTTATTATTACTAAAATTTTCAGTTAAAGTTTTTACTAATAACGAAATAGCGTCTTCTGTGTTTTTTCCTTCTTGAAATCCAAACTGGTTAGGGTGAATCACCTTTCTCACAACCATGTATTGTACTAGCCGCTTTTCCATGGTCTTTGAAAATCCACTTAGCAAGCTTATTGGGCGGTAGTTATTGGGATCGTCAACATCTCCCGATTTATGTAAAGGTATGACTTTAGCCACCTTGAACTCCTCCGGAAAGAAACCTTCTTCAAAGCATTTATTAATTATAATTTTTAAAGGTTTAGCAATATAGTGGGCAATGATTTTTAGACAGCTATTATTTATGTTATTAATTCCTGGTGCTGAGCTGGATTTGAGGTCTTTAATTGTTTTGATAATTTCTTCCTCATTTGTCGGGAAAAGGAAAAAGGAATTTGGGAAACCTATTCGTGAAAAACGGGAATTTTGACCAGTTGGAGGAGGGATGTTTTTATTTTCTTTATTCAGTTCTTCTGCGAGTACTCTCCCGATAGACGAAAAATGTTTATTTAAAATTTCAGGATCAATATCAGTCTTTGAATTTTTCTTTTCTACATCAAGTATTTCATTTATGGTATTCCATGTCTTCCTGGAGTTACCTCTACTTTGCTCCAATTTATTTCTGTAATACCTAATCTTGGTTTCTTTCAGTAATTTGTTTAGGACGTTTCTATAGCGAGTGTAGCATTGTTTCATTTCGTTATTATGTGGTTGCTTCTGTAGTTTTTTGTGCATTTTATTTCTGGTTTGAATAGCTCTTATTAGTGCGGTGGTGATCCAGTTCTTTAGTGGTTTATTTCTGTGTGATCTTTATTTTGATAGTTGCATTTTCAATATGGGTTGAAAGTTTTTGTTCAAAAGAGTGTACTAGTGTATGGATGTTATTATTATTTATTACCTCCTCCCAATCTTCATTTTCAAGATTTGAAATTAATTTATTGAAAACAATTTTTTCAGTAATAGTGTTTGCTAAATTAGGCCTATCAGAACCACCGTCTGCGGTTTTAATATGGATACTGGTGCTGTAATGGTCAGTTATATCGGTCTTGAAAATAGCACCTATCAAATCTTCAGCTTTGAAGGAACTATTTTTGAAAAAGATATGATCAATGCACGATTCCGATTGATTTTGGACTCGAGTAGGTTTATTTATATAGGAGACGAAACCGTTTGAAGACAATATGTTGAAATAATCAATAGAAATAGCGGTAGTCTGTTTTAGATTGATATTGATATCACCAATTAGAATTATATTTTTATGTGCGAGCAGTCTTTCCAAAGTACTTTCCAAAGCATTCAAAAAAAGATTTGCTGATAGAGAGGGTGATCTGTATATTGCAATTAAATTGATCTCATTTTTAGTGATAGGATTTTTAATATTAAGTATCAATGAGTCTGATTCCATAATTTCAATGTTTAATTTGTTAAAAGACAGTTCATTACTGATGAAAACACAGATACCATTCTTTCTATTTCTCTTACCTGGCTGATTTATTGACGAGTAACCATTCAAAACATAGTTGAAAGGCTCGTCTTCGCTCATCCACGTCTCAGACAATACTATAATATTAAATTTTAAGGAACAGTTTTCATTGTGTAGGCGAATTCATCGAAATTCTTGTTTAGGCTTCGTATGTTCATGTGAAGAACACTCATTGAACTCCTCTCCACATCATTAACAAAATTAATTGGTAGGGGTGGAAGAATATTATCTAACTCAATTGTATTGTAGCATTCCTGTGCAGCTTCATTGTCAAAATTATCAATTATAACCATGAAAGGTTATTAAAAATTTAATTCAAGATTAAAAAGGAAAGAGAAAAAATAGACAAGAGCAAGTAGAAAAGATATAAGCTACTAATTTCTTTGAAAAACTATGTGATAAAAGAAAAATTAACGTTAAATGAAAATTTGTTAGTTTTTAATTTTAAAAGTTACTTAAATTAGGTATAGAGAAGAAGTGGTATAGGCACATTCAAGCCATGCCTCAAACGAAATTTTATCAGGTAAACTTGATCATCTTTCTGTACGGCATTTCTATATTTTGTTTACCTCGAAAAAGAAAGGATATTTAGTTGACTGAGATAGTAGGCTACTATCGATGAACGAAAATAAAAATAAGAATAAAAATAAAAACAAAGTGCTTAATGTAAGAGAGAGATACCGCCGTGAGCGAGAGGAGAAACTGCATCACTTTTGCTCTATTGCGAACTGTTACTACGATAAGAACAGAAGTAGATGAAGGAATCTTGCTGTATTTTTGAAAGAGAACTGTAACTAGAGAATTGGTGATCAGGGTCGACAATGCTACCCGGACTAGGCACTCCAATGATAAGATTGCTTGGAAGTTTTACCGAGGAACAAAATCATGAAAAGAACAAGAATCAAACATTGAATTGGCAAGTAAGCCGTTGCAGCCTAGAATGCAATTTATCATTTTTATATTTTATTTACTTATTTATATTCTTTTTACTAGTTAACACAGTCTCTCCGTTCACTCCAAGGCAATAATCCCCTCCAAAAATAACTAAGACCTATGAACATCTCATAAAAAATACATATGTACATTAATAAAGTGAAATAAAAATCGAATATAAAATAAAAGTCATCTTAATGACTTTATATGAATTATATTGTTTATGTTATTGTTATTCTTTATAGTGAATTATATTAGCCTATTAAGAAATTATTCAATGCATAAAACTTCATTGTTTTAATTGTTATAGTATTCTAATTTGTAATGTAATTGTTTTTGATGAATAAATTTTATTGATTGATTTGAAGAAAGATAGGAGAAAAACATTGCCGATCCTCTGTCTTGTCAATGCCTTCTATAAACGGGAGCTGATTAGCTGATTTATTCTCGTTTGAAATAATCAATTATATTTTATTAAACAAGAAATTATATTCAATAATTTCATAATGAATTTTCATAATTAAGATGAAATATTTTGTTAATTCTACATAGCTGAAAGACGATCTGGCAACAGAGCAAAGTGAGAATCAGATAGCATTATCCGCTTTGTTGAATGATAGACAAGGATAGCAATACCATTTCTAATCAAACATTGCCATTATAACGTGGACCTCACTTTAGCACACTGGGCCATTATCAGTGTATAAGATCACAAGGTCAATAGACGGAATTTCACTTGCCGCCACTAATAACCAGGTCTAGTGGACGCCACTATGGTCCCTGTGTGTAGGGGCTGGCTCTATGGACACAGAAATCAGGATTGAAAAAGTGAAACACAAAATATTTAATCAATTTAAATAAAAAAGTGTGCTTCACTGGATTTATTTCCATTTATCTTAATATGTGTGTGTATTTTCAAAGATTGAGTCACTGAGCTCAAAACTAATTTTGAGTTTTAGGCTCATATTACATTAGGCCAGTGGGTCGCCAGAGAGCAACCATTGGAGGCTATGCTTAAAGCCTCACTATAGCTCACAATATACCGAGTGTTTCAAAAAGAATGACCCAATTTTAAACAGTTATATTTTTTTTCAAATGATGCAAACAAAACTATTTTACATCAAATTACTCACAAAAGTATCAAGTTTATCATGATGTATTATAAGTATAAGAGCCTCCTTTTGAGGCTCGGATGAGATCTAGACGGTAGACAAATTCATCCCAGACTGTTTGCAAGATGTCATCTAGGACTGTAGCTACTACATCAGTTATCCTGGTTTTTAGCTCCTCAATATCAAGTGCTTATAATACATCATCATAAACTTGATACTCATGTGAGTAATTTGATGTAAAATTGGTTTGTGTGCATCATTTTTCAAAATAAATACAACTGTTCAATATTGGGTCATTCTTTTTGAAACACCCGGTATTCTTAGATCTTGGAATTCAGTATTTATATTTTAATCTATGTGTTTTGCAGATAGCATCATTGGCAGGAAATCTGAGCATCAAGCATGAGTATCAACAGTTCAGATCTGATGTGTTTGTTATTTTTGAAACCGTGGGAGCTACTGTGAAAATTGGTGAGCTCATTTAGAATGTTTTATAGATTGTTAAATAAATTTTATTGAATCAATGAATGTTCTATTTCGATTAATTTGAGAAAATCGTTGATATGTTTGTTAACAAGTTATCTATGTAATTATTTTGGATGATGATGGTAACGCATCTACATGAAATATTCTGAATCAAATTTTTTTCTAAAATTACTCAATCTATTTTCGCAGAGGAGAATGATGGGGCTTCAAGAATCGTATCTCTTCCTGAATATCTCAAAATCAATATGAATAAAAAACTTATTTCAAGTTTTTGTCTACCCACGTTAAATAGTGTTACAAACTACATCAAAACATACAAGGTAAAACTACAAGCTACAATTTGTATTATTGTTTTATTAATTTTAAAGGGTACTATAATTCTATTTTATAAGTAAAACTATTCTATTTCTTATAGAATCAATATATTGAGATTCACGTTCTAAAGTCAGCTTCTGATTAACATGTCATTACACGAAGCAGATAGCTTTATCCTTTCCTACCTTCACACCGTTGCCAAATCGCACAAAGAAATATAGTGAATTACCAGATATTCAATATCAATTGGAAAAATGATCTAAATTAATCAATCTATGAGACCATACTTTTCTTGATGAATATAATATATTTGAGATATAATTGATCATTATTCTATTAACAAGAATTAATAGTGGATCAGATATAGTGGGATAACTTTACTCACAGCTACTATAGAAAGCGATGGAAACAGAGAAGTGTCAACATTGCATTCCTATCATTGCAACTGACTATAGTTTCTTGAAAAGTTTGTATTTTTAAATTAATTTAATTCAATTTAGTAGTCTTTTGGAATTTGAAATTTTTGTTTTTGGATTGTAAGTTGAAGTGTAACTCGAAAATGTGAAAATGAGATGTAGCCTAGCTACATTTGGACTGTTATATAAATTATAATGAGAAACGTTTTGGGCTTTAGCTTGTGATACATTTCTAGAAGTTGTGTTCTTCATGCTTTTTTCGTAAGACACTACCGGTTTAGGCTAATTCTATGCAATTCTCAAGTGTGCCAGTAAATTAGGAACGCTATTATTATGAAGCTGAATTGATGTTTAATATTAATTTTAATTTAATTTTAATATCAACATACAGTATTAATTTTCCTCCATATTTTCTATTCTCCTGTTTCTCAATTTCAAATTTATTCGCTTTCCTTCGTTATATTATTTGTTAATTATAGATTTATTAAAACAGTATACAACATTTTATAGTTAACATGCATGATTTTTCAAATAGTGGATGTGCCAATAGTTTTAATTCAATGCCTTAAACAGTAAGTATAATGCTTTAAACATGATACTACTTGTCGCTTATTATAAAGCTGAAGATGATTTCTGGCAATTAATAATTATTTTATTGAATTTTTTATAGATTTCCAAGCGTACTCAAAACTCAATTTCGTACGTGAATGCTGGATTTCTGTTCCCAATTGATGGAGAATCAAAGACAAGGGTTATTGGAAGACCAGCGATAGTGTATGGAGGAATCAGCAAAACATTTGTAAGTAGCCTAGTTTTTTTGACAGTGGTTAATTCCACCTTATTTACAATGAACGAGGTTTGTAACTGAAGCTATTTTTCGAGAATCTCTCTTTCAAATTGCGTATCATCTCCTATGGATCAATAGAGATCTACGAACTCTATTCTAATACTACCTTATTTACAGTAATCGAGGTTCATAACTGAAGCTCTTTTACGAGAATCTCTCTTTCAGATTGCGTTTCATCTCCCATCAATCAATCAATAAGGCTCTACTCAAACTAGCGCGACTCTCGTTTGACTTTAGTCTATCGGACCTAATGACTTGAGTCGTATGTCATATTTTCACTAGGTCACTGATCACTTAAGAGTAACGACAACTTTTCATGTTGTAGATCATAACTTGTACCAGAGTTTACATCAGTCAGTCAGTCAGTCAGTCTGAGGATGCCAGTAAAAGATGTCTACTATTAAAGATGTTTAAGGTTTTAACCATCATTTTTTAATCACTACCGTATGTATTTGAATGGTTCCAAATTTTCTTAAATAACTCAATATTATCCGTTACAAGTTGCAATTGAGTGAAATATCTCTAATTAATTTATTAATTCAAGCCATCTAAATTCAAAATGTATAGTTTTAATGTTTATTTTGGACTAAAATTTTATAAAAATTGTACACGTGAAATTCTAACCTTATCTTGGACTTTGTCACTTATAAATTTGGAAGAAAAATAGCACAAGGACTACCTTATTATTTCATCTTTCAATGTTATTACATTAGAGTCATTTGCATTGTAAATAAATAAAGTAAAATAAAAAATAAATATTTGACTTGTGCCAATATTGTATTATTGTACAATGCATGACATGAATAAAATTGAAATTAAAATTTAATGACGAAATGGTCGTCACTCCTAGTAATTAAATCAGTGACAGTGAGTAAACTCCTATTTTTTAAGAAAAGTTTTTAAATAATACATAAATTAATTGATTGATCATGACACCAGACCTGAGCTAACCAGGTCACTTGGCATTTATTCATTTTTCAATCTAATAAAATGTAATTTGTAAATTAAATAGTATATAATGCTCTTCATACATTTCAATAGGGCAACTTGAAAGTTTTATTACACAGAATTACATGTACTAGTACCTTTTTTAAGTTTCCAGAGAGACGACTAGTGTCGAGTATTTTATTCCATTATCAAGTGTGAAAATAATGTAAAAATACTTTTATTTCGCAGATACACGCTACAAAAACTGAGAATTTCTTGATTGGGAGACGACTATTGGATAATGGCACGTTGCAAGAAGCACTCAAAATTCTAAGCGATGAATTGGAGCCGACAGTTGACGTATTGGATGCTAGTAGATCCTACAGGAAAGGCCTTGCACTTGCATTATTCTATAAGGTATTTTTCAGCTATAATACAGAGGCCACTTTTTTCTACCTTCGATTGGCCATAAATAAAACGAATAAGAGAATAGTTTTTTAATTGAAAGTTATTTACACTTATGATTATTCATGAACATAATATTGACGTGAAGGTTGAAGCATTTGTCATACCAGTGAAGAATCTTACAAAAACCCTTTTCATATCATGCTCCCACACAAATGAGTTTAAGGGTGGCCACTAACGATAGGATAAGAGTGTTTAACATGTCAGTACACACATGCTCGCCATGCATGTTGTATTACCAGCAAGATGCTTCGAACAAAAAACAGCTGTTTGACAGCAGCTTCTAACTTGAAACTAACAATACATAAACCACTGAAAAATTACAATTTTTTCCTGCAAGTTTTGCAACCTAGAGTCGCTTTTCGCATCCCCTCCGCCATCGCTCCTTATCATTCCATATTTTCCTTGGCCTACCCCGATTTTTTGCTGGTTTGGAGTTCATTCAAAGACTTGGTTTTCTCTCAATTAAATTACAAATTATTATTATAACCTTATCTAAATTTGGGAGAGGAATGGCACAAGGTTACCTTATTTTTTTCTCCCTATCATTTTAATGATGTACTTATTGTATGAATCAATAAAGAATAAAAGAATAAAGAATTCAACCTCAAATATAGCAGCGAACGAAAGTAAACAATAAATGAATGATACAAAAACCTAACCTCAAAAAATCATGTTCGAAGTCTTTCGCTGTGATGACACAACCATGTATGAAGACATTTATGTGTACACACTCACATATGTTTAACAAACTTGTTCTGTCGTTAGTGGCCACCCTAAGTGGGCAATGACGTTTTTTTGGAGCTCCTCATTAGTTTGGAAAACCTGTCCTCAACGTCATGTCTTGAGTTTGGCGAAAAGGTATGCTTAGCTATTGGTCAAGTCAGGTTTGTATGACGGATGATCGAAATTATCCCATTTGATGTGTCTTATATTATGTAATCGGATGTAGAAAAAGAATGACCCTCGTAAAAAATGATCCTCTTTTTGAACTGTCAGCATTCCTTATAAAATAACACCAACGCTTTCCATTCAACCAATGCTGACAGTTTAAAGTGGATCTTGTATCTCACCATAGATTTTCAAATTGTAGCTCTTTTAAGAATAATTGCTGTGTATTTCTATATTGAGATTGACCTTACACTGTCACCATCCGTTAAGAATAACTCCAATGTTCCGCATTCAACTTAATTATGACAGTTTGAAGTTAATCCCACTTTATAAGGCTTCTTTTCTGTCAACATTTATGAATCGCATTATTATTATTATTATTATTATTATTATTATTATTATTATTACTCCCTAAACCCCTGCTTTCCAGTAAATTTCGACTCTGCTGGGCAGAAAGAGAGTAGCATTGGTTCTTATGTAAGTTTTCACACATTGGTAAACTACGCATGTTTGAGAACACTGTCGTAAGAAGCAATGGTATTTTTTACTTTCCTTGCCCTATTACCATAGTTAAGGGAAGTATTGCTTTCCGAAAAAAATTAAGGTACCCCAAATTCTAAATTTCTATACGTTTCAAGGTCCCCTGAGTCCAAAAAAGTGGTTTTAGGATATTGGTCTGTATGTGTGTGTTTGTGTGTGTGTATGAATGTATGTGCGTCTGTGTACACGATATCTCATCTCCTAATTGACGAATGACTTGAAATTTGAAACTTAAGGTCCTTCCCCTATAAGGATCCGACATGAACAATTTCGAACAAATCCAATTCAAGATGGCGGCTAAAATGGCGAAAATGTTGTCAAAAACAGGGTTTTTTCGCGATTTTCTCAAAAACGGCTCCAACAATTTTGATAAAATTTATACCTGAAATAGTCATTGATAAGCTCAAGTGGAAAATATTGAGCATCAAAATCTCTACAATTAATGTTCACTTACATTTTCACCTAAAATTGGAAATAAGCTCGAAATTGGAGAAAATGTGTTTATTCAATAATGCAAACGGTTGGCAACTGTTGATTCTATTAAATCATTCACTATGAAGATATAGCAGACTTAGTGTGTCTCCAGCGTTATTGTCCTGTCACCAGCTGGCAGATCTTTGAATAGTAGACTTGAGATGCGCGTGTACACTAGCGTCAGGTGATAAATTTTCATAACGGCAAGGAAAGTTGTGTGAGTGCGCCACACCAGATTTTTCTGCTTCAAAAGAGAAAAAATTCTTGTAAGACTGTGAGCGCAATAGAGTTTTTATTGATTGAATGAAAACACGATGTTATTAATTAGAAATGCTGAAATCTTGTAATGTGATTCATATAATCATAGAGAAATGATAACGATACTGTGTCATTTTGTGATGATACTGTATCATTTGTGGTGATACTGTATCATTTATGGTGATACCATAGAGAAACGATAGGTAGCACAAGAATATATCCCATTGTATAGGGCGTTTATGTTCCAAATTTCACTGTTAACTCAAGCCGATAGTCCTAGTAGTTCTTTTTTGTGAAGCTATGTGACGCAGGTAGTCACACATACTGAGTCTTTCTTACACTCTCACACGACCAGAACAGTAATAGTAGACAGTAGCTGTCAGTAATCGGCTTGAGTTGGCAAAATATCGGCTTGAAATTTGGAACATAAACAACCAAATTATAAGAAGAACGAGCATCACATATGGTGCCATATGAAAATGGATATCTTCTTATGCTAACTTTTCTCTATGATATAATATAATATTATCTCACTGTAGATAACTTGTATTACATTGTCATTGTGGATATGTAGCCTAATATAGTCTGTCCACCCATTTTTGTAGTTTCCTAAGAACCCATTTTTTCTCTCACAATTAGAAGTATCATCAGCACTTACCTTTAGTACTGTATAGGCCTATTTATATTTACATATTACCTAATATTTATTTTACTTACCATAATATTTTTTCCATTGCAGTTCGTGCTTAGCCTATCGAAGAACTCGAAATCGGTGTATTTTAGTGGAGGAAGCCTGCTTGAACGGCCCCTATCCAGTGGCAGGGTCAAGTTTGAGACTAATAAGAAATTGGCGCCGATCACCGAGCCCATTCCGAAACTCGAGATTCAACAGCAGTGTTCAGGTGAGAGGCCACATATAGCATTAAACTTAAAAACGATTGGTTGAGGTAGGTTTTCATTTGGTTGTTTTAGTCTGTGACAAATTAGTCCAGTTTAATATAGACATAAAAAAAGAGCGTGTGCTTGCAATTCATGTGAGGACAATGTAGTTGGTGATGATGGTTGAAGCTGAAAATTGTGTGTTTTTCACAATACAAGGACCATCGTTGTCAGGTGTACTTGGAAATTATTATGAAACGAAAATCCAAATTAAATGCTGTAATTCACCCCGAAGACTTCTGCTACTGCAAATATTGACAACAGGGTAAACAGCTATATGGAAATTCGATGAGCGCTACTATTCAAAAATTATTTGTCAGCCTGGGAATCTGTATGAGATGGAGCACTCAACCTGGTATCAGTTTGTAGAGCACAAAATTACGCCCAAAGGAATTTTTAATTTTACATCTTAATGGTAACAATCGGAAGATATTGTTGATAAAAAACTAAAATTCATCAAAAATAGATTTTTTTTTAAATTTTACTTATTTTTGAAAAATCATAACTCATTACTCATTGAAGATAGAGAGTTGCGAATGATCTCATTCTATTCAGAATTTTGTAATCTAAAAAGGTTAGAGCGAATTTTTCTGTCCGATCACTGGATTTGGCGGAAAACTGGAAAATGAACCGAAAATACGAGGTTTTTGGACCAACCTGTATCTACACAATGAAATTTTGCATGAAAAATTGGTTCTGGACTTCTCTCATGTATCCAAACAATATATTAAAAAATCATAACTACAATATAAATTTCAAGCACCAATGTATTATAGTGACTGGACTAAATAATGTCGATTGCATTTGTTTTTATTATGTGTCCCAATGCTTCGTTCATTCTACGATTGATTTCTGCTACATCGTGATCCTGTTTTTGGGGTATACCATTTATTTCCAGTATGTTCGATCTTGAGTATTGCTTCATATCCTCGACGCGCTCCTTCAGCTATGATTTTTTCCAGAGGCTAGCTACTTCTGTTGAAAGCATATCGATGTTAATGAGACATGCGCTAATTTGCTTGTTTTGTTCATCGAACTTCTTATGTCGTTAATCGCCTGATGACGTGATTCAATTGATTTCCCAACTTCCTTTCAGTGATATTCTCCTTCATCGAATTCTGATTTCCTGCTATTACCTCTAGAATTCCAGCGAGTTATTGGAGAGTCACCTTCTTGTTCCCTGTTGCTGATTCACTAAGGCTCAACTCACACTCACGCGACTCAGGTCGAGAAGAGACTCGACTCTAGTCGAGAGCATGTGTATTCAAATGGTGACAGTCGCGGAGACTAGAATCGACTGGTCGGAGTGTCACCATTTGAGTGTCACCATCTGAGTGTCACACATGCTCTCAACTAGAGTCGAGTCTCTTCTCGACCTGAGTTGCGTAAGTGTGAGTTGAGCCTAACCATACTTTTGCGAGTGAAGAAGAACAGCTGCTACATCTCCAAATTTGTTTGTTTTTCTTCATATATAGTCCGCATCGTCCTTGGTCATTTTCACTTATCCTATATAATAATTCGCTTCACAGTCGACACATGAAATCAGCTCACCTAAATTCCGAATGGATTTAGAGCAAATAAGACGACATTTTAAATTATTTAAATAAATTATTCACTACAGCACGGTTCACTAGCACGAAATATTTTGTTACGGAACGTTTAAACTTTGCACAGCTGACGCAGCAACCGCTAATACGACCGCTTTCGACGAGCTCTCAATCATAACTAGTATTTTCCAAAACTTCATAACTTTTAAACGGTTTAAGATATCGATGTGTGGTTTTCCTTTTCCCCATTCATTTTCTCTTGCAATTCTGTATAGGAGTCATGTATCATATCACAACCTACCCATTTAAAGAAATGGAGTTGGATTGAAATGACCTTTCCAAGATGTCGGACAAACAGTTTGGAGCGACAGAAGAGTAGTTTTTTTAGTATAAGATCTCCAATCTGACCTATCATTCAATTTCCTCTGTAAAAGGAATTTTAAATTGTTTTTAATAATTTTCACCAACTCTGTATGTATTTGTACAGAAATAGTGAGATGATATAGCATCATCTGTTGAAAAGCGAAATACGCGTGTTCATGGCGCATACGTCTGTACGCACCTTAAAGTCTACAATCATCTTGGAGCCGGTTTCAGAGCACGGGATTTAGCTAAGTTTAAACAGCTGGAGTCAAAAAATTGACAATCCGAAGCGGGACATAGTAGTAGTCATTGTCATAATCATGTTTGAATTAAATTTTAAAAAAATAGAAAATTGAACACAAATTAAAATTAAGAGAAAATAGTGTAAAGTTTCAGCTATTTTGAATTATTCAGGAATGTTTAATTTCGTCAAGGAAAATCGTTTCCAATTATAGAAATGAGAAAATGAAAACTGCTACTACTGTCATAAAAACTGCGACTACGCCCCGTTTCGGAAAGCCAACTTTCTGACTCCAGCTGTTTAAAGTCTAGAACTTAGCTAAATCCCGAGCTTGAAAACCGTCCCTAAGACTCCACTTCAAATGGAAATAAGTTGATTGGATGCTATTTATTGAATAATTTGAAGTTTACAAACATCTTTAGACACTACCTTTGAATTGACAAGTTTCAAATGTATAATTTTGTGAGAGTTCTTTTCGAATGTTGAAAATGGAAGTTTTCTCAACGATTATGTGATGAAACTTGATATGAAATCAGTTTGATGCGTCGGAATCAATGTTTCCTTTTCTCCTTTTCTTCTTATTTTTCACAACTTTCTTTGTATTGGTTTCAGGTGCTTTCTCTTTCTGAAAAATTGATGAGTGTGATACAATAAACCAGTATTGAAATAGTATATTATACTATGTCACAAGTATATAATATACTAATATTGAAATAGTATATATTATGTCACAAGGCTGGCATTATGAGTTCATAGGACAAGTATGATATGAGACAAGTCGAGGCTGTGATATAATGTTTTTTAGAGTTCTGTAGCAGACATTCTCGACCAAGTCACATACGGTATTGCTGGATTCCCACATATTAGTGATAATAAACCATGGTGTAGGACATTTATGTTTCAAATTTCAAGCCGATTTGTTGTTAACACAATTTTATTACTGTCGACTACTATCTATTACTACTGTTTTGGCCGGGTGAGAGTGTTAAGGTGCGTACAGATATACGCGCCTCCAACACGCTCTGCACTCGCTCCGCAATCGCTCCACGCACGCCCCGCACTCGCTCCGCAATCGCTCCGATCATGAACGTTACGCGAGATGTTACACGCTCTTCTCGTGTTCCACTCTTGCTCCCCGGTCGATCATCAATCGATCTGCTCGAGTGACGTTCGATTACGGAGCAGAGCGACAGTCTGTACGCACCTTAAGAACGGTACAGTATGAGAGACTACCAGCATCACATGGCTACACGAAAAGTAACTACTATGACTATCGGCTTGAATTAACAGTAAAATTTGGAACATAAACATAGGGACATATCCCCATGATATATTTGCAAATGTGTAAACAACAACAAAAAAACTACAAGACTACAACGAAAAAAAATATATTAAGAATAACAACACTGAAAAAATGGATTTATACCATCATGATCATGACAAAGTTGAGAATTTCATGAGGTGTCTTGAAACCGAATGATTTTTAATTTTTTGAATGAATATGAAATAATATGGGGAGGGAATAATATTAACTTCTAATGTTTAACAACAGTTTCTCTTTCCTGGAGATATCTTGGAGGAATTGATTCCAATTGAATCTAGTCATAGACAAGAATCAAGACAAGGTTTATATCTATGATCGAATACAAATATTAGATGGACGGGAATTATTTAATCTAAACATATTCGATTCTTTATATGAATACTGTAGATGAAATTGTAAACTGTATTGATATTATATTTATTTCTATTAATTTAAGAATAGATTTCAATTTCAATAATTATAAACTTTTTATTATATATTTCAATAATAATCTCACCGTTCCTATCCATTGACACATGCCACAAGATTTTGGTTCAGATTTACTGGAGGCCAATGATCGTGCTGACACCCCTGAAGCGGCAGCAATACTGTCGTAGCTAAGAAATATTAAAAATTTTCTCATAATTATGTGGAAATACAATTATGCATGCAGGCCTACATAATGCTCCCTGACTGTCGTAGCTAAGAAATATTCAACCTTTTCTCGTGGAATTCCAGTCACCACGGTATTCACGGTAACAAACAAAAATTATCCTCAGAAAAACGTCAAATTTCTCTCAGTTCTCCCTAATATGCCATTAGATTTTTTCAGAGAAAGCTATCATAGATCACGTGAATAGAATTCTATAAAACTAGTATTGGAATTCATATTATATGTAGTGGCATAGCCACCTCTAATACAAGGCCCTGGCCAACGATATTGCAACGCCGCAGTGTAGGCCTAGCATCTAAACATGATTGGTGGAAAAGATTTAAAAGAATACTAGCTGATCTTTTTCACCAATCATGTATTATAGATTTTAGGCCTACACTGGGACCTTGCAATATTGTAGACCAGGGCCTTTTATAGGAGGTGGCTATGGCAGTGGCTATTGGAGTATTTCACAACTTAAAATCACTTGATAATTACTAAAAAAAATAAAGACAAGTTAACTCAATAGTTTGGACTCAATGACGTTTTAACCATATTGTGTTGAGTATGTTCATCTCAAAATGTCAACTACAAAAACTTGTTATTGTTTCCAATAAGAAATCTATTTAAAATAAAATTGAAATCAGAGTATAAAGCTGGATTCTCAAATACTACATTAGTATCAGTGTGAGTGACACAGTGAAAATATAATTCTCATGGGTTCTAATTGGACTATTCCCACCTAGCTAGACCGAGCAAGTATGAATAGTCCAATTAAAACTTATGGGAATGATATTATTCCTACTGTACCGGACACGTTTACTGATAATGATATGTGGGAATCCATTCACGAGGCCTGATACCTGATAATGAAAATGGCAGAAGAGGGAAAGGGAAATTTGCATTCTTGAAGAACGATTTCTGTTCGACATGTAGTTGAAGAATGTCATATGGTTGGATGGCAAATATTTTTGAAACATTAAGCATCAATATAATTTCTAAAGCTAACGTATTTATTGGGAACTGAATGTTAACTAATCCTTCTTCTATAAGGTACTTTGAGTTACTCATCTAAAATTTCAACAGTTAATATCTCAAATCTATTCTTTGCATAGGCATTCATTTTTTACAATTATCTAGAAATGTTAATGCCTCAAATCTGCACAGTGAATACCTTTAATATAAACATCTTTCTCCTACAATTATTGTATAGAAACTTCTGCTTTACTTTCGGACCTTCTTAATCAAGTGCGAAAATGTAGAATGTCATTTTCTTCAGAAGATTATAGTTTTCTACAGTTTTACTACTTCATTAGAGGCTACCACTTGGTCTAGTTACACATACATTGATTTTTTCCCTTTCTTATGAATACTACCAAAGTGTGTCTTCAGACATCATGTTTGCCTAGTTATGTACAATCTAATAGAATTTATAACGACGACAAGAAATCGGACGTCCAAAAATTTTAATGAATTCTAAGTGAGTATGATATTGTTGCCGAAACACTTACTCTGGCGTATCGTCCACAGTGGCTGAAAAATCGAAAATTCAATAAATAACATAATATTTGGTTGGAGATAAAGTTGATAGATGAATTTTCAAATGAGCTGGCTAATATAATGATATAAGAATTCAAACTGCAGAAATGAGGCTTCTAAGGAGTGTAATTTGGCTGCACTAGAGTTGATAGAATCAGAAATACTGATATAAGACAGGTTTTATCGGTTGCTCCTCTGTATAAAAGAATTATTCAAAATAGACACAACTGGTGCAGTCATTTGGATAGAATGTCACCTGGAAGAATGCCCGTTGTAGTCCAAAACTATAGACCTACAGGAAAAAGAGATGTAGGGAGGCCAAGAAAGAGATGGGTACCAGAACAGGTTAATTAATAAACCTATTACCTGAAGTGAAGATGAATATAATGATAAAATGATGATAATATATTTTAACTGACAGCAATTCTGGTGTTTATTATATTTAGTTACAATCTGACAGATCTTTCGAGCAATCTGTTCAGAGCAATTTGTTCGATCTGTTTCATACATGCAGTAGAGCCTCGATTATCAGTCCCCTATGGAACCGGAACACTTGAAGAGTCTCAATTATTAAGAGGCTGAAGTAGGAGCAGAAAGTGAACAAGAAAGAAATATCAAAAGAAGAAGGAGAGAAGTAGGAGGATGAGGAGGAGGAAGAGGAGAAGAAGAAGATGGCAGCAATGCCATCCCTATAATATTTCCACTGACTCTATAATGAGGATTTTACTAGAGAAGTAGGAGTAGGCTATAGGTGAAGATAAAAAGAGAAAACTCACGTTTCAATCCATTCAGAGACTCCAGGCACCGGTAATACAGAGTTAGCAGCGGTTTTTGTTTATTACCTGTAATCATAAAGTTAATAATATAGGTGTAAACAATAAATATACTCTTGTAATAACTCATTAGTATTATTAGTATTACTGTATTGTATTCCAACCAATACAACACCACCAATTTAGTTCTTACATGATTTTGTTAGACTGGCCACTATCGGTTAAACATGCATGCACATACACAGTCGATAGTAAAATAATGGTGTAACAACCGAAACCGGTATCTCGATTTTTAATGAATCTCCGAACAATTCATTTTACTTCAACTGTTATTCTAGGACTTGAGCTATTAGGAATATGAGCGATACTTGATGACGACTGTGTTCTTTAGTTGTAGACAATTATATGATCCCCTTGATTGATTGATTGATTCTTTATCACAAATGACAATGTATTGCATATCCCATTGCATACTAACACTACATTATAATAGAAACAGATGAAAATTTAACGTATTCAGAACAGATAATAGAAATGTAGATGAGTAGATAACATCTAGAAACAAAGAGTAGAACCTATTTATTAAATAATACAGAATAGAAATAAGAATTCTCTTGATTGATATACAGTAGACCTACGGTACCAGTGTTCATAAATAAAACTCTTCTACCTTAAGTAAATCATTGTTACTAGGAGGCTATCAAGAGGAACATATAATAATTGTCTACGACTAAAGAACACAATTGTCATCAAGTATCGCTCATATTCCTATCAGCTCAAGTCTGAATCACAGATTTTCGTATTTGGTATTTTTTATTTATTTATTCGTTTATTCACTTACAGAAAATATGTAGAAGAAATTTTTAGGATAATAGAGAAGTTAAATTAAATGTGTTGAAGCTATCAATTAAATCTTTTGCAGCTATCCTAGTTCTATATCAGTGGTAAAAATGTATCAAAAACAATATGATACAAATTTGTTTGTGATATTTGTAGTGGAAATGCTATTCGATTGATCTACAGTAACTATATTACCCACAGTATGGCCATTGACTGTCACGCTTCTGATTGGTTAGCCGGTCACATGGTACAAAATTCGCCATTAAGATTCCAAACAAACTTTTAAGTCCTATCTTATAGCATTAGAAATTTGGAACTTATCACTTCTTTTACCGATTGTAAACATATTTTGAACTCACGATGAGTTTGATATATCATTTTCGAAGGGAAATTGATTAGACTTAAATATAGGCAATAAAGAAAATTTTAAAAACACTAATAAAGCTTGAAACACTAATTTTCCTTCCTTCGGACTCATCGCAGACCACTTCTAGTGCTTTCGCGGACAACTTATTGGGAACCAGTGATCTAGATAAATATGCAGAAAGATAAATTTTAATTTCATTGTATTTCCTCATCCAATTTATTGGATCGAACTTCAAATAATTCAATTTCAAAATACTTTTTGCGGCTCAATTAAATATAACATTTTATGAAATTTTTAACCGTGATTAAGTGCTGATTAAGTAAATCTTGACTTCTATTATTGATTCTCTTCAGTACTGAGTACCCTACCCATAACATGTTCAATAATTGGTCAATAGTCATTGATATAATATGGATTTAGAGTTGCATTACCACGAGCTTAAAATTTGAAATATCACTAAATGTTAATAATCATGGTTATGTTAATAATAATGGGCTATGTGTTTTCTTTTTCAATTCCTTACATGTTAATTAAAATCATTAAGTAGAACTATTGGCTTTTCCACAGTTTATATCCAATGTTGGGTTTACAATATTTTCGTCAGACTTATTGGCTGTCAACTAATAAAACAAAATATTTGAATGTTATGGAATCTATTGTGATGAGAATTCCATCATATTTCTACAAATAGATATGAGAACTTCATTATTTTTTGTCAATGGAACAAAATTTATTACAATATCATAACATATTTCAAAAGTTTTTTGGAGATTCAGCTTTCAGGTTACGTTACCCACCTTTCATTTTTACTCGCTATTATCTAAGAATCACTATTTCAAGTTCCAAAACTATATTGGGAATATAGAAAAAACAGTAAAGAAATTATATCGAAGTTAATAATCACAAAAATATGCTTTAATAAGTAAAGGCAAGCTATTTTACTTATCGCCTATAAGGAAATTGTGGAAATTGATGTGTATATTCAATAATATTATAAGAATATAAAGAATTGAACTCACCACTTTTACAGGTCGACCCCCTGAAAAATGAAGAAATTATTATTTTATCTTTTCCATATTGTACATTATCTACTGTCAGAAATAGAAATTATTGAACTCTTGGGAAGGCACAACAGGCAAGCTTAAACCTAAAACTATTTATAAAAATTATTATTTATACAACATAAAAAATCTATCTATATATCTATATTTAGAACATTCCAAATCTTGGTTTCGTCTCACAATTCTGAACAATAATGTTAACATTCAAAGCATAGATACAAAATTTTAATAGATTACTAATGAAAGCACATGTATATTCATTATGCCATTTTCATTACTACAATAAGAATGTTTTGAGAAGTAGTAGAAGAAAAATACTGTTTTTTGGACAGCCGGGACCGACAGTCCACGTGTCCAAACAAACACGGGTGGCCTTTGGCAAAAATATCTTGACTTGAGAAGATTTGAACCCGTGGCCTCTCATTTATAATGCCAGCATTTTTAGTCAGGACACGTTATAATGGCAGTGGAAAAAGATAGAACAGCGTTGCCGATTCTCTGCCCTGCCATTGTCTTCCATAGAGGATCGCTGATGTAATGCATTATTTACTGAATTATGTATTAACTGTTCATTCTTGTTTGAAATAATCAATATTATATTCTATTTGTCAAGAAAATAATTTTAAATTGAGATTAAGGCCCGGTTGCACAACAGTCGGTTAAATTTTTACCGTGATTAATTCCACGAGAACCAATCAGAGATAGCGTTTTTGAAAAGATGGCTTCTCCTCTGATTGGTTCTCGTGGAATTAATCACGGTTAAAATTTAACCGGCACTAAATACTTTGTAAATTAATCATATTTCTAAATTGTTGAAAAACGATCTGGCAACGTTTCGGAGCTAAAAAAGGATAGGGCTATCTGCTTTGTCGAATTATAATCAATGATAGCAACACCAAAGAATGTTAATCAAATACTGCCGGGTAAATACTAATACGGGTTTAACGTGACCTCACTAAAGGAAGATGATATAAAGATGATACAAGGATAATAGTCAAAGATATCAACACCAATGTTGATGAAATACTTTCATTATAACGTGGACCTCACTATAGTAAGATTATGCAAAGATTATACAAATATGATAAGATGATGGTACAAGGATAATAGACAAAGATAGCAACACCAATTTTAATATAATATGTTAATAAAGTACTGCCTTTATAACGCAGCCATCACTATAATCCACTTGAATATGGCCACTCTCACTTCAATTAATTAATTTCAATTTTTTGTTTCCTTCTTCATAATTGTAACCCTTTTGTCCACAATTATAATATTGTTTCCTGAGATCCTGTAAGGCATAGCTGGGTTATCCCTGGGAGCAACATCATATTCATACCAAAACCAAAAGTAAGATTTTTCTTCATCACCATAATTATATTTTGAAATACCTTTATTATTAATACCTTTATTAGATAGTTGTATCCCTGATTGTCATATCCATTTGAATTTGAATTAATTTAATTTATCTTATTTGTCATACGCTAAATAAATAAATAAATTTATTGACCGAACGAAGTGAGGTCTAAGATTTAAGTCGACGGTTTGGCATTTCTCTTAATGTTTAAATGTTTATATATGTTTATATATTTATATGTTGCGCATTTACGGCGAAACGCGGTAATTGATTTTCATGATATTTGACAGGTATGTTCCTTTTTTAATTGCGCGTCGACGTATATACAAGGTTTTTGAAAATTTTGCATTTCAAGGATAATATAAAAGGAAAAAGGAGCCTCCTTTATACGCCAATATTAGAGTAAAAATCAGACTATAGAATTATTCATCATAAATCAGCTGACAAGTGATTACACAGATGTGTGGAGAAGCCAGTCTATTACTGTATTTGTATAAGGTCTATAGTTTCAATCAAAGACATTAAAGAGGTATGCATCTTTAAGCTGGGTTTACACCAAAGTTATCAACAAAATGGTTATAACTTAATCCTTATAGATTCTATTAGATTGAACGGAAGTTGACAAACACATAATATATGTTCATCATGTGTATGATAAGTTATGTTCAATCTAATATAATCTAAAAGGATTGAGTTATTAACATTTTTTAAATAAATTTGGTCTAATCGCAGCTTTAAGGTCTTTGGTTTCAATATTTTGTTTTGCAGTCATGGTATTATTATGCGTGCCCATCAGTATCAATATTCTCACATTCGAAAAAACTAATTTAATAGGTGAATAAAAATAAACAAATGAACTAAATAATGCTGGAGAAATTATAATATTATTGATTCTAAAAAATTAATTTTCATCAGATAGAAAGATCATCACGGAACTGGATGAATTATATCATATGAAATACAACTTCAAACGTGAACTGAGTTTGTTAACATTTAAAACAGTTGACATCTGGTACTTGTGGATGAGAATACTGCGTGAGGTCTACTGTTCACAGAACTATTCAATGCATTACTCACGATCGACAGCAGAGACATGCCAGCAAAGGTAAACAGCACACCAAATAGAGCAGATAGAGCAGGTAGAGCAGCAAACAGCCCAGGAGTGGTACCAACAGTGGCATTAGGAAATAGGAGAGTCGTAAGGTTGGCAGATTGGTCCGGTTGAAAGTTGGTATACTGACGGAACGATTGAAATTTGGTAACCAGCTCTTGATTGATTTTGAATCATCATTCTTGGGTGGCTTGGAATTGGAGAATTTAATTATTTTATCGTCGGAGTGTTGAGTGGGTGTTTGGTTTATCACATAGTCTCGTTTGCTACCTGATGGGGCCAAACCTGAAAAAATTGATCATTTTTATAATCAATAAAAATTTTGATTGTGTTTTGTTTTTGATTGTTGTGTTTTTCTCTGGTTCTAAATTTTGTAAAATTACTCAGAAATTTTCCAATTAATGGTAATTTGAGTGTGATATTTTTGTTTTTTATTCTGTTTTCAACCGTCAAAATTTAAAAATCTTTATTTTTGTTGTTTTTGAGTAAAAATGGACTAAATTTTAGTAAAGTGAAATCATAACCCTATTTTGGACTTTTAAAATGTTATCTAAATTTGGGAGAGAAATAGTACAAGGATTATCCTTAGTTTTTCTCTCCCAATCAGTGCTTCTTTGTGAAAAATATAAATAAATAAAATAAATATCCAGCCCTAGAAAGACAACAGGGTCACTTATATGGTCATCAAACTTGAATCACTTTTATAATAACCTTTTTCATTATACTTCGATTATCTGTTCACACTACTGGAAACAAAATTTGAGGAAGAAATAAATTTAACTACTCTTAATAATTATGACGCCATAGACTTCACCAATATCGAGCATAAAAAATTATGACATTCTGACTTGTTGACTCAAATAGCTCGATACTACTCAGCTGGAAGATCTAAATTAATTGCTATGCATAGTAGCGTCTTGATGCTGTGGAATGAGTTAAATCGGTCCAGGGATCAACCTGTGAGTCCGGAAATGTACAAATTCAATTCTAGGAAGCAGCGTGTGATGTGTTACATGTCATGGAATTCAATTTCATCAGCTATGGACCAAGCATTTGCTCAATTATTTTCAAGAAACTTCGATCTAACGCCTATTTGTATTTAGCTAGATCCTAGAAGAGGCATTTGATTATTCATCTAACTTATTTACTTACTCCTCAGCTCTACAGGTCTTTACAACCCTTGGCCTCCCTCACATAGCCTCTCCATCTGTCTCGATCCTCGGCCTGCCTCCTCCAGTTACGAACTCCAAGCGTCCTCAGATCGCGTTCCACATCATCCGTCCATCTATTTCTTGGTCGACCTTTTCTTCTTCTGTTATATATCCTGTCCTTCCATATACATTTCACTACTCTTTCATCTCCCATTCTCACTATATGTCCCATCCATCTTATTCTGCCAGCTTTAATAAACCGCACAATGTCTTCATTGTTTAAGAACTGCTCTATTTCCAAATTTTTTCTTCCTCTCCAAAGACCATTCTCAAAAACAGGACCCATGATTCTTCTCACTACCTTCCTTTCAAAAACTCTCAATCTTTGCACATCTCCAGCTGTAAGCACCCATGTTTCCGATCCGTAACTCACCACAGGCCTCACCAATGCTTTGTATAATTTCATTGTTTAAGAATTCCTCTATTTCAAAATTTTTTCTTCCTCTCCAGAGACCATTCTCAAAAACTGGGCCCAAGATTCTTCTCACCACCCTTCTTTCAAAAACTCTCAGTCTTTGCATATCTCCAGCAGTAAGCACCCATGTTTCCGAACCGTAACACACCACAGGCTTCACCAATGCTTTGTATAGTTACAATTTTGTAGCTCTTGACAGCATTCGAGATTTGAACAACTTAATACAAGCATAGTATGCTCCAAGCATACAAGCATAGTATCTTTGCACATCTCCAGCTGTAAGCACCCATGTTTCCGAACCGTAACACACCACAGGCTTCACCAATGCTTTGTATAGTTACAATTTTGTAGCTCTTGACAGCATTCGAGATTTGAACAACTTAATACAAGCATAGTATGCTCTGTTTCCCGCCATGATCCTGTTGTTAATCTCTGCTGAGACTTTCCCACTACTTGTCACAAGTGTTCCTAGATAGACGAATTCGTCTACCTGTTGAAATGTGTAGGGTCCAATCTTCATGTCTCTAGCATCTCTCCTACCTACTGCTGGTGACATTCTCAGGTATTTTGTCTTGGCCTCGTTTATCTCTAATCCTATTGTTTACTATAGCTTGCTAGGGATGTGAAGGCTTCTCTCAAGGCTGGTACTGTTCTCGCTACTATGACCAGATCATCTGCATATCCATAAACTTGCCATAGTCTATTTACTATAGTACTTCTATGCGTGATACCTTCGACTGCTTCATGGAGAGCCAAATTGAACAATATTGCAGACAGCGCATCTCCTTGCCTTACCCCATACTTTACAGGGAAACGCCTTCCAACAGGCTTTATCTATTGATTACAATTAATTAAATTCTCTCATTCTTTGAATCCTCATTTTATATAGATTCTTATCTTTAAACTACTGATTCTTTTTATCAGAATTAATGGATCTTTCTTCACAAATAATTCAAATTGAATGATGCTAACTTATATGATATTTCTCGTTTGGTTTGCGAAATCAAATATAATTTTTCATATAGTAGCTCGGCTAGTATTGTTGGAAACTTGTGCGCCAGCCAACATTTATTTTATTTATTATTTATGAACTATAGGACGCAATCCAAGTGTAAATAACGGGCATTCGCCCAAAACTGCTCAGAACCTTAATTAAAAATGAACATTCCAGAGTTTATGATTTGATTTACCTACAAATACAAGTCCAAAAACTAGTATCAACTGAAATTATGAATTTATCACCTAATAAAACAAGACACTTTATAACACAATAAAAGAAAAAAATATTGAAATTTCACTTTAAGGAAAGATAATGTTTGCCTTATAAGATTCATCTTGTGGAATTTTTACCTTTAATTAAATAAAATTAGTAAACACATAGAAAGTAATTTAAATTGTATTAAAATTTGAACATTCATTAATATTAATTTCCTGGAAAAGAAAAACTTTCTTCTTCGTCTATTAAGATTTCTATCATAAAAAATTTACTAAATCATTCGACAGCCTTAATGACATAAGAAAACAGAGTCTGAAAAATATAAATTAAAAAATGTCATAAACTCAATATGAACATAATCTTAAAAATTTCATTCCAATTTAAAGGCTATCTTCCTGACTTTCAGCAATACTCTACGATAATATATTTCCAGAAACAATAACTCAAATGTAACGTAACGGAAAACTTTCTATACTTCTTTAGAAAAAAAAATTATAATTATCTTCCATCACTAATAAAATCAAAAGGATTATTCTCAATCAATATTATTAACTTGAAAAATAACAGGCTTAATTAATTCAATACTCTTATGGAAGTTTCAATCAATAAAATTCCCTAAATTATATTTTAACCTTATTTTACGTACCTTAGCGGTTATTTGAAGAAACAATTATTCGTACATGATGAAGAAACACAATTAAACCTTTCAGGACATGGCACTACTAGTAATTTAAACATTAATAAAAATAAAACTAGCTCCTACATCAACTACTGAAATAAACTTATAAACCTGCCCAAAAAGGGGAAACATAGTGACTACATCTTTACTCTCGTAGTGCTCCTAGCAAAGTGTCCTCCGGAACGTAATCTGGTCTCTCGACTGGGGAATCCCCACTACTGTATTTAGAAACAGGTCTCCTATTGGGCGAATGGAATCAATTTGACCAATCGTCGCGTGGCTTCTACAGCCTTTGGACCAAATAGTAACTGCAAAATCGGTAGTTTGTTATAATTTCAATGCTTGCTGTTTTCCAACTTATCGCATTTTATGTCGCGACAAGAAGGCTAAGTTTTAGAGATAATTCCATAATCTACATTCCTCGACGACTCGGAGCCACAATTTTTAAATATCTATCATGGGAAACTCGAAGTCATGGCCGTTCATAATAGAGAGAGAAAATAATTTATTTCGCTAACTCACTTACAATAATGGCTCTAGTCTATTGCGTATTAAATTTACTATTATAACTTGGGAAAAGGCCTGAATTAAAGACAGTGCCCGGCACACTCTTAAAGTTTAAATGTTTATATGTTGCGCATTTACGGCGAAACGCGGTAATAGATTTTCATGAAATTTGACAGGTATGTTCCTTTTTTTAATTGCGCGTCGACCTATATACAAGGTTTTTGGAAATTTTACATTTCAATGATAATAATATTATAGAAGGAAAAAGTAGCCACCTTCATACGCCAATATTAGAGTAAAAATCAGACTATAGGATTATTATTCATCATAAATCAGCTGACAAGTGATTACACAGATGTGTAGAGAAGCCAGTCTATTGCTGTATTCCCATAAGGTCAATAGTTTCAATCAGGTACTTGTGGACAAAGACCTCAAAGATCTCTTTAAGGTCTTTGCTTGTGGATGAGAATACTGAGTGAGGTCTACTGTTCACTGAACTACTAGTAATTTTTATTAGCAATTGAACATTATACAAACATACAATAGGCTTCGTCAAGATAAAAACAATACATTTAAAAACAATTCATTCAAGTCCAAATTTCTTCAATAGATTATTAAACATTTAAACAAGAAGAAGAAGAAGAAGAAAAAGAAGAAGAAGAAGAAGAAGAAGAAAGAGAAGGATGATATGAATATATCCCATGCTATAGGTCGGTCGTTCATGCTCCAAATTTCAAGCCGATTTTTTGTTAACTCAAGCCGTTTACAGTCGACTACAGTCTATTTTAATTTCTGTACCAACTATGAAATTTTTAAATCACCTTTTTCTATTAAAAATAACGACTAGCAGTCAGATTTTTCAATAAATGAATTTATTCACTTACTGTGATAGCGAGTACTGGATGACAACCAGGAAGATGGCGGACCCACCGAAAGTACTCGTTGTCACAGTGAGTGAATAAATTAATTTATTGAAAAATCGGACTAGTCCAGGCAATGAATGCTCAAAAAAGGGTATAGAGGGAAAAGTTTGGAAGACAATTTTTGACCCCGAAGTTCTGTTTGGGGTAAAGGAGGTAAACATATCAAAAGTCCCCTCCCCTGCCCCCTGTGCTAAGGGAGTGGGGGTGGTTCAAAGGTATCATTTTTTTTGGTTTCTCGCATATAATCGAAAATTATGCATTTTACAGACTTGACTATTCTATAAGAAATTGAAGCTTACATAATTTCCTATAATATTGATTTAACAACTTTTTCTATATCTCTTTCACTTTTCGAGATATCCGCTCTTAAATATGTGACATTTTTGAAAAAACACATTTACCTTAAAATTTTTGGTTTTTTGCTCTTATAAATTTTTGAATATCGATTGGAAAAATCCATGCTGATCATGAGCTTATAGTCATGATGTATGATTTCACAAGCTCACAAAAAATCCCCACGACTGTTGCAGCAGCTTCAGTGTTGAGTGTGAGATCTTCAGTTATGCAAAAATAGACCAATTGACAAGGGAATTTGGAGAGAATGTTCTGGACACAATTTTTGACTTTGCAGCTTTGTTGGGACCAGTTGGGGGGTGAACATATCAAAAGTCTTCATCCCTACCCCTTGTGCTAAAGGGATGAGGGTGGTTTAAAAGTTGCATTTTTCAATGTTTTGCTTACACGCTCATATCTTGCGAGAAATTCGTTCAACCGACATGACTAACTATTCAGAAATGGAGCTTGATAATTTAAGCTTTAATTTCTTATAGAATAGTCATGTCTGTAAAATGCATAATTTTCTAGTTATGAGCGAGAAACCAAAAAATGGTACCTTTGAATCACCCTCACCCCCTTAGCACAGGGGGTAGGGGTGGGGACTTTTGATATGTTTACCTCCTTACTACCCTAAACAGAAATGCAGGGTAAAAAATTGTCTTCCAAACTTTTCCCTCTATAACAATTCGTTGACTGGGCTGATAGTCGTTCTTTTTAATAGCAAAAAAGGGATTTAATAATAAGCAGTTCGTGATGAAAACATAATTGAAGAATGAAAATTTTCGCTCAGTTAATTCTTGAAAAAAGTTAGAAAACGCAGACGAGAAAGTGAGAAACATAATCGACCTAGACCTTCGATTATCTGCTTATGATACTGACCAACTTCGTCGGGACAGTTGGGATCTTTGGGTTTGGCCTGCTGCTTGAGTGGAATGTGCAGTTTGAGGCAGGAGAACGGATCCGGTTGAGTGGGCAAACTTGAGAAGTCGATAGGCTCCACCTTTGTCGCCATCTGCGACAGATCACAGGCCGCCGACCAGCCGCCCCCATCTGTGTCCAAGTACACCTGCACACAATCAATAAATGAATTAATATAAAACATGCATAAAAAATATCGGAGTGGTAGAATTTTCCAAACTCTAAATGAGTGTAATGAAAGATGTCTTATTGGTTTCCTATTCATGACCTGAATTATATGTTTTTGTACAACTAAAAGTGGCTTAACCTCAGAGAAGTAAGCAGATTATACTCACTCGTATCTTTCCATAGAGATCGTAGAAAGCCTTGATGGTGGCATAGTCGACAGTTCCGGCGTAATAGGCCTCGGTGGCGAAGGGCAGCGCAACTGACTGCAGGTAACCTCCCAGTGCATCGCCGATGGCCGGGCGGATGACGTCGGCCCGCTGTGACGTCACGTTGGGGCTCAGTCTGGCGGCAGCCTCCCAAACTATGTGCAGGTACTGCAGCAGCTGAGGCAGGTCGGTCGGCGCTCTGGTTGGCAACAGGTCTTGGGCCACTCGTCTCGCGTACAGCTGTGTGCAACCACAAAGTAAAAGGGACTTTTTAGGTTCAAAAAGTTGAATATTGCAGGGAAGTAGGGATATATCTATTTGCTTCTCTGTGGTGCTACACACGATGAGTGACAAGAAGAAGATGACAGGAGAGGACAGTAGAATAAGATAGATAGATAGATAGATAGATAGATTTTATTTTACAATTGTTAGTAGGCTTGTCGCCTATGGTAACATGGTTACAAAATTACAGTTTTACAAATTCTTACAAATCTTACAAAAAAAAAATTACAAATTCTCAAATGATAACACAGCTACATAACATAAATTATTCTATTACATTCTCATAATAATAAGAGATATGATAATACTTAGATAATAATTCTATATAACTCTAAAAAAATTAACAAAGCAACAAGCCTGGACCTGAACGTACCCAAGGTTGCCGCAAAAATAACATCATTGGGCAGATCGTTCCAAAGTCTTGAGGCCGTGACCGTAAATAAGTTATTATACATAACTGTGCGGTGACGAGGTATTTGAAGGAAGTATTCATGCTGTCTCGTGTTCCTGCTGTGAATATGAGCCAGGAGTGTGAATCTTTCCCTCAAATACTGAGGACCTCTCCCCTTGACAATCAGCTGATAAACAAGACTCAACATGAAGTATTGTCTCCTCTCCTTCAACTTCATCCAATTTAACCTCCTGTAATATGGAGTGATGTGGTCATCTCTTCTCGCATCAAAAATAAACCGAATTGCGTAGTTGAGTGATCGTTGTAATTTCAAATTCAGCTCCTCAGTAATGTCGTTATAAACGATGCTGCAGTAATCAATGATGGGAATTACCAAGCTCTGTACTAGTGAAACACGAAGGTGGGTTGGAAGGAAATTTTTCAACCGTTTCAATTGATGCATAGTGGCAAACACTCGCTTTGTCAGTTCACCAATCTGATTCGACCAATTCATGTTTTTATCAAGCTGTATGCCCAAGACTTTCACACAACTTTCAAAGTGCAGAGCATGATTGGCCAGCATTACTCGAGGAAGTGTATTAAAATCTATTTGGTTATACAACCGACCATAAGCGATAATGATGCTTTTGCATTTATTTGCATTGAGTCTCAAGCAGTGCGCATTAGCCCAAACAATCAAATTCTGAATGTTAACATTCATTGCGGCAATAGAGTCAGCAGCACTGTCGGAAGGAAAGTGATTGTAACACACAAGGTCATCAGCATAAATATGGTATGATATGTCATGAAAAATTCGAGGGAGATTATTCATATAAATAGAGAAGAGGAGGGGACCAAGTATTGTTCCCTGAGGAACGCCTGCTACAACAGGTAACCACTCTGAAGTTTTGCCATCAGCTCCTCTCACACGTTGATACCTATTGCTTAGGTAGGATTCAAACCAGGAGAGACATGAACAAGAAAAATTACATTGATTTGCTAGTTTATGTAGCAGAATTGAATGGCAAACGTTATCAAAAGCTTTAGTGAAATCAAATGTGACAAGGAGAGAGAACTTACGGTTGTCCATGGCATTACGAAAGAGGAAGAAGAAAGAGGAAGGAGGAAAAGAAAGCGAAAGGAGAAGGAGAAGAGAAGTATACAGGAGGTGAGAAAGAAATAGAAGAAGAAGAAGAGATAAATACAGAAGGGTAAGACGACAGGAGAAGAATGAGAAGACAGTCGGAGAAGAGGACAGGAGAAAAAGAGAATAAGACAGGTGGAGAAGATAACAGAAAAAGAAGAAGGTGAGTACGATAAGATCCGATTATTGTGTCAAAAGTTATGAGTGTTTAAAATTTGATCCTTGAGGTGTCCTTATGCACGCCTCTCCACTAAATTAAGTGCATCCAACGGGTGATTCTCGTAGAACATGATCTCATAAACTTCTATGATCGTGTGAGATCTCAATGTGTTGACAATTAAGTTGGTGATGATGATTAAATCTAATTATGGTTTTTCAAAATACAAGGAGCATTGTTGTCAGGTGTACCTGGAAAACTATATGAGATTGAGCGCTCTACCTGGTTTCAGATTGTAGAGCTCAAGATTACGCCCAGAGGGTTTTTAATTATACAATTAAATGATAATTGTATACATTTAATCGGGATATATTGTTAATCAAAAACAAAAATTCATCAAAATTGATTCTTTCATAAAATTTTATTCATTTTTGAAAAATCGTAACTCAGTAATCATTAAAGATAGAGAGTTCCGAATGATATCATTCTATTAGAAATTCTATAATCTAAAAAAGGGCATAAGTGAATTTTTCTGTCCGATTACAACGGAATAGCTGAAAATTGGAAAATTAAAAGAAAATACAATGTGTTAGGGCCACTCTGTATCTAGCACAAGGAAATTCTGCATGAAAAAAATTAGTTTTGGACTTCTCTTATGTATCCAAACTTACTTATCAAGGAGTACCTTTATATCAAATACATACCTTTTAAATGAAAAAGACTAAGAAATTGTCAAAAACCACAGATTTATTGATACTCAGAAAGACCGGTTTCGGTCATTATCAGAGTTTATCAGAGATTGACAATGGTGTAATTACCGAAACCGGTATTTCCAAGTATCAATAAATCTGTAGCTTTTTTGACAATTTCTTGGTCTTTTTAATTTAATGTTAATAATTACCACAATATCAACTTCTCAACTACACAAAAAGGAAAAAAATTACCTTTATACCTTTACATACAAATTTGTCTCTACAATATTGCAGTATTGGACTCCAATACAATAAAGATTATTTTTTAATAATTTATTCAATCAATTTTTTAAATCAATTTAATAATAATAATAATAATAATAATAAGATGATTCAATTAATTATTCTATTTAATCATTTATTTTATAATGATAAATTATTAGAATAAGATAAAACAATATTAGTATTATCTGCAAAAAAACTGGTAGGAACGAGAATTGAACCTGGGACCCACAGTGTGACAGACCACGGTCTAACCGACTCGACCACCATGTGCTCATAACATTAGATGCGAAAAAGTATGGGAATGAATTGCTGTATCTTCAAAGACACATCCTTTCTGGATTGAGGTTAGTTCGCAGTTTTTCAAATATTAAAAAAATACCAGAAGTTTTATCAAAAATACGTTTCTGCGCCTTGTTTCAAAGAACTTGCATACCAAATTTCATCCAAATCGGACAATAACTGCGACTGTAACTGCGGTACAAACAAACAAACAGACGAAAGCCGATCGAGTTGAAACTAAGACCTCAGCTTTGCTTCGGTTAATTAAAAAATCAGAACTATATTTATTTATTTAATTTTTACATGCACGAAATCAAAACAATGCTTGGGAGAGAAACAACAGAATTAACCCAAAAACTATTTCTCCCCCAAATTTAGAAAGTTGATGAGCAGATCTGAATAAGTTTATGGTACCATTTACTTCTTATAATATGAATTGCAAGCACATCCCCTTTTTATGTTCATATTGACTGGGCTAGTTAGCAAAATCAAATCAATGAAAAAAATAATTATGAATGCACGCCGCTTAATTTTTGTGATTTTGTGATTGAAATAACATACTAAATCAATTGCAACCAAAAATGTGATGACTAGTATGTGGGCTCACAGTCTTGACTTCAGCCCAGATACACTGGTAACTCATTGGTGTTCATGCCTTCATTAATTTTGAAATTGATAAAGAAAATATTTAAAATAAATAATGATAATTTCAAAATTATAATAATATTAATTGAACTAAAATTAGCTAGATACTCACGAGCAACTCATCGTTACGACTCCAGCAGGGCTTATCTGTGTCAAAGGGTTTCCAAAGAACCGTTTTAACGTTCACCAAATCGCATTTTTGTGTGGAAGCTTTTCCAATCACCATAATAAGACATGCTAACAAGTAGAAAATTAGTATCATTTCTCACAAAATAATGATAGAGCATCAATCAATTTTTCAGTGAATGCAGAAGGCTGCAAGTAAACAAAATAGTAAACATATTGGTAGAAAGCCTATGGGACGTATGATTCCTCCCACTGAAGATTCAAGTGTCTGATTATACAGTTGCAAAACATTTAAAGTTGACAGATTGAAAATAGTTTAACATCTGTGTTTTGTCATAATTTCATTTTTTCAAAACTCAATAAAACGCACTGTTGCGTTTACACCAAAGTTATTAACAAAAATGTTTATCTTTTCGTCCTTATAGATTCTATTAGATTAAACATAACTTACCATACACATGATGTGTTAGTCAAGCTCCGTTTAATCTAATAGAATCTATAAGGACGGAAAAATGAACATTTTATTAATAACTTTTGTGTAAACGCAGCTTATGAGTCAGATAAGTTTTATTTTATTTTCAAAATGTGAGTATGTATGTAAAGTTTTGTTTCATCTAGTTTTTGATCATGGAGGTGACGTTCCCCACTCTGGATACACTTGGACTACCGGTACCTATTTCTAGTATTTGATATCTACCTTTGAAGCATTGCAGGCGTATTTTTGACAATTTCCACCTATATGTTGTTCTTACAGAGGCGATTTGCAATTGCCGGCTCTATCTCCTGATTTGCCCCCATGTAGATTTTTCTGTGTGTTTTTTTGAAATCCCATGTCTATGTTAAGCGTTCGAAGACCGCCATTTTAATATAAATCTCACTATAGTCAGCAAATTTTCGTTCACACCATGAGTTTTGTGATAGTTCAGAGATTAAGGCTCCCTGCAATGGTTGACCTGCAAAATAGTATTCTCATCGCTTCCCCTGCTACTCTCTTGGTGCAATCCACTCTATGGAATAAATGCTGTGATCAGAATGTAACATAATATTAAAATATAATACATTTCCATTCGTGATAAAGAATCAATCAATAATATTTGTTTTGATTTTTCAGGTGAGTTGCAGTATATAAACGATATGCCGAAAATTGATGGTCAACTGTATTGTGCATTCGTCTTAACTACTGTTGCCAATGCTCGGCTGAAATCTGTCGATGCTTCTGAAATACTGGTAGGCCCATGTATAATTATGATAATTTTCAAAAATTGTATTCCAATTTGATAATCTATACTATAATAGAGGAAAGAACTGGCCTATACACGTACGGGATGGGGAAATTATGTTTGACAAATCATCAGGTATGAACTACTGAACTGATTAATTTGAAATTTTGCATATATATATATCCTAAACTAGCCGTCAGGCTCGCTTCGCTCGCCATATCCGTCTAGCCAGGGGGCTCCGCCCCCTGGACCCCTGACTGGATCGTCCAAGAATGAGATCAGCAGGCTCGCTTCGCTCGCCTGCATTTTTATCATATGTTAGGACAATCCAGTCGGGGGTCCAGATTAAACGGCTGGCTAAACGGATATGGCGAGCGAAGCGAGCCTGACGGCTAGTAATATAATATTCCCAGGATTGAAGCAGCAGTGCCCAATCAATTTTTCCGCGATAAATGCATTTAAATCTTCAACTTGGTGCCAACCTAACAAAGTCAACTCAACTTAATGCCAACCTGACATAATTATTAATTTAGTTGCCAGTTAACAACTGTTTCGAAGAGGTAAACTTTTGAATTTTAAACTATGATTAACTAGCCGTCAGGCTCGCTTCGCTCGCCATATCCGTCTAGCCAGGGGGCTCCGCCCCCTGGACCCCCGACTGGATCGTCCATGGATAAGATCAGCAGGCTCGCTTCGCTCGCCTGCATTTTTCATTTGAGCATTTTTATCATATGTTAGGACAATCCAGTCGGGGGTCCAGACTAAACGGATATGGCGAGCGAAGCGAGCCTGATGGCTAGTAATATAATATTCCCAGGATTGAAGTAGCAGTGCCCAATCAATTTTTCCGCGATAAATGCATTTAAATCTTCAACTTGGTGCCAACCTAACAAAGTCAACTCAACTTAATGCCAACCTGACATAATTATTAATTTAGTTGCCAGTTAACAACTGTTTCGAAGAGGTACTATAATCTCTATCTAGATTATAGTTCTATAGTAACATATGATATGGAAATTTCAATTACAATTAAGAGATTGGGAGAAGAAGAATATACATGCTAAAAGACAAACTTTAAACCCTTAAAAACAACCCTTAGAGTTAAAATATTGCCAAAAGATTTCTTAGTGCGCCTCTAAAGGGCCAACTGGACATACCTACCAAATTTTAACGTTTTTGGTCCGGTAGATTTTTAGTTATGCGAGTGAGTGAGTGAGTGAGTCAGTCAGTCAGTCAATCAGTGAGTGAGTGCCATTTCGCTTTTATATATATATATATATATATATAGATTTACCGAGGATGGTTATATGATTATTTTTAATTCTTCAAGATTTCAATGTCGATTTTCCAGTTTGTCAAGTTTATAATTAAACCCTTGCTGTGCACGAGCTACCTGCTCATATGAATAAAATGAGAGAAACATAAATTTAGGGCCATACGCACCATAGGTTAGAGGAACTAGTTACTTTGTTTATGTCTGGCTTTACGCTAATCTACGATTACATGAAGGTATGGTTGTATTTATTATAATGAGTTTCATCCTTATTCCCTAATGAGTTTCAAAACCATTATTTCTGTTTTAACCGAATACGGGCCCCAGAGCCCGGCCACACAGAGAGCGATCAGCTATTCTATGGGTGTCGTATCTATACTAGTAGTTCTGTGAACAGTAGACCTCACGCAGTTTTCTCATCCACAAGTAGCCTACCTGATGTGACCTGTTTTAAATTAATGTTAACAAACTTAGTTCACGTTTGAATTTGTATTCCATATGATATAATTTATACAGCGTAATACATTACGGTATTAATATAGAAATAGCGTATTTTCATTCATCCTTCAAAATAGGCTATGGTTAGTGGCCTAGAATAGAATAGATTCTATCAGATTGAACATAACTTATCATACACATGATGAACATGTGTGTTTGTCAACTTCCGTTCAATCTAATAGAATCTATAAGGATTAAATTATTAACATTTTGTTTATAACTTTGGTGTAAACGCAGCTTGAAGATGCATACCTCTTTAAGGTCTTTGATTGAAACTATAGACCTTATACAAATACAGTAATAGAGTGGCTTCTCCACACATTTGTGTAATCACTTGACAGCTGATTTATGATGAATAATTAATCTATAGTCTGATTTTTACTCTAATATTGGCGTATGAAGGAGGCTCCTTTTTCCTTTTATATCATCCTTGAAATGCAAAATTTCCAAAAACCTTGTATATACGTCGACGCACAATTTAAAAAGGAACATACCTGTCAAATTTCATGAAAATCTATCACCGCGTTTCGCCGTAAATGCGCAACATATAAACATTTAAACATCAAGAGAAATCCCAAACCGTCGACTTGAATCTTAGACCTCACTTCGCTCGGTCAACTACATCTAAATCTATATACTTCTAATAAATTCTGCTCGCGAATCGCAGATCGCTCCCTGTGTAGTCTCACTCATATGACCTGGGAATGCATCAGATCTGCGAGTGCCTATTCCAGACAAACTGAGACAAGAGGGACGTTGTGCCGTTCAGTTTGTATAGTCTCACAGCATCACGATTACATTGCAGGCTCTGAGCCTATAAGCCTATTCTTAGTCAGCCACACCGTTGTAAATTAGAATTTTCAATTAGGTTTTAAAAGTGAAAGGAAGGGTTAGGGACGTTAGGTATTGGCATAGAGAAACGATAGCTTAAGTAGATATCCCATGGTATAGGGCGTTTATGTCGCAACTTTTACTGTTATCTTAAGCCGGTTACTGTCGATTATTGTAGATTTTTACTGTTTTGGCCGGGTGAGATTATATGAACGGCACAATATGAGAGACTACCAGCGTCACACAGCTTCATGGGAAAGAACTACGTGGACTATAGGCTTGAGATAACAGTAAAAGTTGCGACATAAACGCCCTATACCATGGGATATCTACTTATGCTATTGTTTCTCTATGGTATTGGCTTTTAAATATCAATTTGTTGATATTATTTGAAATGTATTGTCAAGGATACAGTATCAATCCAGAATATGATACTGTATCCTCAAAGCAACGGAAACTAGACAAACTGAAATTTCACACATCTGATATCCTCCCGATCAGTTGATTCTCGCACATTTGAGATATCGCGCTTATGAATAACTTCCGACTGTATAGATCATCTCAATTCAGAGATAATTCATCTCTTGGTTTAAACTAGGAATGTAGCTCATTACAATAAATATCAACATATCTTTATGTGAAAATAGATACCTAAACGTAGATGGCGAATATGGGTCAATTCAAATAATTTATTAGTTGGTTATCATGAATGTTGAAATAATGGAGGTGTCGGCCTATTCATTGCAACATTTTATCTGCATGATCCCAAGGCTTGTGCGTGCTGAATGGAAGGGTTCATAATTAGATACATAAATGAGGAGTTCTAGTGGAAGTTTTGAGCTAATTTAACTAAAGTGAGATTAACTTGAAATGCTCTGTCAGAATTCCCTAACAATAATATCAGTGCTCCCCATTCAAGCAATAATTTGTTTGATCTTCTCTGAAATGATACGTGATACAGGGTTGTGTGGCAGAGAGCACCAGGAGTCCTAACTCCGCCCTAATAAAGGCATATAATCAATCAATCAATCAATACTTGATAAATTCATTTTAATATTACTAATGGGGTTTTCATTGCTCAAGTCTTAAGGGCGAGATCATATTATGCGTTTTCAAACAGCGTTTTTAGAATAGTCAGAGCTTAAAGCTCTCCGATTGACTTATTGGGTTTGTGCCTTGAAAAAAGCTCGATAAAACGCCTAATATGGTCTCACCCTAACTCTATTTGAATGATTTCATTTCAGAAACACTCAGGAGTGCGCGCCTTCTATACGGCAAAGGATATTCCTGGCAAAAATACTTTCCAGTTGCCTCTATTAACTTCTTCCGAATACGAACTGGTGAGTATAATCCTGCTAGGATACCTATTACCTAATATGTATCTTATTTATAGTAAGATTCCACAATTTCATTTTTTTCTGCTGAGTTTGAGGCCCTAATGAGTTCCAGTCTTGTGCATAGGCAATGAGACGGATTATAATGAGAGATGAAGTTATACTTTCCTCAATTATAGCAATTCTTTGGAAAGCACACATTTACTACTCATGTAAAGGTTGGTTGCAATGATAAATTTTACAATTATGATCAGTAGAGAACAAGTTCTCACTAATCTTGCTAAATAGTGGACGTGTCCCAAAATATAAATTATGTCTCAACAAAATCTACGATTCAAGTCCAATAATTTATCTGTCGAGCAATATCAGAATATACATTTTGAATAATATAGAATGAGATGCTGATTTAGAATTAAAATATTGGCTTTGAGCAGCTCATAGACATGGAAAGTAGAGACGGTACCAACTAACTTGAAAATTGGATTGAATTACTGAATCAATACGTGTATTTTTCTTTATTCAATTTTATTTAGAAAAGTAATAATTGTATTTGATTTGTTTTTGGTTATCACCTAGTGGATATAATGTTAACACGAAATTACTTCATATTTTTTCTTTATCATTATATTATTAAATCATTATATTATCTTGTCTTCTTGTTGTTTTTTCATTCTTTTAATTTGTACTGTTCTCTTTACGAACTCACAGCTAGCGCACAAGTCTGACTTTGCTGGCTGTGCCAAAGATTTATTATAGTTTACATTCATCTTATGTATCTCGTATTTTGGCGAAATAAATATTCTATTCTATAAATGTTTGGGAAGGACTCTGCTATGGACTTGATGTGTACCATATGACAAACGTTTAGACGTTTCTTGATAATACTTTTTTTTCATTTGACATACAATTCATACCTTCACGTTCAATGTAACAAATATTTGTTTAATAATATTGACAATCACGGATCATAAAATAGG